>NC_061514.1:246252798-246319942 GCF_022539505.1 Lolium rigidum | reverse complement strand
AGGCCTTGATGAGGCGCCAATGAAGGACGTAGTATTTACATATGTGAAGAATGGCCCTCTCATCGAGCCTCGCGCAGGAAGAGGATCTACCTCGACAAATGAAAGGTCTCGCTAAATTGGTACAAGGGTTACATAAAACATAATGACGCCAAAGACTATATCTATGCGGAAGTTAAATATGAGCATCACTTCAAACGTTACTGGGTACAAATTCCTCTGAGTGAATTGTTCCAGCTGTTCAATCTGCGCGACCTCGACAAATCTATCATCAGTTGCTACGTTCGTAAGTGATTTATTAATTTCTACCCCATCTCGTTCATTGCCTCGCACTATATATATATATATATTGTCCTAACTATCTTGTTGTGTACGCTATATATTATGCAGAATGAAGAAGCGGGAAATGCGAATAAGGAACATCCATGATGTTGGGTTCATTGACCCACACATCGTTAATTCATATGTGTTAGAACACCACCCCGCCGACGTGGAGGAAGACCTGTGGCGGTTTATTAGAAAACAGCAACAGAAAAGTGATATTCTATTTCCTTACCATTTTGGGTGAGTGTTTCTGTCTTGAGCACATTCTCTTTTGTTTACTCCATGCATGGTATGTGGCTAATCGATGAGTTATGCATGACTCGTGCATGTATCGTGTCCGCAGGTTCCACTGGATTCTTATGGTAATTAAAGTTCAGTACCTCCTCAGCTCTCGTCCACGACTCTCTGAATATGGATCCGGCGCTTTGGGGCGACATGAGAAAAATGATGCAAAAGTAATTATTTTCATTCATTTGCGCTCTATATCGATCGGCCTATTTCGTTCATCATTTCCTAATATCAAGTAACTAATTAATAACTCTCTTGTTTATTTAATTTTCTTTGCCTCGTAGGGTTTGGAGACGGTTCGTAGATACCAAGGTCGGTGAATTCAAAAAAGAGCTACATTTTAAAATGGCAGTGCGGACGACCGGGGATACTCAGCCACCGGGGACCAATCTATGTAGATACTATGTTTGTGAGAGGATCCGGAGATACCGCAATGAGCGGGACCAGAATCTGTGAGAACAACATCCTGAGGAATAACCTCCGGAAGACGCTTAGTCCGAAGCTCGCTTCCGACCACTTCAAGAGGAACTAGCTGGATGGTTGGCGAGGGAAGTCATCGATCCTAGAGGAGAACACTATTACGATGACGTAGAACTTTATATGCACCAGAATTTGTAACTAACTTGTTCAAAATTGTATATGGTCATCCGATATTGAATATATATTGTATATGGTCATCCGATATTGAATATATATTGTATATTCCTCTTGAATTCTTTTTGGTTCTAATTTCAAATTTGTTTGAAATTGTACATTCATATGCATGTATGTATACAGTACCGTAGAATATGTGAAACTCCTTCAAAATTAAAACCCAAAAGAAATAAAATAATACAAATTAAAAAGAAACCAGATTTAGGGGGAGGGGGGCTAAACCCTAAACCCTGCGGAGGCCTTTAGTCGCGGTTGGCCGGAAGAACCGCGACTAAAGGTCCTCCGCCCTGGCGCTCGCCTGCGGCCCACGTGGACGGGCCTTTAGTCGCGGTTCGTAAGGAACCGCGACTAAAGGGGGGGGCCTTTAGTCGCGCTACTTTGGTCGCGGTTGCGCCACCGCGACTAAAGGCAGTTGCCAACCGCGACCAAAGCCCCTTTTTCCACCAGTGAACTTCGCGCGCTGGAAGTTCACTACTACCTCGACAAGGCAAGGCTACCTGGAGGCCGACATCAATCCAGATCCCGCGACAATGAAGCCGATCCGCATCGCCACGACCCAGCTCGAGTGCCCCAGCCCGCCGGCGCTGATGCACTGCATGGAGCGCTACATACAGGCCGAGCACGCCGTCGTGGCGCTCGGAAGCGCAGCGAACGTGGTGTTCGGCGGCGACATGAGCTGGGACGACAACACCGACCTGCCGTTCCCACTCCCTGCAGGCTGGGTCGATGGCTGGACCCTGATGAAGCCCCACGAGGATGGTACTGGTAGCACCCGCAGCGGTGACTGGATAGAGCCGTTCAGAGCCGGAGGCCTCTGCAATGCGCCCAGGAAACGGTCGGACAGGTTCGCGTGCAAGCTACGAGATTACGAGGTCAGGAACATCGAATTGGTCGGGACGTATTGTGAGCCCGGTGCCTGGGGTTCAAGGCTATCAACTGGACAGGAAGGAATATGTCGAATTCAGGCCAAGTTGCCACTACGGCATGGTCCTCACCATCGTCCCTTACTCCGTCCCGATCAATGAGATGCCGATGATGGATGAGAAAGGCATGGATATCGGTGGACTCTTCGCAGAATAGGTCTTGTAAATCCAAAAAGGGGAAGGAGTAGATCGTCTGAGTGGCATCATTCATGTGAAGCAAGCGGTGTTGCTAAAAACGATTCATCTTGAGTTGTCTGGGTGTTCTTTTTGCGCTTTGTTTCGGTACATCATTGAACATCGATCATCACAACATTAGACACTTTTAAGTCTTAACATACTCCTATTTACAATTTCGTATGGCTAATGTAAATATTCATACAACTATTTCTCTATAGTAGTTATTATCTCTGATATGTGCTCTGAGATCATGACGTCATCTAACTCAGTTTGACATGTTGGATTGATGATGGCCATTGGCGTCATGATCTCAGAGCGGTTTCAATGGCTAACTTAAAAGGGATAAAACATCAGAAAAAAACTATCTAAAATAAGGTAGTTTTGATAAATTTTGGCACGTGCCACCAAAAAATTTAGGTAGTAAAAGGTGAAAATGACTCAACTTATTTTTTTAGAACGGAGTCAAAAGGTTTGCATCATCTCACTAATGAAGAAGAAGATTACAAGGTTAATTAATGGAAAACCATGTTAAACCGTCACAAAAACACACTTGCTGACGGTCATGGAACACGGTAGCCCAGGGGCTACCGACACATGACGCACACGCACACCGCCAAAAACTGAGTCGTTGTCCAGGTTGCCCACTAGTGTCATCGTCATCACCCCTCCACGATCTAGCGACTTCGACTTTACCGAAGAACGACCACCGAATAAAGCCTTGCCAAAACGGCCTCGCGGAGCCCCACACTAGTCCATGCCAAACAGTCGACTCTTCGCATAGAGTATTGACTACTCTAATTCTAAATACGAGATCCAAAGAGTAGATGTCAAAGACCCGTGTCAATGAAGACCGTCATGACCAAACCGCCAGACGTAGGGATCGTGTCGTTCGCACACGGCAACAGCTCCGACTTCACATCACTTCAGCTAGCACGAAGACCTGTTGAACACGCCCAAACAAGAGCAGACTACTTACCGCGACCAAATCTTCACCCGTCGTCGTCATCACTGCCGCACTATCCATCACATGGAACCCTAACATCACTGACCGACTAACTGTCGACCGTTATGTCGTGCAAATCCAGCCCCCAGAAATCGTAGGGTGGCATAGTCTACAAGACAGACACCCTCAGAAGGGTAAGCGACAAGGGATGTCATCCGAACCTACGAAGAAGGATCTTGGCCTCCACTTGAATATATGGCCCGAGGGTTAAGGAGGCCAAACAGATCCATGACGAACCTCCAAGGAGGAGAGCGACGTCCAGGTACGCCACGCCATCAGGCTTTCGCCTGGAACAAACCCTCACCTCGATGCAGTCGGACATGTGTGGGATAGACCCGTAATGCCCATGGGCTGCTATCCCGCTGGTCGAAGCACCGTGACTACGGCGCCATTGCCACCAACATTGCCGTTGGCGGAAGCCTTTGTGTCGTATCAGCTGAAGTTGGTTAAATCTGACGCCCACGTTTGAAGCTTCGCCGACGTAGCCACCAACGGCTGCAGGCTGCGTACACGCACGACAAGATCCTCAGAGGAGGAGTGGCAGAGGGGGCACCACGCAGCCCCGACGCGCGGAACAAGAGCCGCAGACGCAGCCGCACCGATTTGGAGGAAGCCCGGGCTAAAATCATTTTAGAGAAAATACAAACATACCTGTCACCAAAGATTATTTCTAGAAAACGTTATCCAGGTTAAATTTCTGTTGGGAAGAAGAACCAAACTTCTTCTACTCCATTGGTCCCAAATTACTTATCGCAGATTTGTCTAGATATGTATTTTTGTGCATCTAATTCAAGACAGACGGAGTGTATTATTTTATGTTTAGACTGAAATTATTGTTACTCCCTCCAATTTTGCAGATTTAGATAAAATATTGCCTACTGTATAACCTAGTACGACTAATTTAGATTAGAGGGAGTATCACCTGGTGCTCATTTTATTCACTGCATAGGATGTGAAAAAAAAAGTTAAGTTTGTACATATCTTTTGGACCCTGTGTTGTTTCAGGGGCCAGTTGTTGTATGTATCATCTTGATGGTTTAGTGAAGAGCACTTTATCCAAAGAGTGAATTCCACTTTTTACCCCCTACTTTAAGCTTTTTGACACAAATTACCCTATTTAGCATGTTTTCAACTAAATTACCCCATTGACTCAAACTTGTGCCAATTTTTACCTCCTCTAAAATTTTGTGAGCACCTTGACCGGTGAACCTAGCTGTCAGGTACACATGGCGGCCATGTAGGAGGTTTTTCTTCTTGACTTTCCCCTTGCGGTTCTTTTATGGATCTGGAGGGACTATTATATGATGTTTTTATCTTGATTTTTGTATGCATACAGTGTGCTTAGCTGCAACATTGTGGTAAATTGGCCAAATGCACCTTGCTGGCTTTGAGAAAAATCTAGTATCATGAACTGTTGATGGCATTGAGAAAAGCACAAGTATGTCGGCTTTGCTACAGAATCCGAGAGTATGTAAGCTTTTCCATTCATCGGCAAATACAACCCCTAAACTTTCAAAATTACTCTCAGATTTTAAATAATTATAGGATGGAGGAACAAATGGACAAACTAGAAATTGAGAAACAAGCATACAATACATAATTATACAGAGGGAAGAAATGAGTTTTTAGTAATAGTCACTACACCAAATTTGATTTTCAGTGACAAATTTGCCTCATCACAAAATTGAAACTATCACAGATAGTGCATAATAGGTGACAGTTCGCCAATTTTGTCACCGATTGGTCATAATTAACGACAGTACCTAATTTTGTCCTTATTAAATGGTCATGCCGTACCGATCCGGATGGGTTGCTCTCCTCAAACATATACTACGTAGGTGACAATTTGTGAGTGTGGTTAATGCAAATTGTCACTAAAAATAATGTCTGTCTCTCAATTCTGCAAACAGCAAAAGGATTATGATTTATTAATAGCATGTGGGTACTAGTTATTTCATGTCGTTAAAATTAATTAAAAAGATTGTCCAGCGGGTTTCGAACCCACTAGTAGAAACAAGCCCTTTTGCACCGGTTTTTAAAGGCCATATGCACCGGATGGCCAACTGGTGAAAGTCATCCGGTGCAAAAGGCCCCCCCCTTTTGCACCGGTTGTCTTACGAACCGGTGCTAAAGGGATCTCCACGTGGCCGGCTGTGGGACGCTCGGCGGGGGAGCTTTTGCACCGGTTCGTAATACGAACCGGTGCAAAAGGGTTGTGCCGCGGCAGCATTTTATTCTGGTGGGTCACTAGTGCAAAAGATACCTCATTTGCACCGGTTCGTAACACGAACCGGTGCAAAAGGTCTCTCGGCCGGCTGCGCACCACAAACCGGTGCTAATGTCCCCTTTTAGCACCGGTTCGTGCCAAATCCGGTGCAAAAGCCATTTGGGGCAAAAAACCAAAGCCCTTGTTTCTACTAGTGACCCACGGACGTTTGTTAGATTACAGACAATGCCATTGAACTAATGTTATATTGTTGTTACAAAACGATGATCAAATTTTTCTTTGTACTTGAATTTAGGGCTCTCACGTTGAGTACATTACACAGTCGGGATGATTTGATTAAGTCAGACAGATCTGAAATAACTTCTTTGGCGTGTATGTCGAAAACCTCCTGGCGGTCTGATCCATCTGTAGGTGAGGCTATCACCGTCGTGCTCGATCCAATCTCGGTCACCGTCAATGGTACCAGAGGTGATCGTAGAGGCGACGTGAAATTGCGAGGCCGCACAGTAAGGCGGCGCTAGGTCAGTCTTGGCATCGATCATCGTAGGTGAGCTCCCTATTGATTTTGATAGTGATAGATTAGATATGTTTTTATTTTGCCTAGAGCATGAGCTGATGCACTTCTTGATGGTGTCTTATGATTTGAAGGATATGGACTGAAACTGGATTACTCAAGCGACAAACGTTCACATGACAATACATGCAAGGTGTTAGGGATTTCATGAACTTTGTCAGACATCACGTCAACGAAGATGAATCAATATTGTGCCCATGTACTTGATGCCATAATGTGATACGACAAGATAAAAAAGAAGTTTCAGCTCACCTAAATTGCTATGGTATGTGCCAGACCTATACCAAATGGGTTTATCATGGGGAGGCATTTAGTGATGATGAGAATGATGGTGCCGACCATGGTTCATATGAAAGTGACGGCGAAGAAGGATTTGAGGATGGTGATTATAATAAATACCACATGGGTTTATCATGGGGAGGCATTCAGTGATGACGAGAATGGTGGTGCCGACCATGGTTCAGATGAAAGTGACGGCAAAGAAGGATTTGAGGATGGTGATTATAATAATTATGATGATCTGGTAAGAAAAGTGGTATTGTGCATAATTTGTATGCAAAGCCGTTTGAAGAAGCAAAGAGAGAGCTGCATGAAGGATGCAACACTTACACAAGGTTGGCGTTCATTATGAAGCTTCTATATGTGAAATCATACGGGTGGATTACAAATAGATCGTTTGATATATTTATGCAACTTTTATGTACCGCTTTGTCATGGGTGGACTTTCCAAAATCATATGCTGATGCTAAGAGTGTTCTATCTGAAGTTGGCATGGGTTATCAAAAAATTCATGTGTGCAAGTTCGATTAAACTTTGTTTTGGGGATATCATAAGGACGAGACACATTGTCAAGTGTGTGGTTTGTCTAGATGGAAAGACCCAACAGCTGTTAAAAAGGTTGCTCACAAGGTGCTAAGGTACTTTCCCATAATTCCTAGGTTGCAAAGAATTTTTGTTTCAAAGGAAATGTCAATGCCGACTATGTGGCACAAAGACAAGATAGTTGTTGAGAAAAATGTGTGGAGGCACCCTGCTGATGGCAAGGCATGGAAGCACTTTGACAAATAATTGGTTGGTTTGCAGCTGATCCCCGTAACATAAAGCTAGGCATTGCGACATATGGATTCAATCTGTTTGGACATATGAGTAGTAACTATAGTATGTGGCATGTCTTTGTTGTTTCGTACAACTTCCCACCATGGATGTGCATGGATTCATTAAATTTCATGCTGTCATTTCTTATCCCAAGGAAATCATCACCAGGGAATATGCACCCACTGATAAAAGATATAATGGAGCTATGGAAGGGTGTGGACACGTATGATGCATGCATACAAAATGAATTTAAATTGCATGATACATTCCTTTGATCAATTCATGACTATCCTAGATATTCCACAATGTCTAGCCATAGCACAAAAGGATATTACACATGTGTGCATTGTGATATGAATCCTTGCTCTGAGCCTTTGAAACAAAAAATTGATATAATGATCATTCTAGTTTCCTTCGTAAGGATCACCCATATAGGAGAAGCATAATTTTCAATGGAAAAGCTGAGCATGGTGATCCACCAAGGAAGTACACACCAGAAAAACTAGCAAAGAAGTTAGAAATGGCAGAGGATTATGTGGAAGGTAAAAAGCCAGCTACTAAGAAGCGAAAATGACCTGATGAACCAACCTGGCACCTCAAGGCCAGCTTACATGATCTACCTTATTGGTCAGATCTAAAGTTAGCACACAACCTAGATGTGATGCATATTGAGAAGAATATTTGTGACAATATCATTGGTACCCTTCTTAAACTTGAGGGCAAGAACAAAGACACCGTTAAGCGTTAACGCTAGAGTTTATTTGGAAAACATGAAGTTTAAGAAGAAGTTATGGATGCAAGATAAGGGGGACGTTTATAGGAAGCCACATGCACCATGGAGGCTTGAGAAGGCAAATAAGATAAGATTGTGCAGATATTTGGCCAAGACTAGATTCCCAGATGGATTTTTGCTCAAACTGGGAAAGATGTGTGGATACCGTGGCTGGTAAAGTAACCGGTACGAAGACGCATGATTGCCACGTATTTCTGCAACATATTTTGGCAGCATGACTTAATGGAATTGCACCCAACAAGGAAATGCATAAGGCTATTGCTGAACTGAGAAGATATTTTAGGGAGTTGTGTGCGGAAACACTTAAAAAACAAGTGATCAAACGATTGAAGGTTGAACTTTTTATAATTATTTGCAAACTTGAGAAGCTCTCCCCCATGCATTTTTTGATGTAATGGTTTAGTTAGCTATTCATATACCTAAGGAGGTTCTTCTAGGGCCCTGTTTATTATGGTTGGATGTATCTGGTGGAAAGAAGGCTAGGTCAAAAGAGATGTTCAGATGGTTCAATTGCCAAGGGCTACATCGTCGATGAGTGTTTGTCAATTTTCTCCAGATATTTCAATGGTGACATGGAAACAAGATTTAACATTGATGAGAGGAACCAAGATAATAAAGGAATAGTTGGTCGTGATGAGTTTAACGTTTTTTCGGATGGGGCATTAGGGATGGGGAAATCATACTTGAAAACTTTAGAGAATGAGTTTGGCAAAATGGTTTGGTATGTGCTAGACAACTGTGAAGAGGCAGAACCGTATATAGAGTAAGAATTGCACAAATTATTATTAATTTTTCATAGCTACATACATATGTGGTTTGATGAGCAATTCCATGTCATACAAATTTCTTTTACCTACATCTACTAAACTATTTCTTCTCTTATTTATATGAACTCATTCTATGCAAAAACATATTATGTGTGGGAAGATGAAAGTTAACCGACAAGGTGTCAAGAAGAATCATACAACTGGAAATAGAAGCTTGGTTGCACACTACGAATATGTTGTACGTATTTCTTGTACCGCTTTGGTGATCTTCATTTATCTAGAAATACATAATGTGCACTAATTTTCATAATGTCTTTACTCTTGCAGAGGACTGAAAACAAGCAGCAGGAAACTTCCCCCAATTAAATTTTATATGATAACCCACACCGACAAGAAAGGCATCATGACTGAAGAAGCAGAAGATGCTTATGTAAGAATTATGTACCGTTCAGTACTATTTGTTCTGAATACGCAACCTGATAAATTCACCATACGGTCTCAAGAAATGATTTCAATTCTACTGCAGACTGAAATGTTGCTAAAAAAATGGGACCACGCCCTAGGGATGAACCACCAAAAACTGATGCACGGATCCTAGAAGAAGTGGTCAAGGAAAAGACAACATCAAGAACCAGCACTTTCATAGCACGTTTGGGAGTAGGATCAGGTCCAGGAAGAACTTTGTTTCAACAACACGTATTAGAGAATTAGAAGAAACGCTTGCAGAACAGGAGAACCTGGCAGTAGAGGCAAATGTGAGGTATAATAATAAGATGGAAGCACACGATCTCAAATTTGAGGAGCTGAGATTGAAGCAACAAGAACTTGAAGCTGTGAAAAGAGCTTCAGAAGAGAAGACTCTGGCACATGAAAAGAGGAAGCAAGAATTGGATGCAATGCTAAGTTTCCTCGTAAGAACGACCCATCAATTATCCCAGACCAGCCGGTAAACAAACCGCTAACCTGAAGCATTGTTCATCATGAAGATTTGCTAGCAACTTTATTTGTCTGACTTTTTGTCAATTTTCCAGTGTGTGTCAACACCCGGATTTGTAAGTCTGGATGTCTATTATGTCATACATCGCAATCCCAGGAAAATTATTTTTGCGAGACATAACAGTCGATATCACAGAACATTATTCATTACAAACCATAATAGTCTTACAACAAAGGATCTCGTGATCCAAGTCTTACAATAACAGTTGATCTAAGGATCAATTACAAAACACATAGCGGAAGAAACGTAGTAGCGGTCCATCTGTTCCACAGGCAACGCTTGACGTCAGGAGGTGATCCTAGTTATCATAGACGTCCTGCTGTCCATCTTCCTGGTACTGGTGCTCCTCTTCATAGTCTGGTCATTTGAATAGTCAGGGACAAAGCCATGAGTACTTTTAAAGTACTCACAAACTAATACTAATAGAAGTACTAATAGCTCAACTAAGGGTTCTATGCTTCTAGGTTTATTTGCACAAAGCTAGTTTTATTTCATAAACACTTATGAGTCAAAGACTCTTCCTTTACCTAGACTTACTCAAGTGGGAATATTAGTGTCATTCCCACAACTCTGTTGTGATTCAGGTCAAAGTCACATTTCAAGCCACCGTTCATTTTTAGAAAGACATCTAACAACAGAACAGTATGGCCATCCAACTGTCCATCACCGCGGACGCGGCTATTCGAATAGTTTAACATTCTGTAGAGGTCGTACTCTTGTGCCACAACTTTTGATTACATCCATCAAGGATAGCCCTGAATCATCATAACTCCGTATGCGGATCATCAACCATTAACCTTTCACTTACATACCCTAGTATAGGCACCTCCCCTATGAGCTTGGCCTCCTAGTGATGGCATTCTGTCATCCTAGGAACTGCACAGGGCTTGGGTAGGATATTCAACTCTTTTTCACGTCATTTCATTTTCAACGGAGGCAGCCTCAGCATAACCTCCATGACGCTTGTTCAGAGGGAACCCATACTAAGATACCTAAATTTCCAGCTAAAGCCTTACCCATTATCAGGTATTGTGGGGGTACTCTAAAATTGGAATGGTATCGCATCCGAACCCAACCATCAGTTTTTGTCAAATTCACAATGTCTTTCAAAATTCATATTCACCTTCAAAACTTTCAATAGAATGATTTATCATCCTAAGATTTTCAAAGTCATTTGTTTCACAAGTTCCCATCTAGAGTAGGCAAATTTAGTTTTAGCACTAGCCACTAGTCATGAGGGGTGCTAACTACATTTTAGCTCTTCTAGGCTAAGTTTGACTCTCTTGTGGTACTCTATACTTAGACAAGAATTAGCTACAGCAAGTGAGACTTGGTAAACAAAGTAAAAGCTTGTAAGATAAAAACTTGGACTTGGAAAGGTAAAACTTTAAACAACAATACTAGTGCCATGGTATCTTGCACTAGTAGCTTGGCATTAGTAGAGCTTGCATTCGTAATAGCTTGCCTTGAGTGATATAGTGGTCAAAGTGTTCCTCCTCTTCTTCGTAGAAGACCTCCTCCTCCTCGTAGCCTTCGTTACTAGCGTCTATAAACGGATACGAGGTAGCAATCACCAAACGATACGTAAGGAGACTATTTAGCCTTAATGGCTCACACAAGATGATCTATCATCATCACAATCATCACTCAACATCATACTAGGGTTTTCTTTATTTAGTGTTGGGAAAATAATTTCCTCTCATTGAAATTTACTAATGTTTAATATCCTCAAATAATAGAATATGAAATCATGTTGACCAAAGTCACCACTTCATATTTATCCATTTGGGAAAATGATTTAAATGAGATACTACCTCTCATACAATTTAAATACTACTTTGGAAATGATTTAATATTCTCAAGTAATAACATATGAGGTCATGAAGACTAATGTCATCACCTGATATTGAATTACTTGAAAAGGTGATTTAAATGGGAGGCTATACCTCATAGGTTTTAAATACCATTTTTGAAATAATTTAAATGGGCTAGAAATGACTACATAGCCATTATTTGAATCTATCCCATGATCATATGAAACAACTATGTCATATTTTTGCATAATCTATTAGAGTTTTTGAAATGTGAATTATGAGAAGTGGAATCACCTCAATATTCATTATTGTTGATTTTTAATAAATGTTTGAATTTTTAAAAGGCACTGCCTTGTTATTTTTATTGCAAGTGATCTATAATGAACTAGGGTTTGAGACCAGTGGGGTTGGATAGATCCTTTCATCTACTTTCACCCAAAATTTGAATCATTCGAATTGGATTGGTAGATTTGTTTCTATTGAATTTTGAATCAAGCAACAGTATTTGAATTTAGATTAAACTATTTAACAGAATTCAAACTTGTGGTCTCAGGCAGGAAAAATAAACGGGCCAGAGAGAGAAAAAGAAGAGGGCCGGCCCAGCAGCGTGTCTCGCATGCGTGGGCTGCCTGACAGCGGGTCCCGCTGTCAGCGGCTTATAAACTCACCGAAACGGTATGCGAACAGTGGCCGTTGGATTAGAGTGAGATCGAACGGTAGAGGGTCGTCTCCGTCCTCGACGGCAAGCGAACCCTGGGTGCGGCAGAGAGGGTCGACGGTGGCTTACCGGAGGTCTGGCGAGGCTCGGCGAGGCGGGCAATCGGCGTGGAAGACGACGGCGAGGCGAACAAGGGTCGTGGGAGAGGCTGAGGTGGTCGAAGTCGTCGCCTCCTTCTGGCTACTGCCGCGGCGAACTCCGGCAAAATTGGGGCGGCTCCGGCGATAATGTGGACGAGGAAGTGGTCGAGGAGAGCGAGAGGAAGGAGGGGAGCAAGGTGATGTGAGGAAATTGCAAGGGGGAGGCCTCCTTTTATAGCTAGCCGAGGGGGCAGCGTGGCACGGGCAGGTCGTTGTCGTCGACGATGCTACAGCGGCGGAGAGGCATGGGCGAGGATGGTGACATAGGCATCCCCAATGGGCCTGCCGAAGAAGGTACCCGGGGTTTATTGAAGGCCCACGACCCGAAGGATAAGAAGATTCGGAAGCCCAAGATACTATTAAGGAAAACTAGAGTTGTAATAGGAAGCATTATTTGTAATCTTGCGGGACAGGTTAGAAACCCTCCCGGACTCTGTAAACCTGTGTATCACGAATCCCTCGGCTCCACCTCCTATATAAGGGGGAGTCGAGGGACAAAGAAAGAATCGAATCATTGTTTCACAAACCCTAGTTTTTACATCGTCGAGTACTTTTCGGCTGAAACCTTCGAGATCTACTTGCCCTCTACATCCAACGAAACCCTAGTCTACTACTTGTAGGCATTGACAATTTAATACCTTGTCAATTGGCGCCTTCTGTGGGATCTAGAGGCTACAAGGAGCTGATCTCGATGGCACGTTCAAGATCGTCGACTTCGTCGATAGCAAGCAACATCATGGACAGAGGTAAACATACCGAAACTGGTCTCGTTGATTTTGTTGTACCGAGGCAGGGTGCCTGAGGTGATCTCCTGAATGCCCCGAGTTGGGATTGGCGGCGACGTCTCTGGAACTTTTTCCGTATCGTGGCTCTCGGTCATAGGGTTTTCGCAACGGAGAGTTTAAGTAGGCGGAAGGGCAGAGTCGGGAGGCGCACGAGTGACAAGGTATTAACTCTGTCCTCCAATATAAGTGTCGCCAAAAGCTACCTTGGCGACAGCATCAAAAGGAAGAAAGAAAAAGAAAAAGGAAAGACAGGATGGTCTACTTGACCTCCGGCTTGGATGAGCTTGGAGTTGGAGTTGGCTTGCACCCAAGATAGGCGAGGACCTTCTTCGAGTTCGGTTTAGCAGCCTTGATCAGCGACTGCCACTTCTTGGTCTCCATCTCCTGCGTGTCGCCAACTCTAGTCCAGTCGATATCTTGTTGGCTATTGGCAACCAGGGCAATAGTGCCTTCAACACCAACCTTCAAACCTTCTTGGCGAAGTTTGAGCCCAAGATTTTCGGAAGTATTGAAGCACTTGGCGAGAGCAAGAAAAGGCGCGGGTTCCTATTTCTTCGGGAAGAAGTAAGGGTACAGCCGCGACAGTCCCGCCCCAGCTTCTGCAAGACCATCGCGTGCCTCCTCTCCATGAATCTCAAGGAGAGAAAGCGCGTCAAGAAGGGGATCGTTCTCAGGATCTCTAAGTTCATATTCTTGACACATTTTTCCTGCTAAGGCAAAGATTTTTTGATAAGTAAGCAAGAAAAGAAAAGTAAGTGCAAGGAAGTCAAAATAGTTTGGGCACTTACTGGTAAAACGACGGCTCTGCGACGCCAGGCGCTTGATAATTGCCTCTTCGCGAGCAGATTGTTCGGTTATATGCTCACTTAAAGAGGTTTCCGCCTCATGAAGTCTCTTTCGAAGATCTTCGACAGTGGCGGCTTCTGCCTTAGCCTTTTTGGCATCTGCTTCAGCCTTCTTACGAGCTTTTTCACTTTGCTCCAGTTTACGAGCAAGTGTGTCAGCACGCTTGTTGGCTTCCGCAAGATTTTCTAACAAAATAGTCGACAGAAATCAGAATCATGACAAGAAAAGGAGGAAGACGTCGATTTCCCAAAAGAAGTAGCAGAGTATTACCTTCGGCTTGTTTAGCATAATCATGGTACCCGACAAATTGGGCACCAAGGCGGATGAATTCCTTCATCAAAGGCTGACAAAGGAAAAAAGAGAAGTCAGTAGCAAATAAGGTAAAAAGATCGACAACAAAAAGTAAAAAAAAACGAAGAGGAGAGTTCATAGGCACCGAAAAATTTCTTGCACAAAAAAGGAGAAGTAAGCAACTTACGTTATCCAGAAGAGGAGTTGCAGAGCCACCAAGTTGAAGAGCAGATTCTATGGCTGGCTCGACCCTAGCCCTCTTTGGCGAAGGGACATGGGGGCTTGCAGGTGGAGTTGGATGCTCGATGTTCTGTTGAGGAGGCGAAGTTTCCTCCACATCGGGCTGAACATCCGAAACAACTAAAGTACGCGACGTACTCGTTCGAGCAGCCACGTCAATAGGTGGATTTTCTTCCTCGTCACCACTGCAATAAAACGTCGACAACATAAGGAAAAACGACGACAAGTATTTTGCAAGATAAACAATAAAGGGTGATAAGGACTTACGAGCTAACAAGGGCATCCAAGTAAGGGTCGAAAGCTGTCTTCCCTTCGGAAGGACCAACTTCTTCGGCTTTGGAGGTGCCGGAATCTTCGACTTCATTCCTCTTCCTCTTGTTTTTTGGAGAAACAGCAGGAGGAAGGGAGTGTGTCGAGGCAGTGGCCTCAGAATCGGCTTCTTTTTCAAAGGAAGCCGCGGATTTCTGAGAACCCGCGACTTCACTCTCAGGGCGAGAAGTACCCTGGTTGTCATCATCGACAACAGTACATTCTTCAACTTCCCCACCCTCAGGAAGAGGAGGAAGAGAAGCAAGAACAGGGTGGTTCTGAGAAAAAGAAAGAGTGTCGATAAAAAGAAGTAATACAAGAAAAACTAGCAAGATAGAGGTCGATAAAAATAGTAAAACTCGAGGAGACAAATATAGCAACTAAGAGGAAAAATTACCTCGGGGAGGGGATTGGCGCCACTATATGGCGTAATGCGACAAGAGGATGGAATTGGATCCTTCTTGTTAAGCGATGAGATTTTGCGAATAAGCTTTTCGAAATCCTTCAAAGGAAGGTCTTTCGAGAGCCTGTCAACATCTTCTTCACCAGCGTACTTCCAGAGGGGATTTTTGCGAGCCTGGAGAGGCTGCACTCTAATCCTAAGGAAATAGGCAGCAATCTCGATACCCAAAAGTTCCTTGCCGTGGGTGTTCTGTAGCTGGTGGATGCGAGTCATCAGCACTTCTGTCGCCAACTTCTCATCTTCGGTAGCTTCAGCATCCCAGGAATGGCGGCGAAGGATTTTTGCTTCTCCGTCAAAAGGGGCGATGTTGTCCTCCACTGGATTGGCGCTTTCTTCATGGATATACAGCCACTTCTTCCGCCAACCTTGGACGGAGTCGGGGAATTTGACGTCGAAATATTCGACGTCAGAGCGAACACAGATAACAACGCCGCCAATGTTGTAGGCGACGCCGTGGGAGCCATTACGGCGAAGGCAAAAGATACGCTTCCACAGAGCCCAATTAGGTTGGACTCCGAGGAAGCACTCACACAGTGTGATGAAAATCGACACGTGGAGGATAGAACTGGGCGTCAACTGATGCAGTTGAAGCCCATAGACAAACAAAAGACCCCGAAGAATTTCGTGGATTGTGGGAGAAAGACCTCGGATGAGGTGGTCAACAAAACTGACCCGGTACTCGATTGGAGGCCTTGGATAGCTCTCCTCCTTGGGGAAGCGGAGCGAGTTCTCCTTCTTGTTGAAACCCATCTTGTTCAGCAGATTGATGTCTTGGGCAGAGATCTTAGATCTCTCCCATTCGGCGTTTCCCAGATCCGCCGTCGCCATCTTCGACTCTGGAGTACTGTGCCTGGTCAAACGGATGCGAGGCGGCATCAATGAGCTTGGAGGCGAAGGGTGTGAGTGAGATTGAGCGCTTGAAGCAATGGGAGCAATGGAGGAATTTGCAGAAGAAAAGCGGAGGTGCGGCGCGAGCGAAAGGGCTAGAGGAGGAAGACGATGCCTTTATATAGAGGTGCGGTGAATCGACGCACCGTTGGATTGAGAGATTACGGGACAGATGGTGTACACGTGGACAAGGGGTAAAAAGTAATTTCATACAGACAAGAAAGCACAGGCGCTACAGTACGTGCGCCAGGAAAAGCGGAGGACGTGTGTCCCCCACTCGCATGACATGTCAATACGATGCGTAAATTGGGCCCGCAAGATAGTGAGAGAGAAGTTCTCGTGTTTTCCTGATAAAATGATCGTGGCTATCGTCAGCAATGATGTCACCTTGGCAAGAGAATACCTCGGCTACGAAGGTTCATAAAAATGGCGACAGCAGAAGATTCTTGATTTTTTCGAGAGCCTTTGATCAAATACAAGTTTTTGCCAAAATGCTCGGGGGCTACTTTGGAAAAAAGGAAAAAATTCGAGTATGGCAAAATAGAAATGGCGAGAGCCTATGATCAAATGCAAGCATTTGTCCATAGCCTCGGGGGCTACTCCCATCGGGAGCGCTGTTCGCGCACCCGATAGAAATAAAAGTTCGAGAAAGAATGAAAATATAGCGACACGAGGCATTAAAGTGTTGAGCCTACAACCAAGCACTAGTCCTTGGCTGTAGCCTCGGGGGCTACTCCCATCGGGAACGCTGTTCGCGTGCCCGATGAAATTATAAAAAAAGAAAGAGAAAAAAGAAGAAGAAAAAGTGAGCATATTTCGAGTTATATAAATAACTCTGCATATACTCCCATCGGGAGAACAATATAAGTCATCCGTTGACTCAATAAAATGTGCTATTCCAACAGCCGAATAAGCACTCGACAATATATTCTCATAACGCCAAAGTTGCGAATAATTTCTGAATGCCGCAAAACTTTGCGAAGGTAAGACCCCGGATCCGTTCTGTGTGGCGTGGCGCCGTCTCTGACGTCGGTTTGCTACTTTTTTCCGTATCAACAGATACGAAGAAAAATCCTAACGGACGCGTTAGGTACCCGATAAATATGACTGGGACTCGATAGAATGGTAAGACCTTAAGCGGCACCTGTCGAAGTTTACACCGAGTATCCCGAGATCATGTCCAGGGACGTGATCTTGAAGTAGGTTTTTGCGGATTGCCACTAGAGCAGTTAACTAGTACCTGATCCGTCAGATGAACTAGCCCCAACTACCATTATCCCTGTACAATATAGACATTCATATGCAAAGATATGTGGTAAAGTTCAAAGTTATCGAATAAATATAAAGGTGGAGATTTTCCCTGACTCTACGATTCAAACAAAATCTCGGGGGCTACTGACATAGGCATCCCCAATGGGCCTGCCGAAGAAGGTACCCGGAGTTTATTGAAGGCCCACGACCCGAAGGATAAGAAGATTCGGAAGCCCAAGATACTATTAAGGAAAACTAGAGTTGTAATAGGAAACATTATTTGTAATCTTGCGGGACAGGTTAGAAACCCTCCCGGATTCTGTAAACCTGTGTATCACGAATCCCTCGGCTCCACCTCCTATATAAGGGGGGGTCGAGGGACAAATAAAGAATCGAATCATTGTTTCACAAACCCTAGTTTTTACATCGTCGAGTACTTTTCGTCTGAAACCTTCGAGATCTACTTGCCCTCTACATCCAACGAAACCCTAGTCTACTACTTGTAGGCATTGAGAAGTTAATACCTTGTCAGATGGGGAGTTGTTCACAGTGTCATGGCGATCGTCACGGTACTCGTGGCGCAGAGAATGGTGGATGGGAGCGTGCGGGCGACGTCGTCGTCTGTCACGGGTCCGGCGGAAGTCGTCGACGATGGCGAGGGCTACAGGACTCGCGCGGGCAGGTGAGCATGTCTGGGAGGTAGCTGCGTCATGGGTGAGTGTGTGTGCGAGAGGAGAGAGCGAGGGGAGGTCAGCAGTGACGAGGCGAGGCGACGTTCTGGCGCGCTCTGGGACGTGTCCGTGCGCGTGCTGGCGCGTCTGGGCGGCATGGGCGCGTCCTGGTCTGGGGCGTGCAGAGCTTCTCTTCGTCTTGGGAGGGTACCAGCGTGTTCAGGGTGCTGAGGCAAGCCTAGTGGACAAGGTGAGGGTGAGAGGAGAGGGCAGGTGGTGATGAGTGGCATGGGGGTTGGCATGTGAGTGACATAGGCATACTTTGGTCTTTTTTCTCCTTTGAACAATGGTGTCAAAGCATGGCATGGTCCGGGGGGTGCAAGGGAGAGTAAGTGGTGACATAGGCATTGAGGGTTTAGGCAAAAATCCATTGGATTTTAGCATGTATGCTCAAAGTGAAATGGTGCACACCATGTGTTTGATGAAATGGCAGCAAGAGATTTGAATTTGAATTTTGCCAAAATATTTTATGGGTGTGATTCAAATAAAGTTTGGCACCTCCTGATGGCCTTGGTTTGAAATTTGGAATTGGTTTGATAAAAATCAAAAATGGGATGATCTAGAATCTGATTCAATGTTGCTACTTTGGTTGCTTATTATAAGAATTCGAAAATGAATCTGCAAGGTTGGTCAACACCAAAGTTATCACCTTGATGTGTTCTTGGATGAGGAGCAAAGAGATGAGAAAGTTTGGTTTAGAAAAGATTAACTACAAGGGCTCAAAGTGGGCATCATGTTAAAATTATCACAAGTGACCATTATCACATGTGCCTAGGTTTTTCATTTTCTTTCATTTTGTTTTGATTTTCTTTGACCAAAAGTCATTGTTTTGGGTTGCTTGAGTGTTAGGTTGAGTTGATCAAGGGTTTCAAACAATTTTAGTGAAGTAAACATGACATAGGCCACTATTTGCAAAAGTGGCCATTTGCTCACATATGCCTCTCTTTTTATTTTATTTTCTTTTCTTGGTTTCTCTTTGATTTTGAAAAGGGGTTTTAATAGAAAAGAGTTTGAAATAGGCAAGTTTTTGTTAACCCTAAAAATTGGATTAATGGAAATTTACTTTTCTTTGTTTTGAAATTTTTGGGATGTTTCAAACCTTCCCCCCTTAAACAAAATCTCGTCCCGAGATTTAAGAAAAGTTAGGATCCTAAGAGAGATTGGGCAAATGGGTTAACAGGAAAACATACCCTGCATGGCATGGGGTGCTTCCTGGGCTTCTGTGGCATTCATGCGATAGAGACGGCCGTTGTGGTTGTTCGGGTTCCTTCCAGTTGAGACACGGCGCTGCTGTTGGGCAGGTGCAGTGGTATTGGGGGCTGTCTTCGCCAGTTTCTTGGGGCACTCATTGGAGTAATGGTCAGTAACTCCACATTCATAGCAGGTCACCGTTGACTTGTCCTTTGGGGCAATGGGTACAACATTGCTTCCAGTCCTTGGGGTAGTGTTGGGGTTGTTGTTGTTACCATTCTGGTTGTTGTTGTGGTGGTTATTGTGGTTGTGGTTGTTGTCGTTGTTGCCTCCGGGCTTCGGGTGTCCTCCATTGGGGTTGATGAAGTTTGAACGGAACGTCGAAACAGGTGGCTTGTTGGCTCTTTAGGAAAATCCTCCACTTGAGTTGGGGCGATACCTTGGTGTATTGCTGGGTCCACTCTGGTGCATCATACGGCGCTTGCGGTTCTCATTGGCTTGGTGAAGCTTTCCTTCCATCTGGATGGCAGAATCCACTAGTGCTTCCAGGTCAGAACGGAATGTTCACTAACACTGTCTGCATCTCCTCATGCAGTCCATTCAGAAATCTTTCCTTCTTATTCTCATTGGTGTCGGTCTCATCCGGGGCGTACCTAGACAGAGGAAGGAATCTGTCACGGTATTCCACCACGGACATCCTTCCTTGTTTGAGTTCGCGGAACTCATCCCTCATCTTCTTGATCAGACCCGGTGGCACATGGTATCGGCTGAACTTGAGCTTGAAGTCTTCCCAAGTCATCATTTGTCTGGCATTCATTGCACGGGTACTGTTCCACCAGGCTCTGGCAGGTCCTGACAAATAGTGGGTGGCAAACAACACCTTCTCCGCTGCTTCAACTGCTGCAACTTCCAGGTTGTTGTCCATTGATTGGAGCCAGTCATCTGCATCCAAGGGATCTTCAGTCTTGTTAAACATTGGGGGATTAGTATTCTGGAAATTCTTCAACTTGGATCCAGGATGATCCTGATGTCCATGTCCTTGGTTCTGGGCTAGCTGTTGCAGTACGACAAGGTTGGCTTGCCGCTCAGCTCTTTCGACTTCCCTATCTGCCATCATCATTTGTAGCATCTGCAGCATTGCATCCTGGTTGGTGCTGCGGGTTGGAGGGGCCATCTGAACATTGAGGTAGATCATAAGATAAGAGGGAATTTTCTATGGTTTGTTTGGTTTAAAGTTTAAAAAGGTTTCAAAACTTGAGTAGTGTTGAGGTGGTAAAAACCAACAACACTTTTTCATTCATTCCAAACAACACACATTACAAACTAACACACCAATGGTTTTAAGAACCATTTCCTCGTTCTACGATACATAGGGGAATGATACAAACTCACACATACGCTAGTGCTCTAGTGATAATACTCTTCCTCCGGAAGGGTGGGTTCTTCGTCTTCATGGGTAATGTGCTTGGCGAAAGGCGCGAGCGTTGTCCAACTCCTTACGAGTCTTGTACAACATGAAGTCCAGGTATGCAACATAGTGGTTCATCTCCGGGTGCGGTGGCATGGTTATTGGTCTTCCCATGGGGTCATGTCTTGGGTAGTAAAAGAAGCGAGTGTTCTTGATCTTGTTCACATTCTATCCACACAGACGGGCAAGTGCTTCTTGCATGGCTTTGGCTAATCCATCCTTCCAACTGTCCCCCCTTACAGAAAACCATATGGTTTTCCAAATTGGGGCTCCCAGCTTTCCTCTCAGATCTGCAATAACTTCCCACTGAGGTTGTCCTCCCGACTGATTATTGAGTGGCACTCCAAAGAACTCGGGATACGGGCGTCCTAGATTTTCAACTAGCTGCTCCAAATCCTTCTCGAACATTAGGTCTCCTCCGTGGCCAAGCTGATAGAACTCCTAGTTGTACTCCATCTGTGAACCATTTAGGATGAGTAAGTTAGTGAAGTGGTAAAGTGTGTCAAATTTTATGTAGAATTTCAAGGAAAAGTAGAGCATGGAATTCTCTTTTTGAAAAGATCTCAAGGGTAAGAGTGAGAATAAGTTTTCATAAATATTCACCTCATTTGTTTTGAAACTAAGTTTTTCTGACGTCCTGATACGTCTCCGACGTATCGATAATTTCTTATGTTCCATGCCATATTATTGATGATACCTACATGTTTTATGGACACTTTATGTCATATTCGTGCATTTTCTGGAACTAACCTATTAACAAGATGCCGAAGAGCCGCTGTCGTTGTTCTCGCTGTTTTTGGTTTGAGAAATCCTAGTAACGAAATATTCTCGGAATTGGACGAAATCAAAACCCATGGTCCTATTTTGCCACGAAGCTTCCGGAAGACCGAAGAGGAGTCGAAGTGGGGCCACGAGGGGCCGCCACCATAGGGCGGCGCGGCCCAGGTCTTGGCCGCGCCGACCTGTGGTGTGGGGCCCTCGTGTGGCCCCCCACGTTGCCCTTCCGCCTACTTAAAGCCTCCGTCGCGAAACCCCTGATGCGAAGAACCACGATACGGAAAACCTTACTGAGACGCCGCCGCCGCCAATCCCATCTCGGGGGATTCGGAGATCTCCTCCGGCACCCTGCCGGAGAGGGGATTCATCTCCCGGAGGACTCTTCACCGCCATGGTCGCCTCCGGAGTGATGAGTGAGTAGTTCACCCCTGGACTATGGGTCCATAGCAGTAGCTAGATGGTTGTCTTCTCCTCATTGTGCTTCATTGTTGGATCTTGTGAGCTGCCTAACATGATCAAGATCATCTATCTGTAATGCTATATGTTGTGTTTGTCGGGATCCGATGGATAGAGAATACCATGTTATGTTAATTATCAAGTTATTACCTATGTGTTGTTGATGATCTTGCATGCTCTCCGTTATTAGTAGAGGCTCTGCCAAGTTTTTGCTCTTAACTCCAAGAGGGAGTATTTATGCTCGATAGTGGGTTCATGCCTGCATTGACACCTGGGACGAGTGACAGAAAGTTCTAAGGTTGTGTTGTGCTCGTTGCCACTAGGGATAAAACATTGATGCTATGTCTAAGGATGTAGTTGTTGATTACATTACGCACCATACTTAATGCAATTGTCTCGTTGCTTTGCAACTTAATACTGGAAGGGGTTCGGATGATAACCCGAAGGTGGACTTTTTAGGCATAGATGCGAGTTGGATGGCGGTCTATGTACTTTGTCGTAATGCCCAATTAAATCTCACTATACTTATCATGACATGTATGTGCATTGTTATGCCCTCTCTATTTGTCAATTGCCCGACCGTAATTTGTTCACCCAACATGCTTTTATCTTATGGGAGAGACACCTCTAGTGAACTGTGGACCCCGGTCCATTCTTTTATACTGAAATACAAATCTGCCGCAATACTTGTTTTACTCGTTTTCTCCGCAAACAATCATCTTCCACACAATACGGTTAATCCTTTGTTACAGCAAGCCGGTGAGATTGACAACCTCACTCGTTTCGTTGTGGCAAAGTACTTTGGTTGTGTTGTGCAGGTTCCACGTTGGCGCCGAATCTCCGGTGTTGCGCCGCACTACATCCCGCCGCCAATCAACCTTCAACGTGCTTCTTGGCTCCTCCTGGTTCGATAAACCTTGGTTTCTTTCCGAGGGAAAACTTGCTGCTGTGCGCATCATACCTTCCTCTTGGGGTTCCCAACGAACGTGTGAGTTACACGTCATCAAGCTCTTTTTCTGGCACCGTTGCCGGGGAGATCAAGACACGCTGCAAGGGGAGTCTCCACTTCTCAATCTCTTTACTTTGTTTTTGTCTTGCTTTATTTTATTTACTACTTTGTTTGCTGCATTATATCAAAACACAAAAAAAATTAGTTGCTAGCTTTACTTTATTTACTGTCTTGTTTGCTATATTAAAAACACAAAAAAATTAGTTACTTGCATTTGCTTTACTTATTTAAACATGTTTCCTCTTAATTTTACTATAAAAGATATACCTGTGGGACAAGTGTCTATAATTGGAAGAGATAATATAGAAGAATTTTTCACCCATGTTAGTATGCATGAAGACCTTAAAGATATACCACTTGCAAAAGCTGTCCCTACTTATGAAGATGCCTCTGTTTGTTTGGTGCGCATGATGGAAGCTAGATTTATTAGTCTCAACCCCATGATACAACACATGTTTCTTACACTTTCTGATATGGAGCGGGGAGAGAAGAGATATTTTGTTCTAAAAGTCTTAGTGCGAGAATTTGAAGATATAGCTATAGAAGCTAGAAAAGTTTTTATTAAGCATAAGAGGCTTGGCTTTTATACCGACTTTAAAAGAACACTTGAAAAAATGGATATGTATAGAATGAAATATACTGATAATGCTAATGATGGTGGGGAGATCAAAGCACCAATACCATGTAAACTCCTAGCTATGAATGATGCACTAGAAAATAACTATGCTTGGCTTGTTCCTGAAAATTTGTTTGATGAGAGTAGCAAGCCCAAGACTAATGAAAAGGGAGATGCTGAAACTTATGTATCCAATATACTATGCATGGTTGAGAAAACTCCAAACCCCGCTGTAAATGCACCACCCTTTGATAACACTTGATATACACTTTCTGCGCCTAGCTGAAAGGCGTTAAAGAAAAGCGCTTATGGGAGACAACCCATGTTTTTACTACAGTATTTTTTGTTTTATATTTGAGTCTTGGAAGTTGTTTACTACTGTAGCAACCTCTCCTTATCTTAGTTTTATGTTTTGTTGTTCCAAGTAAAATCTTTGATAGTAAAGTAAATACTAGATTTGGATTACTGCGCAGAAACAGATTTCTTTGCTGTCACGAATCTGGGTCTAATTCTCTGTAGGTAACTCAGAAAATTAATCCAATTTACGTGAGTGATCCTCAGATATGTACGCAACTTTCATTGAATTTGGGAATTTTCATTTGAGCAAGTCTGGTGGCCTAATAAAATCCATCTTTACGGACTGTTCTGTTTTGACAGATTCTGCCTTTTATTTCGCATTGCCTCTTTTGCTATGTTGGATGAATTTCTTTGATCCATTAATGTCCAAGTAGCTTTATGCAATGTCCGGAAGTGCTAAGAATGATTGTGTCACCTCTGAACATGTTAATTTTTATTGTGCACTAACCCTCTAATGAGTTGTTTCGAGTTTGGTGTGGAGGAAGTTTTCAAGGATCAAGAGAGGAGTATGATGCAATATGATCAAGGAGAGTGAAAGCTCTAAGCTTGGGGATGCCCCGGTGGTTCACCCCTGCATATTCTAAGAAGACTCAAGCGTCTAAGCTTGGGGATGCCCAAGGCATCCCCTTCTTCATCGACAACATTATCGAGTTCCTCCCCTGAAACTATATTTTTATTCCGTCACATCTTATGCACTTTGCTTGGAGCGTCGGTTTGTTTTTGTTTTTGTTTTGTTTGAATAAAATGGATCCTAGCATTCACTTTGTGGGAGAGAGACACGCTCCGCTGTAGCATATGGACAAGTATGTCCTTAGGCTCTACTCATAGAATTCATGGCGAAGTTTCTTCTTCGTTAAATTGTTATATGGTTGGAATTGGAAAATACTACATGTAGTAACTCTAAAATGTCTTGGATAATTTGATACTTGGCAATTATTGTGCTCATGTTTAAGCTCTTGCATCATATACTTTGCACCCATTAATGAAGAAACACTTAGAGCTTGCTAATTTGGTTTGCATATTTGGTTTCTCTAGAGTCTAGATAACATCTAGTATTGAGTTTTGAACAACAAGGAAGACGGTGTAGAGTCTTATAATATTTACAATATGTCTTTTATGTGAGTTTTGCTGCACCGTTCATCCTTGTGTTTGTTTCAAATAACCTTGCTAGCCTAAACCTTGTATCGAGAGGGAATACTTCTCATGCATCCAAAATCCTTGAGCCAACCACTATGCCATTTGTGTCCACCATACCTACCTACTACATGGTATTTATCCGCCATTCCAAAGTAAATTGCTTGAGTGCTACCTTTAAAATTCCATCATTCACCTTTGCAATATATAGCTCATGGGACAAATAGCTTAAAACTATTGTGGTATTGAATATGTACTTATGCACTTTATCTCTTATTAAGTTGCTTGTTGTGCGATAACCATGTTTCGGGGACGCCATCAACTATTCTTTGTTGAATATCATGTGAGTTGCTATGCATGTCCGTCTTGTCTGAAGTAAGAGAGATCTACCACCTTAATGGTTGGAGCATGCATATTGTTAGAGAAGAACATTGGGCCGCTAACTAAAGCCATGATTCATGGTGGAAGTTTCAGCTTTGGACATATATCCTCAATCTCATATGAGAATAATAATTGTTGCCACATGCTTATGCATTAAAGAGGAGTCCATTATCTCGTTGTCCATGTTGTCCCGGTATGGATGTCTAAGTTGAGAATAATCAAAAGCGAGAAATCCAAAATGCGAGCTTTCTCCTTAGACCTTTGTACAGAGCGGCATGGAGGTACCCCATTGTGACACTTGGTTAAAACATGTGTATTGTGATGATCCGGTAGTCCAAGCTAATTAGGACAAGGTGCGGGCACTATTAGTATACTATGCATGAGGCTTGCAACTTTTAAGATATAATTTACATAACTCATATGCTTTATTACTACCGTTGACAAAATTGTTTCATGTTTTCAAAATAAAAGCTCTAGCACAAATATAGCAATCGATGCTTTCCTCTTTGAAGGACCATTCTTTTTACTTTTATGTTGAGTCAGTTCACCTATCTCTCTCCACCTCAAGAAGCAAACACTTGTGTGAATTGTGCATTGATTCCTACATACTTGCATATTGCACTTGTTATATTACTCTATGTTGACAATTATCCATGAGATATACATGTTACAAGTTGAAAGCAACCGCTGAAACTTAATCTTCTTTTGTGTTGCTTCAATACCTTTACTTTGATTTATTGCTTTATGAGTTAACTCTTATGCAAGACTTATTGATGCTTGTCTTGAAGTACTATTCATGAAAAGTCTTTGCTTTATGATTCACTTGTTTACTCATGTCATTACCATTGTTTTGATCGTTGCATTCATTACATATGTTTACAAATAGTATGATCAAGGTTATGATGACATGTCACTTCAGAAATTATCTTTGTTATCGTTTTACCTGCTCGGGACGAGCAGAACTAAGCTTGGGGATGCTGATACGTCTCCGACGTATCGATAATTTCTTATGTTCCATGCCATATTATTGATGATACCTACATGTTTTATGCACACTTTATGTCATATTCGTGCATTTTCCGGAACTAACCTATTAACAAGATGCCGAAGAGCCGATTCGTTGTTTTCTGCTGTTTTTGGTTTCAGAAATCCTAGTAACGAAATATTCTCGGAATTGGACGAAATCAAAACCCAGGGTCCTATTTTGCCACGAAGCTTCCGGAAGACCGAAGAGGAGTCGAAGTGGGGCCACGAGGGGCCGCCACCATAGGGCGGCGCGGCCCAGGTCTTGGCCGCGCCGACTCGTGGTGTGGGGCCCTCGTGTGGCCCCCCATGTTGCCCTTCCGCCTACTTAAAGCCTCCGTCGCGAAACCCCTGATGCGAAGAACCACGATACGGAAAACCTTACTGAGACGCCGCCGCCGCCAATCCCATCTCGGGGGATTCGGAGATCTCCTCCGAGCACCCTGCCGGAGAGGGGATTCATCTCCCGGAGGACTCTTCACCGCCATGGTCGCCTCCGGAGTGATGAGTGAGTAGTTCACCCCTGGACTATGGGTCCATAGCAGGTAGCTAGATAGTTGTCTTCTCCTCATTGTGCTTCATTGTTGGATCTTGTGAGCTGCCTAACATGATCAAGATCATCTATCCGTAATGCTATATGTTGTGTTTGTCGGGATCCGATGGATAGAGAATACCATGTTATGTTAATTATCAAGTTATTACCTATGTGTTGTTTATGATCTTGCATGCTCTCCATTATTAGTAGAGGCTCGGCCAAGTTTTTGCTCTTAACTCCAAGAGGGAGTATTTATGCTCGATAGTGGGTTCATGCCCGCATTGACACCGGGACGAGTGACGTAAAGTTCTAAGGTTGTGTTGTGCTCGTTGCCACTAGGGATAAAACATTGATGCTATGTCTAAGGATGTAGTTGTTGATTACATTACGCACCATACTTAATGCAATTGTCCGTTGCTTTGCAACTTAATACTGGAAGGGGTTCGGATGATAACTCGAAGGTGGACTTTTTAGGCATAGATGCGGTTGGATGGCGGTCTATGTACTTTGTCGTAATGCCCAATTAAATCTCACTATACTTATCATGACATGTATGTGCATTGTTATGCCCTCTCTATTTGTCAATTGCCCGACCGTAATTTGTTCACCCAACATGCTTTTATCTTATGGGAGAGACACCTCTAGTGAACTGTGGACCCCGGTCCATTCTTTTATACTTGAAATACAAATCTGCCTTGCAATACTTGTTTTACTTGTTTTCTCTTGCAAACAATCATCTTCCACACAATACGGTTAATCCTTTGTTACAGCAAGCCGGTGAGATTGACAACCTCACTGTTTCGTTGTGGCAAAGTACTTTGGTTGTGTTGTGCAGGTTCCACGTTGGCGCCGGAATCTCTGGTGTTGCGCCGCACTACATCCCGCCGCCAATAACCTTCAACGTGCTTCTTGGCTCCTCCTGGTTCGATAAACCTTGGTTTCTTTCTGAGGGAAAACTTGCTGCTGTGCGCATCATACCTTCCTCTTGGGGTTCCCAACGAACGTGTGAGTTACACGCCATCACGTCCATTCCAACTAGGGCCTCCTAAGGTCAAACAATGGCTCTGATACCAACTTGTCAACACCCGGATTTTTAAGTCCGGATGCCTATTATGTCATACATCGCAATCCCAGGAAGATTGTTTTTGCGAGACATAACAGTCGATATCACAAAACATTATTCATTACAAACCATAATAGTCTTACAACAAAGGATCTCATGATCCAAGTCTTACAATAACAGTTGATCTAAGGATCAATTACAAAACACATAGCGGAAGAAACGTAGTAGCGGTCCATCTATTCCACAGGCAACGCTTGACGTCAGGAGGTGATCCTAGTTATCATAGACGTCATGCTGTCCATCTTCCTGGTACTGGTGCTCCTCTTCATAGTCTGGCCATTTGAATAGCCAGGGACAAAGCCATGAGTACTTTTAAAGTACTCGCAAACGAATACTAATAGAAGTACTAATAGCTCAATTAAGGGTTCTATGCTTCTAGGTTTATTTGCACAAAGCTAGTTTTATTTCATAAACACTTATGAGTCAAAGACTCTTCCTTTACCTAGACTTACTCAAGTGGGAACATTAGTGTCATTCCCACAACTCAGTTGTGATTCAGGTCAAAGTCACATTTCAAGTCACCATTCATTTTTAGAAAAACATCTGACAACGGAACAGTATGGCCATCCAACTGTCCATGACCGCGGACGCGGCTATTCGAATATTTTAACACTCTGCAGAGGTCGTACTCTTGTGCCACAACTTTTGATTACATCCGTCAGGGATAGCCCTGAATCATCATAACTCAGTATGCGGATCACAAACCATTAACCTTTCACTTACATACCCTAGTATAGGCACCTCCCCTATGAGCTTGGCCTCCTAGTGATGGCAGTCTGTCATCCTAGGAATTGGACAGGGCTTGGGTAGGATATTCAAAACTTTTTCACGTCATTTCATTTTCAACGGAGGCAGCCTCAGCATAACCTCTATGACGTTTGTTCAGAGAGAACCCATACTAAGATACCTAAATTTCCAGCTAAAGCCTTACCCATTATCAGGTATTGTGGGGTACTCTAAAATTGGAATGGTATCGCATCTGAACCCAACCATCAATTTTTGTCAAATTCACAATGTCATTCAAAAGTCATATTCACCTTCAAAACTTTCAATAGAATGATTCATCATCCTAAGGTTTTCAAAGTCATTTGTTTCACAAGTTTCCATCTAGAGTAGGAAATTTTAGTTTTAGCACTAACCACTAGTCATGAGGGGTGCTAACTACATTTTAGCTCTTCTAGGCTAAGTTTGACTCTCTTGTGGTACTCTATACTTAGACAAGAATTAGCTACAGCAAGTGAGGCTTGGTAAACAAAATAAAAGCTTGTAAGATAAAAACTTGGACTTGGAAAGGTAAAACTTTAAACAACAATACTAGTGCCATGGTATCTTGCACTAGTAGCTTGGCATTAGTAGAGCTTGCATTGGTAATAGCTTGCCTTGGGTGGTATAGTGGTCAAAGTGTTCCTCCTCTTCTTCGTAGAAGACCTCCTCCTCCTCGTAGCCTTCGGTACTAGCGTCTATATACGGATACGAGGTAACAATCGCCAAACAATACTTAAGGAGACTATTTAGCCTTAATGGCTCACACAAGATGATCTATCATCATCACAATCATCACTCAATATCATAATAGGGTTTTCTTTATTTAGTGCTGGGAAAATAATTTCCTCTCATTGAAATTTACTAAGATTTAATATCATCAAATAATTGAATATGAAATCATGTTGACCAAAGTCACCACTTCATATTTATCCATTTGGGAAAATGATTTCAATGGGATACTACCTCTCATACAATTTAAATACTACTTTGGAAATGATTTAATATTCTCAAGTAATAACATATGAGGTCATGAAGACTAATGTCATCACCTCACATTTAATTACTTGGAAAGGTGATTTAAATGGGAGGCTATACCTCATAGGTTTTAAATACCATTTTTGAAATAATTTAAATGGGCTAGAAATGACTACATAGCCATTATTTGAATCTAGCCCATGATCATATGAAACAACTATGTCATATTATCGCATAATCAATTAGAGTTTTTGAAATGTGAATTATGAGAATTGGAATCACCTCAAAATTCATTATGGTTGATTTTTAATAAATGTTTGAATTTTGAAAAGGCACTACCTTGTTATTTTTATTGCAAGTGATCTATAAGTAACTAGGGTTTGAGACCAGCGGGGTTGGATAGATCCTTTCATCTACTTTCACCCAAAATTTGAATCATTCAAATTGGATTGGTAGATTTGTTTCTATTGAATTTTGAATCAAGCAGCAGTATTTGAATTTAGATTAAACTATTTAACAGAATTCAAACTTGTGGGCTTAGGCGGGAAAAATAAACGGGCCAGAGAGAGAAAAAGAAGAGGGCCGGCCCAGCAACGCGTCTCGCACGCGTGGGCTGCCTGATAGCGGTGGCCGTTGGATTAGAGTGAGATCGAACGACAGAGGGTCGTCTCCATCCTCGACTGCGAGCGAACCCTGGGTGCGGCAGAGAGGGTCGACGGCGGCTTACCGGAGGTCCGGCGAGGCTCGGCGAGGCGGGCAATCGGCGTGGAAGACGACGGCGAGGCGAACGAGGGTCGTGGGAGAGGCTGAGGTGGTCGGAGTCGTCGCCTCCTTCTGGCTACTGCCGCGGCGAACTCCGGCGAAATTGGGGCGGCTCCGGCGATAATGTGGACGAGGAAGTGGTCGAGGAGAGCGAGAGGAAGGAGGGGAGAAAGGTGGTGTGAAGAAATTGCAAGGGGGAGGCCTCCTTTTATAGCTAGCCAGAGGGGCAGCGCGGCACGGGCAGGTCATCGTCGTCGATGATGCTACAGCGGCGGAGAGGCGTGGGCGAGGATGGGGAGATGTTCACGGTGTCATGGCGATCGTCACGTTACTCGTGGCGCAGAGAATGGTGGACGGGAGCGTGCGGGCGATGTCGTCGTCTGTCACGGGTCCGGCGCAAGTCGTCGATGATGGCGAGGGCTACAGGACTCGCGCGGGCAGGTGAGCATGTCTGGGAGGTAGCTGGGTCGTGGGTGAGTGCGTGTGCGAGAGGAGAGAGCGAGGGGAGGTCAGCAGTGACGAGGCGAGGCGACGTTCTGGCGCACTCTGGGACGTGTCCGTGCACGTGCTGGCGCGTCTGGGCGGCATGGGCGCGTCCTGGCCTGGGGCGTGCAGAGCTGCTCTTCGTCCTGGGAGGGTACCAGCGTATTCAGGGTGCTGAGGCAAGCCTAGTGGACAAGGTGAGGGTGAGAGGAGAGGGCAGGTGGTTATGAGTGGCATGGGGGTTGGCATGTGAGTGACATAGGCCTAGTTTGATCCTTTTTCTCCTTTGAACAATGGTGTCAAAGCATGGCATGGTCCAGGGTGTGCAAGGGAGAGTAAGTGGTGACATAGGCATCGAGGGTTTAGGCAAAAATCCATTGAATTTTAGCATGTATGCTCAAAGACAAATGGTGCACACCATGTGTTTGATGGAATGGCCGCAAGAGATTTGAATTTGAGTTTTGCCAAAATATTTTATGGGTGTTATTCAAATAAAGTTTGGCACCTCCTGATGTCCTTGGTTTGAAATTTGGAATTGGTTTGATAAAAATCAAAATTGGGATGATCTAGAATCTGATTCAATATTGCTACTTTGGTTGCTTATTATAAGAATTTGAAAATGAATCTGCATGGTTGGTCAACACCAAAGTGATCACCTTGATGTGTTCTTGGATGAGGAGCAAAGAGATGAGAAAGTTTGAAAAGATTAACTACAGAGGCTAAAAGTGGGCATCATGTTAAAATTGTCACAAGTGACCATTATCACATGTGCCTAGGTTTTTCATTTTTTATTTATTTTATTTGACCAAAAGTCATTGTTTTGGGTTGCTTGAGTGTTAGGTTGAGTTGATCAAGGGTTTCAAACAATTTTAGTGAAGTAAACATGGCATAGGCCACTATTTGCAAAAATAGCAATTTGCTCACATATGCCTCTCTTTTTATTTTATTTTATTTTCTTGGTTTCTCTTTGATTTTGAAAAGGGGTAGGGTTTAGGGTTTAGAAATAGGTTCAACACTTCAAACAAACAATCATGGCATCATCAAAACATTCATTCATTCACATAATAGAAAAGAGTTTGAAATAGGCAAGTTTTTGTTAACCCTAAAATTTGGATAAATGGAAATTTACTTTTCTTTGTTTTGAAATTTTTGGGATGTTACAGTGTGTTACCAAAATTTCAACGTGTCTAAACTATTGTTTATGTGCTACTATATTTAATACAATATTATTTGCTTGCCCCTTCATTAAAAATGTTCCAAATTGAATTTTGATTCAAAATTCCAGTCAAATTTGTAATTTTGGCAAATTAGTGTCATCTATAAATGATGACAAAAAGTGTGGGCCCCACTTGTCAGCAATGAGGTGGTCCCACTTGTCACAACCGTCTGGTCCCACTTATCATAACCGTCTGGTCATACTTATCATAACCGTCTGGTCCCACTTGTCAAAACCGTGTGGTCCAATTGTCATAACCGTTTGGTCCCACTTCTTATAAGCGCCTGGTCCCACTTGTAAGAACCGTCTGGTCTCAATTGTAAAAACTAGTTGACCCATCTAAAAGTTTGCCATTTCACCAGTATTGGACCCACGTTGTCAGCAGCCACGTCAGCATCATGGGCCCACATGTAAGAAGCCACGTAAGTATTTCTTGACCAATTCTAAGCTCCCATTCAATCTAACAATGACAAGTTATCATATTTACCATGACAATATTGGGCTATCACCTATTATAACAAACGTTGACAATCTCTAAATTGTCACCGAAAATGTGATCTTCGATGAAAAATCTTTGCGTACTGTCATTAGCGATTTTCTATGACAGATATTCAGTGACCAAGCCAATGAATAAACAAATTTGTCACCCGACTATTTTTGGTGACAAAAACGGTATATTCAACCACAAGTGTTTTGTCACTAAAAATAATTTTTGGTGTAGTGAGTTTTCCTTCTCTGGCTTCGACGATGGCAGGTGATCACCTTGCAACTCCTTATTGCACCGACTGCTACGTCGTCTAGTCCTATTAAACGAATGATGCGAGAGTAAAAAGACCCTCGGATCTAGAAAAGAACTGCAAGGAGAAAACCAAGAAGAGAAACCGGCTATGTGGCCTCAATATGTACCTGGCAGCCGGGATTCACCGGTCAAAATGATCACAAAATTTTAGAAGGGGTAAAAGTTGGCACACCTTTTGCTAAATCGGGTAATTAGAATGAAAATCTGATAAATGAGGTAAGTAGTGTCAAGAAAATCAATCTAGGGGGTGAAAAGTGGAATTTACTCTTATCCAAAACAAACCTGATACATGTGATATTTCTCTCTACATTCCAGTGGGTTGTTACACGTTGAACCCTGGAATGATATACTGCATAGTATAAGTGTACAAATTATCAGTATGAAGCATGTGATATCTAGTAGTACTGGAATACTTTCTTCCTGGAGTATGACAAAGGCAAAACTGAATCTAGACCATCTTCTTCTGAGCTGAAGGTGCAAGTGACATAGCAACAGCTAACGGCGCTGAGCATGAACAAAGGCCACGCAAAACTGCCGTTACAGCAAACACGGCGAATGGAACATACAGCTGAAGCAACCTCGGCGTTGCTTTTCCTGAGCTCAGCATTTCACCAAGTATCGCACACTGAAAGAGTTGCAGTCACTATTAGAAACGATACAATAAAGAAGCTTCTGTGAAAAGAACAAGGGGTTATGGATTAATTATCGCAAGATTGATACAAGTATGCCAGTCACTGAAGTTTTTCAAGAGCGCACATGAGACTTGCGCGTCTTCTGTATTAAGATAGATAGAAAGGTTTACAAGAACTGTAGGACACCGAATCACAAGCGATAAGGCCCTACTCCACTTACTCCACTTACAACAGACTACTCAATCTCTCCTAACACTCCACATAACCCAGCCTTCTTCTACAACTTGAATTCTTCATTGATTTTCCAACAAATCTCTGTCGGCATCGTCGCGAATTTGTCAAAAACCCTGTTGCTCCGTTCAAGCCACAAGCATCTCGCCACCAGAATAACCAGAGCATTCAGTTCCTTGTGGTGTTTTCTCGGCACGGCGTCTGCCAAGTTGGACCACCATACTGCAATTTCGTCAGTTGCCCCTGGCATGAAACGGTGCAGCCTATACCGCAGGAGCATCTGGAACCAAATCTGCCTAGCGAAAGAACATTGTAGTGTAATGTGATTGGCCGCTCAGGCTCTTGGCAACAGAGCACGCAGCAATCCAGGTGCTCCAAACCCCTTCTTTCTAGCCTGTCTGCCGTCCACAGCCGATTTTGCATGGCGAACCACAAATGGAGCTTGTGCATTAGCGGTGCCCCCGCCTTCCACAGCTCAGTTGCTGCCAGCGCCATTGTTCTCCCTGTGAAGAAGGCTTCGTATGCGGATTTTGCGGTGTATATATGTGTCTGTAGAGGATACTTTCCAAGTGATCAGATCCTCTCCTTCCTCTAATCTAATATCTCTCAGCGAGTCCCATGGTCCAGGAAGCTGTCAGCGCACCTGTCACTGAAGTTGATACTGAAAAACTCACTTAGCAAGCTTCGCACTCAGATGCGGGTAAGGGGAGAAGAGGTAATATTACTTGAGACTAGAGATTTGATTACTACTTCTTTGGTAAAATTTCAGGCATTGTGTGACACCTCACCCTCGAGTTATTTTTGTAATTGGGTTCTAATTCTATTCAGTCTATTGTTTTTCTTCATAATAACACCCTTACCCGCATCCAATTAGGGATCGGGATTCGTCTAAACAGCAAGAAATTTAAACGCACCACCCCCAACAAAGGGCAACTAATTTCCACCACCAATCAAGATGATATTATGAGAGCTTAAAAAAGATGTGTGCTAAACTGTTTCTTGTTTGGTCAACGAGGAAAGGAATAGCACTTCCTACGGATATTGAAACAAGAAGCAAGCGCAAACGCAAAGATGTGTACCAAGTAGGTGATCATGTAGACCCCGGCCATGAGGGAGGTGGTGGCCGACCAGCGGCGGCGCGCAAGGATGCCGTAGAGATTGGCAACGCAGACTGGCCAGAGGAAGACCAGGTCGAGCCAGACGAGGCCGATGAAGAAAGCTGGCGGGTCGGCGACGAGGTAGTCGTCGAACTCGGCGATGAACCACCTGTGGAAGTTCACGAGCGGCGCTGGGTAGAGGCGGCGCGGGAGGACGATCTGCGAGTCGAACAACGGCGCGGCGACCGCCATGATCAGCGAGAACAGCGCAACTACGCAGTCCACCGCTGCCGAGACGGCGCCCATTGGTTGCAGTGCGGCGCGTGACGGCGTGAGGTGCTAAGCTTGCTTTGTGGGAGGCCGGATGCGGAGGGGAGTGGAGCTGCTCTGTTTCGTTTCTTCATTTACAGTTGTCCTGCTCTGTTCATTGATGTGTTTGATGACAACGAACTGTGTCTACGCTCCAGAGGTTGACATGACTACCACGTGGGCATGCTTTCTGTATTTCTAGAGAAATGCCTACAGTATCTAGCGCGTACCGGCCATGCGCCACACTCATTTCGATTGAATATAAAGGGCTTCTTTGATCATAGGATAGGAAAATCATAGGATAGAAATATCATAGGGATAGGAAAATATAGGATTGGTATGTCATGCCAAGTTGATTCCTATAAAAAGATGAGTTTTCTTTAATTGTGCCAAAAAAAATTCATAAGGTATGCTGTCATGTTTATTTCCTATAGAAATTGCACTACAAAATTCCTATAGGATTATTTCCTATAAGATATGTTTCTATACATCAAACAACTAATGTATGAAAAAATCGTATAGGATCTAAATCCTACACAATTCCTACAATATTCTTATGAATCAAAAGAGCCCTACGAAGGCAGGGAATGATGGGCAAAATTAGCGGTCAACCGCTAGGCCCGACCCGAGCGGTTAATTTCAGATGTTTGATCATAGGATAGGAAACTCATAGGATAGGAAAATCATAAGGATAAGAAAATATAGGATTTCATGCCAAGTTGATTCCTATAAGAAAATGAGTTCTCTTTGATTGTGCCAAAGGAATTTTTCATCAGGTATGACCTCATGTTTATTTCCTATAGAAATTGCACTACAAGAATCCTATAGAATTATTTCCTATAGGATATGTTCATATGAATTAAACAACTAGTGTAGGAAAAAATCCTATAGAATCTAAATCCTATATAATTCCTACAATATTCCTATGAATCAAAGGAGCCCTAAGAAGGTAGGGATTGATGGGCAACCCTAATTAGGGCATCTCCAGTGGCGCGACGCATTTCGGACGCTCAAAAGTGATCGCGAGCGTCCGTTTGCGTCGCCCTGCGGACGCCAAAATGACCGCGAGGGGCGAAATGTCCGTTTGCGTCGGGGGCTACCTCCAGCGGTCCGACGCATTTTGGACATGCAACTGTTTTTTTTGTGCTACTTCTTTTCAATTTAGTTGAATGATCAAGTTTTAAACGCGAAAAAGATGTACTCATGATGTCATGTTGGTCCAATCGAATAGATTATAGCCTAAACAATTAACCGGATACGTCAATCGACTAGATTCAAACATATTTAACATACAAATAAGAAGAAATTTAAAAACATATAAACTAAAACTATTTTCTGGCCTTCTTGTTCGAAGGCCCTGCGTCGTCGTCGTCGTGGAAACTCCTCCGCCTCTTGCTTGTCACCTCGTCGTCGGAACTGGAGGATGACGCGCCCGTCGAGGACTTGAAACTGGAAGAAATGGCGTCTTCGTCGTCGTCGCGCCACCCGCGCCCTGGACTTCTTCCTTGCCGCCGCCTTGTCGTCCGCCGCCTCCTGCGCCTCCAATCGGGCGAACTTGCTGTCGGAGTCCTCCTCCTCCTCCTGGCCCTCCTCCTTGTCGTCGGCGTCGCTGGTAGCGCCGCCTCCGTCCTCCTCCTGGCCTTCGCTGCCATTGCAGCCTCCCTCCTCCTCGTCCTCACTCGGTGTGGAGGTAGGGTAGCTGGGCGTGGAGCCCGGATCACTTGGCGTCGCCGGCGATTCCCACCAATGCAGGAATCCGGGCGACTTGCCCTCGCTCTCCGAGTCGGACGGCAGCGTGTAGTCGCTCATGACGTGCCGGTGTTGGAGAAGAAGAAGAAGAGGAAGAAGAAGGAGGCGGTTGAACTTGAATTACCGTAGACGCGGGGGTTATAATGTGCGCGGATTAACGGCGGCGCGTAAAACGAAGAGGCCGGCGGTTGCTCTTCCGCGGCGGTTCGGCGCTCCATTGCGGCTGTTGGTCGCCGCGGTTGCCACACCGGCGCGCGTTGTGAATTCGAGGCCGATCGAACCTAGGTCGCTGCCATGAGGGCCCGTGGGGACGCGAGCGGACGCTCCGTGCGACCGCCGAGCGTCCGCGGAGACGCAAACCTGGCGCATATTTGAGCCAGGTTTGTGTCTCCGCAGACGGCCCGGTCACTTTGCGTCGCCCCGCTGGAGCAGACCCAGATGCATTTCCGGTCACGGCGGACACAAACGGTCGCTCAGCGTCCGTTTGCGTCGGACCGCTGGAGATGCCCTTAGCGGTCAACCTCTAGGCCCAACCCGAGCGGTCAATTTCAGATGTTTCCGAAAAAGGAAAGTCCCGATCGATACCCTTTCCATTTTCCTCTCTGGCGCGAGCAGGTGGAAAAATTTAATCGGCCCCGTGAGATTCGATCCCAGGAGATCAAGGCTCGCACGCGCAGAAGGAAGCGGATTTGACCAGCTGAGCAATCTGTGCTTCTTGTCATTCAAGGAAGCGGCTTTGACCAGCTGAGCAATCCGTACTTCTTATCATTCAAGGAAGCGTAGTTACTTTTGTACTATAAATAATCAACATGGGTACTCCCTCCGTCCCGGTTCACAGGGCCTAATCTGAAAAAACATTTGTCCCACAACATCTTCCCACTAAGGCTTGCATGCATTTAATTACAACTAGTAAACTCCTCTAATTACTCTTCACTTTCTCTTTCTCCTTTATTTTAGCTAGCTGAAACAACCTAGTGCATGCGGGTGGGGTGGGCCAAACGAGTTTTCATATGGGGCTGGTTGCATGCATGCGCTCGGTGGGTCTATCCCCTTTTGCATGAGCTATCTATTAGCATTCCTATTAAATAGCAACTACAGCTGATTGGATAGAGGCAGCGCTGGTTTCAATTTTAACGTCCAATCAAATGTGGCCTTGGTCCTGATGCAAAATTATGTAAGCCCTGTGAACCGGGACGGAGGGAGTAGAAGAAAAAAGGACTCAGAGACTAAAATAAAAGAAACTAGAACAATAACCCAATTAGGGTTTTGGTCACTCATCTGGTTTAAAAACTATGATTTCTAATCGATAAATTTAGTAATGCAAAAAGTCTGATTTAATTTTACAATTCTCGAGTTTCCATTTGATTTAATTTGCAAAAAATTTATCGACCCAAAAAGCTAATTTATTTTAAATTATTTGGCACTTATTTAGCTCACAATTTATCAACCCTCTGACTCGCTATTTATCAATGGTAATGTAAATACTTACCTTCCCGAAAAAGCTAAATTTATCTTAAATATTTTTGTTACTTTTTAGCTTACAATTTATCAACCCTCTCCCTTGTTATTTGTCAACAGTAAATGTGAACAATTACCTACCCAAAAAGCTAATTTTATTTTTAATATTTTGGCAAAAAATGTACCTCACAATTTATCAACCTTGTGCCGCGTTATTTATCAACGGTGAAAAGTTATTAACCCGAAAAGCTAATTTATTTTAAATACTTTGGCACTTCAACCCTCCGAATCGCTATTTATCAATGGTAAATATGGACATAGCTTCCCGAAAATCTAATTTTATTTCGAATACTTTTACGCTTTTTTTAGTTCACAATTTATCAATCTTCTCCCTCGTTATTTGTCAATTGTAAATGTAAACAATTACCTATCCAAAAATAAAAAAATTGCACTTCAATTTATCAAACCTATGCCGCTTTATTTATCGACGGTAAATGTGAACAATTATCTACCAAAAAGCTAATTTATTTTGAATATTTTTGCACTTCTTTAGGTCACAATTTATCAACCCTCCGCCTCGCTATTTATCAACGGTAAATATGAACAATTACCTACCCAAAAAGCTAATTTTATTTCGGATATTTTTGCGAGTTTTTAACTTACAATTTATCAACCATCTCCCTCGTTATTTATCAACAGTAAATGCGAACAATTACCTACCTAAAAAACTAATTTTATTTTAAATATTTTGAAGAATTTTTGAGCTCACAATTTATCAACCATGTGCCGCGTTATTTATCAACGGTAAATGTGAAAATTATTGACCCAATTTTTTTTATTAATTTAGGATATTTGACTAAACTCCGCCTATGTTGTCTCAACATAGCCGGTCCCAAGCCCGGGTAAAGGAGGAGGGTTGTGATTGGCGGGGCGAGCCAACATAAAAAAAACCCAGCCACTCTTATGGAGATGAAACCCAAAGGAATCTCGTTGGGGCGTAACCCTCTTAGCGACGCGCCACATCGGAACCCGGGTGTGGTGTCAAATGGGCAAGGGCCGGGCCGTCACCCCCTTGGTGGCGCGCCGTATCTTGATCTGGATACGGTGATAAGTGAGCAAAGGTCGGGTCGCCGCATCCTTAGTGGTGTGCTGCACCGTGATACGTCTCAAACGTATCTATAATTTCTTATGTTCCATGCTACTTTTATGATGATACTCACATGTTTTATACACACTTTATGTCATTATTATGCATTTTCCGGCACTAACCTATTGACGAGATGCCGAAGAGCCGATTCTTGTTTTCTGCTGTTTTTGGTTTCAGAAATCCTACAAAGGAAATATTCTCGGAATTGGACGAAATCAACGCCCAGGGTCTTATTTTTCCATGAAGCTTCCAGAAGACCGAAAGGGAAACGAAGTGGGGCGACAAGGCCCCGTACCCATAGGCCGGCGTGCCAGAGGGGGGCCCGCGCCGCCCTATGGTGTCGGTCCCCCGTCAGCCCTCCGACTCCGCCCTTCCGCCTACTTAAAGCCTTCGTAGCGAAAACCCCAGTACTGAGAGCCACGATACGGAAAACCTTCCAGAGACGCCGCCGCCGCCAATCCCATATCGGGGGATTCAGGAGATCGCCTCCGGCACCCTGCCGGAGAGGGGAATCATCTCCCGGAGGTCTCTTCATCGCCATGATCGCCTCCGGATCGATGTGTGAGTAGTTCACCCCTGGACTATGGGTCCATAGCAGTAGCTAGATGGTTGTGTTCTCCTCTTGTGCTATCATGTTAGATCTTGTGAGCTACCTATCATGATCAAGATCATCTATTTGTAATGCTACATGTTGTGTTTGTTGCGATCCGATGAATATGGAATACTATGTCAAGTTGATTATCAATCTATCATATATGTTGTTTATGTTCTTGCATGCTCTCCGTTGCTAGTAGAGGCTCTGGCCAAGTTGATACTTGTGACTCCAAGAGGGAGTATTTATGCTCGATAGTGGGTTCATGCCTCCATTGAATCCGGGACAGTGACGAGAAAGTTCTAAGGTTGTGGATGTGCTCGTTGCCACTAGGGATAAAACATCGATGCTTTGTCTAAGGATATTTGTGTTGATTACATTACGCACCATACTTAATGCAATTGTCTGTTGTTTGCAACTTAATACTGGAAAGGGTTCGGATGATAACCTGAAGGTGGACTTTTTAGGCATAGATGCATGCTGGATAGCGGTCTATGTACTTTGTCGTAATGCCCTGATTAAATCTCATAGTACTCATCGTGATATATGTATATGCATTGTTATGCCTTCTTTATTTTTCAATTGCCCAACTGTAATTTGTTCACCCAACATGCCATTTATCTTATGGGAGAGACACCACTAGTGAACTGTGGACCCCGGTCCATTCTTTACATCTGAAATACAATCTACTGCAATACTTGTTCTTTACTGTTCTTCGCAAAAAAACATCATCTTCAACACTATACATCTAATCCTTTGTTTACAGCAAGCCGGTGAGATTGACAACCTCACTGTTACGTTGGGGCAAAGTACTTTGATTGTGTTGTGCAGGTTCCACGTTGGCTCCGGAATCCCTGGTGTTGCGCCGCACTACACTCCGCCACCAACAACCTTCACGTGTTCCTTGACTCCTACTGGTTCGATAACCTTAGTTTCTTACTGAGGGAAAACTTGTCGTTGTACACATCACACCTTCCTCTTGGGGTTCCCAACGGACGTGTGTCTTACACGCCATCAAGACAGTTTTCTGGCGCCGTTGCCGGGGAGATCAAGACACGCTGCAAGGGGAGTCTCCCACATCCAATCTCTTTACTTTGTTTTTTTTCTTGCTTTACTTTATTTCATTTACTGCTTTGTTTGCTCTTTATATCAAAAATACAAAAAAATTAGTTTCCAGTTTTACTTTATTTACTGTCTTGTTCTCTATATTGAAAACACAAAAAAATTAGTTACTTGCATTTACCTTATTTAGTTTGCTTTATTTACTACTGCTAAAATGAATACTCCTGAAAATACTAAGTTGTGTGACTTCACTAGAACAAATAATAATGATTTCTTATGCACACCTATTGCTCCACCTGCTACTACAGCAGAATTTTTTGAAATTAAACCTGCTTTACTAAATCTTGTTATGAGAGAGCAATTTTTCGGTGTTAGTTCCGATGATGCTGCTTGCCCATCTTAATAATTTTGTTGAACTTTGTGAAATGCAAAAGTATAAGGATGTAGATGGTGACATTATAAAATTAAAATTGTTTCCTTTCTCCTTAAGAGGAAGAGCTAAAGATTGGTTGCTATCTTTGCCTAAGAATAGTATTGATTCATGGACTAAATGTAAAGATCCTTTCATTGGTAGATATTATCCTCCCGCTAAAATTATATCTTTGAGAAGTAGCATAATGAATTTTAAGCAATTGAATAATGAACATGTTGATCAAACATGGCAGAGAATGAAATCTTTGGTGAAGAATTGCCCTACCCATGGACTGACTACTTGGATGATCATCCAAACCTTTTATGCAGGATTGAATTTTTCTTCGCGGAACCTATTGGATTCAGCTGCTGGAGGTACTTTTATGTCCATTACTTTGGGGGCGGCAACAAAGCTTCTTGATGATATGATGATAAATTACTCTGAATGGCACACGGAAAGAGCTCCACAAAGGTAAGAAGGTAAATTCTGTTGAAGAAACCTCCTCCTTGAGTGATAAGATTGATGCTATTATGTCTATGCTTGTGAATGGTAGATCTAATGTTGATCCTAATAATGTTCCTTTAGCTTCATTGGTTGCTCAAGAAGAGCATGTTGATGTGAACTTCATGAAAAGTAATAATTTCAACAACAATGCTTATAGGAATAATTCTGGTAACAACTATAGGCCATATCCTTCTGCTAATGGTAATGGTTATGGTAATTCTTATGGTAGATTTGTTTCGCCTAATGAGGAAAAGATGTTAGAAATTGAAAGAGCTACTAAGAGCTTTATGCAATCACAATATGAGCAAAATCAATTGTTTACTAAAACTATGAATGAACAATCTGCCTTGTTGAAAAATATAGGGAATCAACTTGAAAATTTAAATATGGAGATTTCTGGTTTGCAAACTAAGCTTTCAAATGCTGAAAACCGAATCTCATACATGTCTGCGTCACAATCTTCTTTAATTAATAAAATGACTGCTAAACCTGAGGATAATGATAATAAAATTGTTACTACAGCAAACGCCATCCAAGTTCGAATTAATGAGAATATTAGATTGATGGCTGAATTGCATGCTAGGTGGGAAAGAGAAGAAAATGAAAAACTAGCTAAAGAGAATAATGTAGCTAAAGTTTGGACTATTACCACCACTAGTAATGATAATGTTTCACATGTTGCTACACCCCCTACTATCAATGGTAAAATAATTGGTGTTGGCAATGTTTCTACTCCTAGTGCAAAGCGTGCAAAATTGCCTGAAACTGCTAAAACTGCTGAAACTGTTTGTGATAAAACTGCTGAAATTTTTCAAAATATTGGGGACAATGATTCCATTGCTGTAGATCATAATGGTTTAGATTTTGATGATTGTCACATCTCTGAAGTTATAAAGTTCTTACAGAAACTTACTAAAAGTCCCAATGCTAGTGCTATAAATTTGGCCTTTACAAAACATATTACAAATGCTCTCATAAAAGTTAGAGAGGAGAAACTAAAACTTGAAACTTCTATTCCTAGGAAGTTAGAAGATGGTTGGGAGCCCATCATTAAGATGAGGGTCAATGATTTTGATTGTAATGCTTTATGTGATCTTGGTGCAAGTATTTATGTTATGCCTAAGAAAATCTATGATATGCTTGACTTGCCACCATTGAAAAATTGTTATTTGGATGTTAATCTTGCTGATCATTCTATAAAGAAACCTTTGGGGAGGATTGATAATGTTCACATTATGGTTAACAATAACCTTGTCCCCGTTGATTTTGTTGTCTTGGATATTGAATGCAATGCATCTTGTCCCATTATATTGGGAAGACCTTTTCTTCGAACTGTTGGTGCTACCATTGATATGAAGGAAGGTAATATTAAATATCAATTTCCTCTTAAGAAAGGTATGGAACACTTCCCTAGAAAGAGAATGAAGTTACCTTATGATTCTATTATTAGAACAAATTATGATGTTGATGCTTCGTCTCTTGATAATACTTGATTCACACTTTCTGCGCCTAGCTGAAAGGCGTTAAAGAAAAGCGCTTATGGGAGACAACCCATTATTTTACTTCTGCACTTTTGTTTTATATTTGAGTCTTGGAAATTTTTACTACTGTAGCAACCTCTCCTTATCTTTATTTTATTGAATTTTTGTGCCAAGTAAAGTCTTTGATAGTAAAGTCAATACTAGATTTGGATTACTGCGCAGAAACATATTTCTTACTGTCACGAAATTGAGCAGCCCCTTCTGTAGGAAATTTAGAAAAAGCTGCCAATTTACGTGCGTGATCCTCAGATATGTACGCAACTTTCATTCAATTTGAGCATTTTCATCTGAGCAAGTTAAGTGCCCCTGAAAAATTCGTCTTTACGGACTGTTCTGTTTTGACAGATTCTGCCTTTTATTTCGCATTGCCTGTTTTGCTATGTTTGATGGATTTCTTTGTTCCATTAACTTTCAGTAGCTTTGTGCAATGTCCAGAAGTGTTAAGAATGATTATGTCACCTCTGAATATATGAATTTTCAATTATGCACTAAACCTCTAATGAGTTTGTTTTGAGTTTGGTGTGGAGGAAGTTTTCAAGGGTCAAGAGAGGAGGATGATACAATATGATCAAGAAGAGTGAAAAGTCTAAGCTTGGGGATGCCCCCCCGGTTCATCCCTGCATATTTTAAGAAGACTCAAGCATCTAAACTTGGGGATGCCCAAGGCATCCCTTCTTCATCGAGAAACTTATCAGGTCACCTCTAGTGAAACTATATTTTTATTCCGTCACATCTTATGTGCTTTACTTGGAGCGTCTGTTTGTTTTTATTTTTGTTTTTGTTTGAATAAAATCGGATCCTAGCATTCCTTGTTTGGGAGAGAGACACGCTCCGCTGTTTCGTATGAACACATATGTTCTTAGCTTTACTCTTAATGTTCATGGCGAAGGTTGAAACTGCTTCGTTCATTGTTATATGGTTGGAAATAGAAAATGCTGCATGTGGTAAATGGTATAATGTCTTGAATAATTTGATACTTGGCAATTGTTGTGCTCATATAGATCATGTTTAAGCTCTTGCATCATGTACTTTGCACCTATTAATGAAGAACTACATAGAGCTTGTTAAAATTTGGTTTGCATGATTGGTCTCTAGAGTCTAGATATTTTCTGGTTAAGGTGTTCGAACAACAAGGAGACGATGAAAAGTCTTATAATGCTTGCAATATGTTCATGTGTAAGCTTTGCTGCACCGTTTTATACTTGAGTTTGCTTCAAACAACCTTGCTAGCCTAGCCTTGTATTGAGAGGAATTCTTCTCGTGCATCCAAATCCTTGAGCGAAAAACTATGCCATATGTGTCCACCATACCTACCTACTACATGGTATTTCTCTGCCATTCCAAAGTAAATTACGTGAGTGCTACCTTTAAAACTTCATTCCTTGTCTTTGCAATATATAGCTCATGGGAAAATAGCCTTAAAAAGTGAAGAATATGTACTTATGTATCTTATTTCTTAATAAGTTGCTTGTTGGGCGGTAACCATGCTTCTAGGGACGCCATCAACTTTTACCTTTGTTGAATATCATGTGAGTTGCTATGCATGTTCGTCTTGTCTGAAGTAAGGGCGATTTTCATGATCAAATGGTTTGAGTATGCATATTGTTAGAGAAGAACATTGGGCCGCTAACTAAAGCCATGATTCATGGTGGAAGTTTCAGTTTGGACAATTAATCCTCAATCTCTTATGAGAATATTATCTGTTGTTGAATGCTTATGCATTAAAGAGGAGTCCATTATCTGTTGTCTATGTTTTCCCGGTATGGATGTCTAAGTTGAGAATAATCAAAAACGAGAAATCAAATGCGATCTTTCTCTTTAGACCTTTGTACAGGCGACATAGAGGTACCCCTTTGTGACACTTGGTTGAAACATATGTTATGCAATGATAATCCAAGCTAATTAGGACAAGGTGCGGGCACTATTGGTAATCTATGCACGAGGCTTGCAACTTATAGGATATCTTATACATAACACATATGATTTATTACTACCGTTGACAAAATTGTTTCTATGTTTTCAAAATGAAAAGCTCTAGCACAAAAATAGTAATCCATGCTTCCCTCTGCGAAGGGCCATTCTTCTACTTTATTGTTGAGTCAGTTTACCTACTTCTTTCTATCTTAAGAAGCAAACACTTGTGTGAACTGTATGCATTGATTCTTACATGTTTACCTATTGCACTTGTTATATTACTTTGTGTTGACAATTATCCATGAGATAAACATGTTGAAGTTGAAAGAACCGCTGAAACTTATATCTTCCTTTGTGTTGCTTCAAAGCTTTCTACTAAGAATCTATTGCTTTATGAGTTAACTCTTATGCAAGTCTTATTGATGCTTGTCTTGAAAGTATTATTCATGAAAAGTCTTTGCTATATGATTCATTTGTTTATTCATTGTCTTCACCATTGCTTCGAATCGCTGCATTCATCTCATATGCTTTACAATAGTATTGATCAAGATTATGATAGCATGTCACTTCAGAAATTATCCTTGTTATCGTTTACCTACTCGAGGGCGAGTAGGAACTAAGCTTGGGGATGCTTGATACGTCTCAAACGTATCTATAATTTCTTATGTTCCATGCTACTTTTATGATGATACTCACATGTTTTATACACACTTTATGTCATTACACTAGTAGGAAAAGCCTCATCAGTGGCGCACGAAAATTTGATTCTGTGGCGCACGGGTGGTGCGCCACAGAAACGTCGCCACAAAAATAAGCTTTCTGTGGCGCACCTGATTGTGCGCCACAAAAATAAGGTTTCTTGGCGCACTTGTTCTTAGGTGCGCCACGGAAAAGGGTGCGCCACGAGAATTGCTTCTTAGTGCGCCACGGAATTTGCTTGTATTATACACGATTTTGTGCTGCCTCGGTATACATATACGGTTTATACACAGCAATACGGATACACAATACGGATACACAGAGTTATATACAGCAACATTCAGATATAATATAAATATCATGTACATTGCACAGATATAACATAGACATCATCATCACATTACTTAGAGCCCGATCGAGATACATATATAGTGGCAAGTGTCAAATGTTTTGCATACAACTCTTAATTCATACAAAATTCACAATTTCGAGATACAAAGTAGTCTTCATCCGGTTCCTCCTTTGCTCCGTCATCTCTACCCACCAGAGCTCGCTTGCATCGGGGTCCTTCCATCCAGTTCCTACTATGATGAAAATGGAAGAAAGTGAGACCAACAAGTATCCGATGCACAAGAGAAATGGAATAAATGCCTCATACATTGTTGGTCAACACAAATATTAACATTCGGGGACGGTGTAAGTGAGACCAAGTCCGATGCACAAGAGATTGATATTTGTGCTATCTTACCAGAGCTCACTTACGCCGCCCCGAGTGTACGGTGACCAAACATTTTAATCATCGGCATTTTGAAAATGTCAAAGCAAATGGAATGACAAAATGGAATAAGTGCCTCATACATTGTTGGTCAACACAAATATTAACATTTAGAGATGGCGTCGGTGAGACCAAGTCCGATGCACAAGAGATTGATATTTGTGCTATCTTACCGAGCTCACTTACGCCACCCCCAAGTGTACGGTGACCAAACATTTTAATCATCGGCATTTTGAAAATCTCAAAGCAAATGGAATGACAAAATGGAATAAGTGCCTCATACATTGTTGGTCAACACAAATATTAACATTTAGGGATGGGGTAAGCGAGGCCGGGTAGGATGCACAAGAGATTGATATTTGTGCTATCTTACCAGGCTCACTTACGCCACCCCCAAGTGTACGGTGACCAAACATTTTAATCATCGGCATTTTGAAAATCTCAAAGCAAATGGAATGACAAAATAGAATATGTGCCTCATACATTGTTGGTCAACACAAATACTTTGCGGAAGGGCCCCCTTTCCCGGTCGGCGTTCAGTCAATGGGTGCTTGACGACACAACAACGCCGATCTGCATCTCCGGCGCAGAACCACGCCGGTCCCTCGCTGTCCGGTGAACGAGTCCTTGATGCAAAGACCGTGCCGGCCTGCCCAGCATTATGCCGGGCCGTGTTGCCGCGCTTCAAGCCGTGTGTCCCGCGCCTGCATCAGTTCGCCTTCTTGCCGGTGAACCAATAGGCTGATCGTTGGAATAAGGAAACCGATGACAGCCGGTCGCAAGATTAAATTGCGATCGGCCGTCATCGGCTTCCTTATTCCAACGATTAGTCTATTAGTTCACCGGACAAGAAGGCGAAGAGTGCAGGGCGCATGATCGACTACGGCCTGAAGCGCGACAACGAGGGTCGGCATGATGCTAGGGAGGCTGGCACCGTCTTGGCATTAAGGACTCGTTCACGTCTTGGACGGCGAGAGAAGAAAAAGTGGTGCTGCGCCGGAGAGGCATGTCGGCGTTGTTGTCTCATCAAGGACTCGTTCACGGAACGGCGGCCGAGAAAGGGGGGCTCGTCTACAAAGTATATTGCGGCGTATAGGTGACCAAACATTCTAATCATCGGCACTAAAATGGAAGAAAGGCCAATGCAATTAAGAAGTAGCTAGTATGAACTAAATGGAATGCCTCATACTTTGTTGGTCGAAACAAATATGAACATCCCGGGATGGCGTTAGTGAGGCCAGGTAGGATGCACAAGAGATTGATATTTGTGCCATCACACCAGGCTCACTAGCGACACCCGGAGTGTACTGATTGACCGAACATTCTAATCATCGGCACTAAAATGGAAGAAAGAGCCAAGTGGTATCAACTAAATGGAATGCCTCATACTTTGTTGGTCGAAACAAATATTAACATCCAGAGATGGAGTAAGTGAGGCCAGGTAGGATGCACAAGATATTGATATTTGTGCCATCACACCAAGCCTCACTTGCTCCACCCCGAGTGTACGAGTGATCGACCAACCATCTAATCATCGACAAGTAAATCACTTGGGGTAATGTTAAAATGTTTGTCTCCATATTTGGGAGACATTTTTAATATTGGAGTCTAGCTAATGGAAATCAAGAACTAGTCTTGATCTCCAAATGGTGATTAGAGGGAATTTATTCATCTTAAGCAACATTAGGGACAAATGGGATCATGCAAGGGACTTGGGTCATTTGGATCATAAGGCATCAATTAAGGAGGCAACCAGGGACAAAGGGAAACATTTGATGATCCATTATCATAGGCAACAAAGCAACAACTTTTTCCCCTCTAATCTAGCTAGAGTCCTTAAAAGAAATCCATCATAAGCATGGTCAAATACACATATATATAGCATGGGGCGAGATGCTCCAAAGGGATTATATATTCATCACTTGGTAATTTGGAGAGCAAACAAGCGGTAGCCATATCACTCAATCCAATAATATAGTAATTTGGATCATAAGGCATCAATTAAGGAGGCAACCAGGGGACAAAGGGAAACATTTTATGATCCATTATCATAGGCAACAAAGCAGCAACTTTTTCCCCTCTAATCTAGCTAGAGTCCTTAAAAGAAATCCATCATAAGCATGGTCAAATACACATATATAGCATGGGGCGAGATGCTCCAAAGGGATTATATATTCATCACTTGGTAATTTGGAGAGCAAACAAGCAGTAGCCATATCACTCAATCCAATAATATAGTAATTTGGATCATAAGGCATCAATTAAGGAGGCAACCAGGGGACAAAGGGAAACATTTTATGATCCATTATCATAGGCAACAAAGCAGCAACTTTTTCCCCTCTAATCTAGCTAGAGTCCTTAAAAGAAATCCATCATAAGCATGGTCAAATACACATATATAGCATGGGGCAGATGCTCCAAAGGGATTATATATTCATCACTTGGTAATTTGGAGAGCAAACAAGCAGTAGCCATATCACTCAATCCAATAATATAGTAATTTGGATCATAAGGCATCAATTAAGGCCTAACAGAGCATGCAAAACATTTGAAGATCATTGGGGTAATGTTAAAATGTTTGTCTCCATATTTGGGAGACATTTTTAATATTGGAGTCAACCCAAGTCCCAAGCCAGGCTACACACACACACACAGCCAAACAGCTCACCAGGCAGTGTGCATGCCCAACAGCACACACGGGCCGGTGAGTCACCACATGCTTGCCAGGCCAAAATGGGTAGAATACCCGGTTTGTATCATCATCCGGCTACTAAGCCATTTGGTGGAAGCAAACCGAAGATCAGCCGAAGGAAATCACCAAGGGAACATTGGTATGTCAAGTATGGTGACACTACCAGAGAAATCCAACATGGATTAATCCCTAACTAGCCATCCAAACTCACCTAGCACCACACGACTAGTTATACCATCGAGAATATAGACATTTAAATGTCTATTTTGTTTTCAACAAGCAAAAGCTACTGGTAATCTAGTCATGGATCAACCGGATAGCATGAGAGAGTCACAACAACAGCCACAGTAAAGGGGAGCCACCCTTGGACAACATAAAGGCTGTCAGGGCTACCTCAAACCCATAGGAACATTCACTAAGCCACTGCATCATAACCCAATAGGGCTCAGCATGAGCTAGGGTACCCAATCAATGATTGGCAACCCTCTAGCTACATCCAGTCCATCCATGAGATCATTACTGCTCAGCAGTTCATCTCATTTATCTAATCAATCAAGTTAAACTAACCAGATAAATGAAATGCATAATTAACGAGTGCACCGGACTATTGCAAATGATCCGGAGGACATTTAAATCCGACAAAGTAATTTGGAGAGCAAACAAGCGATAGCCATATCACTTGGTAATTTGGAGAGCAAACAAGCAAGTAGCCATATCACTCAATCCGACAAAGTAATTTCGTCGAGCACTTTGTGCCCGCACGGGAGAGGAAGAGGGAGGGGAGGGGAGAGGTGGAGCTCACCGACGATCGCTGTTGGAGGAGCGGCCGGCTAGAGGAAGAGGGAGGGGCCGGGTAGGGGTGGACGAGGAGGTCGACGATGATGGCAGGGCGGCGGCTCCTCCTCCTTGACGCGGAGCCGGCCCCTCCTCCTCCATGCGGCGGCCGCCCCTCCTCCTCCACGCCGCGGCGGCTTGTGCTGCCGGTGGCGGGGATGGGTGGAGCGTGGCGGCATGCGGCCCTCGCGGCGGAAGGAGGCGGCGGCGGCGGCGACGACGGCCACGCTCACCATGGAAGGCAGCGGCGCGCGAGGGAGAGGAAGAGGGGTGGACGAGGAAGTACGGGCGGCGGCGCGCGAGGGAGAGGAAGAGGGGTGGAGGAGGAAGAAGTACGGGCGGCGGCGCGCGAGGGAGAGGAAGAGGGGTGGAGGAGGAAGAAGTACGGGCGGGGGAGGGGGTACGGGTGGTTATAGAGGGCGCTATTTCCGTGGCGCACCAGCACAAGTGCGCCACGGAATCAACTACTTCGTGGCGCACAAGCACGAGTGCGCCACGGAATCAACTACGCCGTGGCGCACCGAGCAGGTGCGCCACGGAAACACTTATTTCGTGGCGCGGCAAGTCATGTGCGCCACAGAAATACCTACACTAATTATTGGTGGTGGCAGGATGTGGGCCCCACATAATTTCTGTGGCGCACGGCACGGTAGTGCGCCACAAAAATAGCTTATTTTTGTGGCGCATTCTTCCTCGTGCGCCACAAAAAAACTTTCTGTGGCGCATTTAATTTGGTGCGCCACAGAACTAAGCTTTGCCTATAAGGGTTTTCCTACTAGTGTTATTATGCATTTTCCGGCACTAACCTATTGATGAGATGCCGAAGAGCCAGTTGTTGTTTTCTGCTGTTTTTGGTTTCAGAAATCCTACAAAGGAAATATTCTCGGAATTGGACGAAATCAACGCCCAGGGTCTTATTTTTCCACGAAGCTTCCAGAAGACTGAAAGGGAAACGAAGTAGGGCGAAGAGGCCCCATACCCATAGGCCGGCGTGGCCAGAGGGGGGCCTGCGCCGCCCTATGGTGTGGGTCCCCCGTCAGCCCTCCGACTCCGCCCTTCCGCCTACTTAAAGCCTTCGTCGCGAAAACCCCGATCACCGAGAGCCACGATACGGAAAACCTTCCAGAGACGCCGCCGCCGCCAATCCCATCTCGGGGGATTCAGGAGATCGCCTCCGGCACCCTGCCGGAGAGGGGAATCATCTCCCGCAGGTCTCTTCATCGCCATGATCGTCTCCGGGTCGATGTGTGAGTAGTTCACCCCTGGACTATGGGTCCATAGCAGTAGCTAGATGGTTGTCTTCTCCTCTTGTGCTATCATGTTAGATCTTGTGAGCTGCCTATCATGATCAAGATCATCTATTTGTAATGCTACATGTTGTGTTTGTTGCGATCCGATGAATATGGAATACTATGTCAAGTTGATTATCAATCTATCATATATGTTGTTTATGTTCTTGCATGCTCTCCGTTGCTAGTAGAGGCTCTGGCCAAGTTGATACTTGTGAGAGGGAGTATTTATGCTCGATAGTGGGTTCATGCCTCCATTGAATGCGGGACAAGTGACGAAAAGTTCTAAGGTTGTGGATGTGCTTGTTGCCACTAGGGATAAAACATCGATGCTTTGTCTAAGGATATTTGTGTTGATTACATTACGCACCATACTTAATGCAATTGTATGTTGTTTGCAACTTAATACTTGGAAGGGGTTCGGATGATAACCCGAAGGTGGACTTTTTAGGCATAGATGCATGCCTGGATAGCGGTCTATGTACTTTGTCGTAATGCCCCGATTAAATCTCATAGTACTCATCGTGATATATGTATGTGCATTGTTATGCCTTCTTTATTTGTCAATTGCCCAACTGTAATTTGTTCACCCAACATGCCATTTATCTTATGGGAGAGACACCACTAGTGAACTGTGGACCCCGGTCCATTCTTTACATCTGAAATACAATCTACTGCAATACTTGTTCTTTACTATTCTTCGCAAACAAACATCATCTTCAACACTATACATCTAATCCTTTGTTTACGATGAAGTCGGTGAGATTGACAACCTCACTGTTACGTTGGGGCAAAGTACTTTGATTGTGTTGTGCAGGTTCCACATTGGCGCCGGAATCCCTGGTGTTGCGCCGCACTACACTCCGCCACCAACAACCTTCACATGTTCCTTGACTCCTACTGGTTTGATAACCTTGGTTTCTTACTGAGGGAAAACTTGTCGATGTACACATCACACCTTCCTCTTGGGGTTCCCAACGGACGTGTGTCTTCCACGCCATCACACTGATGCCCCGGTGTAGTTAAAAATGAGCAAGGGTCTCCGCATTTGACTCGACGAGTGCGGAGGGTAAGGAAGTTAGCCGAGCGTAGGGTCCCTGACGGGTAAGTTACGGGAGTTAGGTTGTACGGCGGTGAGGAGGCGTGTTGATGTCATATGCGTCCAAGAGACCAAATGGAAGGGACAGAAGGTGAAGGAGGTGGATGTCAACACCCGGATTTTTAAGTCCAGATGCCTATTATTGCATACATCGCAATCCCAGGAAGATTGTTTTTGCGAGACATAATAAGTTCATATCATAGCACATCATTCATTACAACACCATAATAGTCTTACAACAAAAGGATCACATGATCCAGCACTCATTACAATACTTGATCTAGAGGATCAATACACACTAACACATAGCGGGAGTGACGTAGTAGTAGTCCATCTATTCCACGAGCAACGCTTGACGTCAGGAGACGATCCTAGTTATCATAGACGTCCTGCTGTCCGTCATCCTGATATTGCTGCTCTTCTTCATAGTCTGGCCATTTGAATAGCCAGGGACACAGCCGTGAGTACTTTCAAGTACTCGCAAACTAATACTAGTGTAAGTACTAACCGTTTTAGTGAGAGTGTTCTAAGCTCTAGGTTCATTTGCATAAAGCCTGTTTTAGTTCACAAGCATTTAGTAAACAAAGACTCTTCATTTGCCTAATTTAACTCAAGTGGGAACATTAGTGTCATTCCCACAACTATGTTGTGATTCAAAATCAAAGTCACCTTTCAAGTTCAATTCATAAGTCACCCTTTTGGAAAAGTTATGATGATGGAACAGTATGGCCTTTCCAACTGTCCATGACCGTGGACGCGGCTATTCGAATAGGTTTACACTCTGCAGAGGTTGCACACTTGTGCCACAACATTTGATTACATCCGTCAGGGATAACCCTGAATAATCATAACTCGGTATGCGGTTCATCAACCATCAACCTTTCACTTACACATCCTAGTATAGGCACCTCACCCCATGAGTTTGGCCTCCCGGTGATAACCAAGCTGCTATCCGGGAACCGCACAGGGCTTGGGTAGGGCATTCAACTCTTTTCACGTCATTTCACTTTCAACGGAGGCAGCCTTGGCATAACCTCTATGACGCTTGTTCAGAGGGAACCCATACTAAGACACATAAATTTCCAGCTAAAGCCTTACCCATAATCAGGTATTGTGGGGGTACTCAAGAATTGGAATGGTATCGCATCCTAACCCAATCATCAGTTTTTATCCAAATCACCATGTCATTCAAGTCAATTTCACCTTCAAAATCTTTCAATAGAATGACTCATCATTCCAAGGTTTTCAAATTCAAAAGATTCACATGTTCCCAACTAGAGTAGTCACTTTTAGTTTTAGCACTAGCAACTAGTCATGAGGGGTGCTAACTAGCTTGTAGCTTTCTAGGCTAACTTTGATATTCTTGCACTACTCCTTATCTAGACTCAAGTTAACTATAAAAGTAAGACTTGGGAATCAAAGTAAAAGCTTTGAGAGATAAAAACTGGGACTTGTAAAGTAAAACACAAAATAGTATGGTATGAGTGCCTTGCTCAAGTTGAGCTTGCACTAGGGTAACTTGCAAGAGTATAGCTTGCCTTGATTGGTACAGTGATCAAAGCTTTCTTCTTCCTGGTAGTAGACCTCCTCCTCCTGGTATTCCTCGGTACTAGCGTCTATAAACGGATACGAGGTATACAATCACCAAACAAATCTTAAGGGCTAGAATAAACACACAAATGGTTCACACAAGCTATTCTAGCATCACCACATTATTAACAGGTTGGTTGTCTTTGTGTTCTCTTTAAGAAAAATAATTTCCTCTCATTACACATATTTACTAGGGTTTCTATTTAGTTCTTTGGAGAAATAATCTCCTCTCATTGAATCTTGTTAAGTTTTAATCTCCTCAAACAATAAGGTATGAACACATGTTGACCAAGATCAACACTTTATACTTATCATTTGACAAAATGATTTAAATGAGGTATTACACCTCATGCAATTTCACACTACCTATGGTAATAATTTAATATCACTAAGTAATACTACGATGAGATTATATAGACCAAGGTCAATACCTCATGTTGAATTACTTGAGACAAAGATTTAAATGAGAAACTACCTCTCATACTATTTAAGAAATAACTTTTGATCATTTTAAATGGACCAGAAATAGCCACATAGCCATTATTTTGCTGTAGCCCATGATCATACAAACAACTATGGGATCTTTTTACATATTCATGTAGAGTATGTGAAATGTGATTTATGAGAGTTGGAATCAACTCAAAATCACTTAGGGTTGATTTTTAATAAATGATTGAATTTGGAAAAGGCTCTGCATTGTTATTTTTGCTACATTAATTCTACAAAAGTTCTATGGTTGAAGCCAGTGGGGTTGGTTAGAGCTTTTCACGAGCTTCCAACAATATCAATTTCACAAAATTTGGCTCAGTAGATCTTCCTAAATTTAAATTTGAATTTGGAACCAGTATTGAAATTGAATTAAAACTAAAAAACCAGATTTGAATTCATGGGCTTGGCGGGAAAGACTAAACGGGCCAAAGGGGAGAAAAGCAAACGGGCCAGCCCAGCTGCGCGTATCGCACGCCGCGGGCTGCCTGACAGTGGGGTCCACGCGTCAGTGGCACTTAACCAGCGAAGCGGTAAGTTTCAACGGGGGCCGTAGGATTAGAAATGGATCAGACGAGCGAGAGGCGTCGTCATCTCCGACGAGAGGAGGCTACTGGCGCGACGAGGGTAGAGGGTTGGCAAGCTCACCGGTGCTCCGGCGATGGTCGGCGAGGTGCGCAGCAACATTGTCGACGACGGCGGTTCGCCTGGTACAAGTGGCGTCGTCGGAGGTGGCTCCTAGCTTCTCCTCCTTCTGCGGAGGCTCCACGGTGCTCCGGCATGCAATTAACGAGCTACGGTGGCTAATGTGGAGCGGGGTGTGGTCGAGGAGAGTCAGAGAGGAGAGGGGAAGCTGATGGTGTGAAGGATTCGAGAGGGGAGGGCCTCCTTTTATAGCGGTGCGAGGGTCTGCGGCTCGGTGGTTGAGGTCGACCATGGCGATCGTCGCTACGGGGCGCGAGAGGAGCTGGCGATGATGCGTGCGGTGTTGGCGATATCATGGCGAGCACGACGCGCGTGATTGCAGCGAAAACCAGTGCACTGACGCGAGAAGAAGCGTGACGCGAAGCTCACGGTACGGTGGCGGAAGTCGTCGATGGTGGCGTCGTGCGGCTGTCCTCTCCGGCGTAGGTGAGTGTGTACGGGCGTGTAGCTGGTGTCGCGGGTACGTGCGTGTGCGCGAGGAGAGAGCGCGGCGAGGTCGAGCGGCGATGGGACGAGGCGGTGCTCGCGGCGTGCTCGCGCGCGCGCCGTGCGCGCTGCGGCGCTCACTGTGGCGTCACTTGGGCACGTCCGCGCACCGGCCAATGCGCTTCGTCTCCTTGGCCGGGCGGTTGGCACGAGCGTGTACGAGGAGAGAGTGAGGGAGCTCGAGGACATGCTGATGCATGCCGGAGTTGAGAGGAGAGGTGAGTGGCATGGTGAGGGCATGACATGCCACGGCATGGTCATGTTTAGCCAATGATCTTCATGCATGCACAAGGATCTACTGAGGCTTGGCTTTGGTCCAGGGGTTCGAGGAGAGTGTTTTTGCTGACCTAGGCACGATAGTTTAGGCAAAAATCTGCTGGGTAATAGGCTGTGTGTAGTTGGCAGAATGTTGCACACCAAGTGCTCGACCAAATGGCCGCAAGAGACTTCTTTTTGAATTTTGCAAAGATTTTTGGTGGAGTTGAATCTAATATGATTTGGCACACAATGGTGGTGGTGGTGTGCAAAATTGAGTTGGTTTGTGAAATTTCAAAATGGGCACAATCTAGAATCTGTTTTGGTGTTGCTACTTTGCTTGATCATAACTTGGAATCTAGCAAGAATTTGCAGGGGTGGTCTTTACCAAAGTTGTTCACCTTGATGAGGTCTTGGATGAGGTGCAAAGAGGTGGGAGGTTTTAGTTTAGAAAACTCTTAATACAGGGGCTCAAAGTGAGTAACAAGAGATAAATGGCAGTTTTGACCATTATCTTATGTGAGTAGTTTTTGCATTTGATTTTGATTTGATTTGAGTTTCTTTGATTCAAAAGTGGTTCTTAAGTGTTTAATAACATTACCCAACCATTGGCACAAGTCAAATTGGCCTAGGTTCAAGATTTGCACAATTGGCCATAAGCACATATGTGAGGTGATGTGCATTTTTTCTATTCTTCTTCTTTTCTTCTCTTTGATCACATTCATGATGGTTTAGGGTTTTAGCACATTTGATATGCATACCAACAATCATCATGGCAAAATCACAAATATTAAGTATGAGCACTATGCATAGCACAATGTCAAATAAAAGTTTTTGTTAGTTCTAAATTTAAAATATTGGAAATCTCTTTTCTCATTGATTTGAAATTTGGGATGTTACAAACCCTTCCCCCTTACAACAGATCCCGTCCCGAGATCTGAAAGAAAACTAGGTCCTAAAGAGATCAGGGAATTCAGTCTTCATATCCTCTTCTCGCTCCCAAGTGGCTACTTCTTCAGTATGATTACTCCACTGAATCTTTAGGAACTTGATACTTCAGGTGCGGGTGGTTCGGAATGCTTCCTCCAAGATACGAATGGGTACTGCACGATAGGTCAAGTCTTTGTTGATATCCACCGATCTGTGATCGATGTTCTTGAACACCTCCGTCTTCTCTAGAACTTCTAAACACTTCCGAAGTAATGATATGTGAAACACATTATACACAACGGACATTTCCTCCGGTAGTTCCAGCTGATATGATACTTCTCCTCGGCGACTCAGTACTTTGAAAGGTCCAACATATCTAGGTGCAAGCTTTCCTTTGAGTTGGAATCTCTGCATTCCTTTGAGGGGCGATACTTTGAGATACACAAAGTCTCCAATATTGAAAGTCATTTCTCGGCGTCTCTTGTCGGCATAACTCTTCTGTCTTGACTGGGCAGTCTTGAGGTATTCACGGATCTTGTGAACCTTCTCTTCAGCTTCTCGGAGAATATCTGGGCCGAAGATTTGACTATCTACGACTTCTGACCAGTTCAAAGGGGTACGACACTTCCTTCCGTATAGGGCTTCAAAGGGGGCCATTTGCAAGCTGGCTTGATAGCTATTGTTGAATGAGAATTCTGCATAAGGCAGGCAGTCTTCCCACTTAGATCCATATTCTAGAACACAGGCTCTCAACATATCTTCAAGTATCTGGTTGACTCTTTCGGTCTGTCCATCAGTCTACGGGTGATAAGCTGTGCTGAAATTCAGACGAGTTCCAAGTCCTTCATGTACTTTCTGCCAGAATCTTGAGGTGAATTGAGATCCTCTATCTGACACAATTGACTTCGGTGTTCCATGCAGGCTGACTATTCTGGAGATATATAACTCAGCTAGCTTAGGGCCTTGGTATGTGGTCTTGACGGGTATGAAATGGGCTACCTTGGTCTCCTCCTCCGTTTCCCCGTCGGCGAGGAAGCGGAGGTCACTTTCCCCGTCGGTCGAGGACTTGTCGTCCTCAGACCAGACGGAGAAGTCGTGACTGGACTCCTCCCCGGCTGCGATGGCGCGGCGAATGTTGGCCGCGTGGACCTCCTCCGGGCCCCACTCCGGCGTCGGCTCGCGGGAGGAGGAGGATTCGATGGAAAAGACCCGATGAGGCGAGAGGAGGAAGAAGACATGGTGGCGCGAGGAGGGCTTTTGGAGTGCTAATGCGAAGGGGATGAAGAAGCGAACTGTTTGGAACGGTTAAATAAAAGGGGATATAGTGGAGATTCAATGCCACAACAGTTTCCGAGGAAGTGGTGCCCAACAGAAAAAAAAAATTTGCCAGGTCACGCGGAGAAGTGGAGAAGGCAAGGCATCATGATGAAGGATACTGCGACGGTTCTGCTCTGCCACGACATGACCCGGCGAAGAAAAAAAAACAGGGTGATTTTGGAATTGTCATTTCCAAAACCAGGGGGGCATGTGTTATCACCAGAATTTGACCGGATCAGAGGTGGGCCGCGATTGGAGATGGGCTTGAAGAATATACATGGAAGAAATACATGAATCGGCCTTGTATACAAAGTTTGGGCTAGTTTGCCCGTGTATCTGTAACATAGTAGGATACGTGTCGGTCAGATAAAGTTTGGGATCGTGCCCGGTTGGGATTATTCCCACGTTAGAAAGTCTACGGACTATAAATATGTATCTAGGGTTTATGGAATAAACAACAATCACGTTCACCACAAACCAATCTAGGCGCATCGCCAACTCCCTTGTCTCGAGGGTTTCTTCGGGTAAGCATCGTGCTGCCTAGGCGAGTACACGTTTATTCGTTGTTCGTGCGTTGCTCGTCATCGAAGCCTTTTTGATGGCGAGCAACGTAGTTATCATAGATGTGTTAGGGTTAGCATTGTTCATCGTATCATATCGTCGTCGTCGTGCAACCCTTAGACGTCTAGCCGTCCTTACACCTATCTTAGGTGTAAGGGCGGCACCCGCTTGATCATTATTTAGTAGATCCGATCCGTTATGATTGCTCCTTGTTCTTCAAGGATTAGTTTAATATCTGCATGGTTAGGCCTTACAAACGGGTTGAAGGATCCGGTGGCGCGTAGGGTGTAGTTTGCTAGCCCTAGACGGGATGTTCCGAGGATCAACTTCGTGTTGGTTTTTAGGCCTTGTCTAGGGTCGGTTTACGATCACCGTGCGTGGCCGCCGAGCTCAATCACGAGTAGGATGTTCCGATTATGCGGTGAAAACCCTAAATCGTAGTAGGTCGTTTTAGCTTTATCTTGATCAAGCGGGACCACCATCCGATCGTACACCTCGTACGCATCATGGGTGGATCGGCTCCTTGAGCCGATTCACGGGACAACTCGAGAGCCGATCGAGGCTCGTATTTAATGTTTACGTGTATGCCATGCGGGAAACTAAGCGAGGCACATCCAACACCTTCCCGACCGGGTATAGGTCGGGTGGCACGCCCTTGCATCGGCATCGGACGTGCGTGCCGAGTCTTTGCGAGGCCGTCGCTCGGAGGGACCGGGGCCGGCCCGCGGTCTCGGGAGCCTCCCGGCTCTACGGTGTTGCCCGTCGCTGCTCGCCGGTGGGTTTCGACCGCAACACATTCGGCACGCCCGGTGGGACAATCTTCGACATCAACCGCATCGCCATCTACATACGAGATGGCGGAAGGCACTCCGATCAAGTACGAGGATCCGGCCGAGGAGCTCAAGAAGAAGCATGACGAGGTCAAAGCGATCCTCGAAGCCGATCTCATCGGCTCTTTTCACTGAACCCGCTCACATGGCATCGGGTGGAAAGGGTTCTCACCTGAAGGCGCGCTCGATGGAGTGGACCTGTCCGCCCCGTCGGAAGAACGCACCGAGGTCTGCGTCGGGAGATTAACTTCATGGTAGCTCATTCGCTACACCGCCATTACGAGAGCCTGGTGAACACTTTGGAGCGTGTCGCTCCGCGCGTGATCCAGGAAATCATGAGCCATCGGTATTCTCCGTCGGGACCGGTTACGGGGACTCACCAAGGAGAGATGCCACTCCGGTCCCGTCCACCGCTGCCGTTCGCGTTGGCGGCACCGGAAGTGCCGAGTTCATCGGCATACGTCGTCTACAAGATCGGTGGTGACCCTAGTGACTACCAATTCTTGCATGAGGCGCCTAAGGAGATCCCTCACGGATACACGTGCACATACGTGCCCGGACTGCGATAGCTCGGGCACTCTCGAACCGGGCTGCAACGGCAGGGACTTCGGAACAGCGGGGAGGAACTTCGGGAACGAGATCTTGAGAAGCGGACGTGGCTAGCTAAGTATGCCACCCCGACAAACCTCCGGAGCTCAGCTCTTGCGGTTGGCTCAGATTTGGAAAAGCAAGCATGGCTGGCTAAGTATGCCACCCCGGCAAATCTTCGAGTTCTACTCCTGCGGCCAGCACCGCGGATCAAATCGGTACAATCTCGAGAGACCGGTTCGGCATGGTGCCTAAAAGGAGGACAATCGGCTATTCCAAGCCGTACCCCAACGAGTACGAGTTGATCCCGCTACCACCCAAATATCGGCTCCCTGATTTCTCCAAGTTTAATGGATCGGATGGTTCCGGTTCCATCGAGCATGTGAGCCGATATTTGGCGCAGGCTGGGCACGATCTCGGCATCGGATGAGCTGCGTGTGAGGTTCTTCGCACGGTCCCTCACGGGATCGGCTTTCGGGTGGTACACATCAACGCCACCAGATTCAATCCGGACTTGGAAGCGAGTTGGAAGAGCGGTTCCACATGCGGTATCACTCGAAGCTTCCGAGGCTGGCATTGCCGATCTAGCGCAAGTACGACAGAAGCGCGGAGAAACAGTGTCAGAATATGTCCAGCGCTTCGGGACCGTTAGGAACCGATGCTATTCGGCTCATGTGACTGAAAAAGAAGCAGTCGAGTTGGCGGTGGTGGGTCTCGCATCACCGATCAAGGACGTGGCCTCCCAAGCGAGACTACCCTTCACCGGCGCACATGGTGCGAAGGCTGTCGGCATATGAACAGCGCCACCCGGATGTATACCGGGATAAATTCAAACGTGCGGTGGTCCTGGTTGAGGCGAGATGAAGATGGAGGCTCGCGGGAGATCAAGAGGTAGCGGTGGCTGAATGGACTCGGGGGCAAGCCCCGTGTCCCGCAAGTGGGTTAAGCCACAAGGTCCTCCAAGAGGGTTTGACTTCGATGTCACCAAGGCTGAACAAATTTTCGACCTCTTACTCAAGGAGAAGCGGCTAAAGGTACCCGAAGGCCACAAGATCCCCACGGCTCGGGAGCTGAACGGAAAGCCATACCGCAAGTGGCATAACACGTTCACCCATGCCACCAACGACTGCGGGGTGTGGCGTCGGCGGGTCCAAATGGCGATAGAACAAGGGCGGCTAATTTTCAGCCAGTACGCCATGAAGGTCGACACACACCCCTTCCCCGCCGTTAACATAGTGGAGTGCACTTACCCTGGAGGGTGTCAGCCAGGATTCTCGTTCAATATCAACATGGTAGGACCTGGGCACCACTCTGGTAAGGACGGAGACGAGGGCAGCTGCTCTCACAGCAAGGACACAGAGGAAGCCGTTCCACGCGATCGGCTCCGTCACGATGGCAATCGCTACATCACAGAGGGAGAAGTGAGGAACGTAAGATATCAGCGACCTCTCTTTGATCACCTCCTCAACAAGTATGTGAGTCAATATGACCAACGCCGACGATACAACGACGATGATGAAAGAGATCGTCTGGCTAGGGACGCCGGGAGACATCGTCGGCATGATCGCGACGAGGAGAGATATGAGCGCCACGCCAAGGAAAAGTCGAGAGAGCAAGACGACGTGGATAGGCACGGGGACTGCCCCTTCTTCAGACACTGCTGGGATTCAGGAATGAGCCGATTGCCTACAATCGGCAACCGTCCGAGTGTAGACAAAAGAAGAAGGATGCGGCTAACGTGTCCGTGTTCAAACGTCTAGGGCCTCTCCCGCCTCGGAACAAACACGCTCGGGTCCTCTCGGGTAGAAGATCTCGAGGAACTAGAGGACGATGATGAAGAAGAAGATAAGTATCATCGGCCAAGGTGGTGCCACGATGGACTCGGCCGTTCCCAAAAGCGTAGGGTTCAGCGACTACGTGGTTTGGAGGAAGCCGAAAGGTTATACCTTCACACGTTGAGGAAGGCGCGGCCTGATCTGGCCGCTAAAATTCAGCGAACCCTGGACGAAGAAGGTCGGCCACAAAGGAAAGAGTGGCGCCCCAGACAAAAGAAAGCCGATGATGAGACATCGGCTGGCACAAACATGGTGTTCATCCTTCCAACGGAGTTTAGTGCTCCGAGATTAGACGAAGCACCTGTGGCACAACTTGATCTGCGGCCCACGGCCGGTTATCTTTGAGAAGCCACGAGAAAGAAGCTACGGGCATCCGAAGGCCACTGTACTTGCGAGGCTACATCAATGGGCAGCTCGTCAACAAGATGCTTGGTGGACACCGGAGCGGCGATCAACATTATGCCATACTCCATGCTACGTCGGTTGGGACGCTCTAGCTCGGATCCGATCAAAACCAACGTGACGCCGAGCGATTTCAACGGCCAAGCATCGACGCACAAGGTGTTACGAACGTGGATCCGACCGTAGGAAGGAAAACCGTCCCTACGACGTTCTTTATTGTCGACGACAAGAGTACCTATCTTTGTCCTACTAGGGAGAGATTGGATCCACGCCAAGCTGTTGCATTCCATCCACGATGCACCAATGCCTAATACGGTGGGATGGAGATGAAGTAGAAGTCGTCCACGCAGATGATTCAGCCGTGATTTCAACGGCTAGCATGAACGTCTGGGAGACATCGGGCCAAGAGCCACTCTCAGGCATCAATTTGGACGGCTGCGAGCGCATCGACGTGACAAAGGACGGGGTTAGGCTGGTTTTATCCACCGGCCTGACCGTGTAACAAGAGCAACATCTATGGACAAACGTGGCGATGCCGATCCATGTGATCGGCCCCAAGGATCTGTGGAGGAACATTGCAAAACCTTCATTGAGCAATTCAATCAACATGAAGGCCGATTCCAGCAATCGGCCAAAATTATCCTCACCATGCATTCTGCCTGGGTTCAACGTCGATCTAATGGGCAATGGGTTTACGTCGGCTGATGAGCTGAAAGAAGTCAACACTGGTCCTAACAGTGCCGACGTTCACATATAGTGCCTTGGCTAACCACGAGCCGATATCAGCGGTTACACGGCGGAATCGGCCGGGGGGCACCTAATCAGATGAACATGTGCGATACATGTGCAGTGAAACATTGGGGGCCGATAGAAAAATCGGCCCGTAAAAAAAAAATTCTCATGATATACAGCCGATGCACGGACATCGACTTTAGAGCTAAGGAACAAAGCCGATGCACGGCCATCGACTCTAGCACAAATTTCATGGGATCTACCAGTTGCGTGTTCAAGACACAAGGACCTCCAACTCTGTGGCAGAGGAGTTTTGTTTCTAAGCCGCTGTGTGATCATCTGTAATATCGGCTTTCAACGGAAGAAAGGTGATCGGCTCTGGCTGGCTCTGCGTGGTAGCTTTCTCAGGTGTGATCGAGCTCAGGTCCATTTGCTGAATTGCGTGTCCTCATCACTGTTTTCGCCTTGACTGAGGCTCGGGGGGCAGCTGACCTGGTAGATGCTCTGTTTTTAGAAGCCGATTGGAGTGTCATCGGCTGGTCCTGCGTCGCAATCTTCTTCAAAGGAGGTGAGTCCTTGCAAAAGAGGGATCCATCATCACCGATAGGGAGTTGGCTCTGGGCTATCTGGTTGCTTGCAAAGGAACGAGAGCGGGGTTATGAAGTATCACCGAGGAGATTTGCGAGCAGGTGATATACGTTCTGCAGAAGTATCGGCTTCAGCGTCAAGTCGTTTCAGCAGCGGTTCTAGGGCTCTCTTGAAGGCATTGGTCTTCCACATGTCCACCAGAGCTCAAAGTCATCGGTCGAAAAGATGAAGGATAGATCGTGAGGGATTGATGCGTTGACATCAGCTTATTAAGCATTGACCAAGTTTACGATTACTCCGTAGTCGAAGAGATGAAGGGCGGAGTATGAGGGACCGATGCGTTGCCATCGGTTCATTGAGAAGTGGCTAAGTGGACAATCGGCAAAGTCAGTATGAGGGGAAATCGGCTAAATTGGCATAAAGGAAATCGGCAAAATCAAATTGGGGAAATTCTTCATTGATAAACGAGATTTCTTACATAAAGAGCTGATTGCTCTCAAAATGAAGTACTAAGGGGATACATTGCCCCATCTACTACTACTGATCCTATGCTAAGGGTCCTATCTACGGGCCGTCGCTGCCCTCGTCGTTGCCGTCGTCGCCGCTGTCGGCGCTACTCCCGGCGGGCTCGTCGTCGGCTGGCCGTAGCGGCCGCCGGCGGGACCCTCGTTGTCCTCGTCCTCCTCGTCGGCGTCGTCGTCGTCGCGTCGTCGAAGTCGGCGAGGTTCCCGGCCGGGGGCGAAGCGCTTGGCCGGCGGTTCGTCGGAGGAGGTGTCGTCCTCCTCCTCCTCCTCCTCCTCCTCCTCAGAGGAGGTGAAGTCGTCCCAGGAGAAGCGATCGTCATCGCTCTCCTCCTCCGTTTCCCCGTCGGCGAGGAAGCGGAGGTCACTTTCCCCGTCGGTCGAGGACTTGTCGTCCTCAGACCAGACGGAGAATTCGTGACTGGACTCCTCCCCGGCTGCGATGGCGCGGTGGATGTTGGCCGCGTGGACCTCCTCCGGGCCCCACTCTGGCGTCGGCTCGCGGGAGGAGGAGGATTTGATGGAAAGACCCGATGAGGCAGAGGAGGAAGAAGACATGGTTGCGCAGGAGGGCTTTTGGAGTGCTAATGCGAAGGGGATGAAGAAGCGAACTGTTTGGAACGGTTAAATAAAAGGGGATATAGTGGAGATTCAATGCCACAACGAGTTTCGAGGAAGTGGTGCCCAACGAGAAAAAAAAAATTTGCCGGGTCACGCGGAGAAGTGGAGAAGGCAAGGCATCATGATGAAGGATACTTGCGACGGTTACTGCTCCGCCACGACATGACCCGGCGAAGAAAAAAAACGGGGTGATTTTGGAATTGTCATTTCCAAAACCGAGGGGGCATGTGTTATCACCAGAATTTGACCGGATCGAGAGGTGGGCCGCGATTGGAGATGGGCTTGAAGAATATACATGGAAGAAATACATGAATCGGCCTTGTATACAAAGTTTGGGCTAGTTTGCCCGTGTATCTGTAACATAGTAGGATACGTGTCGGTCAGATAAAGTTTGGGCTCGTGCCCGGTTGGGATTATTCCCACGTTAGAAAGTCTACGGACTATAAATATGTATCTAGGGTTTATGGAATAAACAACAATCACGTTCACCACAAACCAATCTAGGCGCATCGCCAACTCCCTTGTCTCGAGGGTTTCTTCCGGGTAAGCATCATGCTGCCTAGGCAGTACACGTTTATTCGTTGTTCGTGCGTTGCTCGTACCGAAGCCTTTTTGATGGCGAGCAACGTAGTTATCATAGATGTGTTAGGGTTAGCATTGTTCATCGTATCATATGCTGTCATCGTGCAACCCTTAGATGTCTAGCCGTCCTTACACCTATCTTAGGTGTAAGGGCGGCACCCCGCTTGATCATTATTTAGTAGATCCGATCCGTTATGATTGCTCCTTGTTCTTCAAGGATTAGTTTAATATCTGCATGGTTAGGCCTTACAAACGGGTTGAAGGATCCGGTGGCGCGTAGGGTGTAGTTTGCTAGCCCTAGACGGGATGTTTCGAGGATCAACTTCGTGTTGGTTTTTAGGCCTTGTCTAGGGTCGGTTTACGATCACCGTGCGTGGCCGCCGAGCTCAATCACGAGTAGGATGTTCCGATTATGCGGTGAAAACCCTAAATCGTAGTAGGTCGTTTTAGCTTTATCTTGATCAAGCAGGACCACCATCCGATCGTACACCTCGTACGCATCATGGGTGGATCGGCTCCTTGAGCCGATTCACGGGACAACTCTGAGAGCCGATCGAGGCTCGTATTTAATGTTTACGTGTATGCCATGCGAGAAACTAAGCGAGGCACATCCAACACCTTCCCGACCGGGTATAGGTCGGGTGGCACGCCCTTGCATCAGCATCGGACGTGCGTGCCGAGTCTTTGCGGGCCGTCGCTCGGAGGGACCGGGGC
>NC_061514.1:246135442-246252698 GCF_022539505.1 Lolium rigidum | reverse complement strand
AAGTTAGCGGTATGGTTTTTAAACCGGATGCTGGGGTATGATTTTGCTTGGCGTACCTCTGGCAGCCGTTGCATTTTCTTACCAAATCCTCGGCATTTTCCAAAGCAGTGGGCCAATAGAACCCATGCCGGAACACTTTTGCCACCAGCGCCCTTGACGAAGCGTGGTGCCCACATTCCCCTTGGTGAATCTCCGCAAGCATTTCTTTTCCTTCTTCCGGTTCCACACACCTTTGAAGGACACCGGTAACACTTCTCTTGTACACTTCGCCGTTGATGATGGTGTACGCTTTGGACCTTCTCTGGATCCTTCTGGACTCATTTCCGTCAACCGGCAAGGTGTCGTTGATCAGGAATTCCTTAATAGGTTTAACCCAAGATGGTGCCTTGATGGCGTGTATTTCACACGTTCGTTGGGCAACCCCAAGAGGAAGGTATGATGCGCACAGCAGCAAGTTTTCCCTCAGAAAGAAACCAAGGTTTATCGAACCAGGAGGAGCCAAGAAGCACGTTGAAGGTTGATGGCGGCGGGATGTAGTGCGGCGCAACACCGAGATTCCGGCGCCAACGTGGAACCCGCACAACACAACCAAGCTACTTTGCCCCAACGAAACAGGTGAGGTTGTCAATCTCACCGGCTTGCTCGTAACAAAGGATTAACCGTATTGTGTGGAAGATGATTGTTTGCAGAGAAAACAGTAAAAACAAGTATTGCAGTAGATTGTATTTCAGTAAAGAGAATTGGACCGGGGTCCACAGCTCACTAGAGGTGTCTCTCCCATAAGACGAACAAGCATGTTGGGTGAACAAATTACAGCTTGGGCAATTGACAAATAAAGAGAGCATGACAATGCACATACATATCATGATGAGTATAGTGAGATTTAATTGGGCATTACGACAAAGTACATAGACCGCCATCCAACCGCATCTATGCCTAAAAAGTCCACCTTCGAGGTTATCATCCGAACCCCTCCAGTATTAAGTTGCAAACAACGAGACAATTGCATTAAGTATGGTGCGTAATGTAATCAACAACTACATCCTTAGACATAGCATCAATGTTTTATCCCTAGTGGCAACAGCACAACACAACCTTAGGGGTTTCATCACTCCCCGTGTGTCAATGCAGCATGAACCCACTATCGAGCATAAGTACTCCCTCTTGGAGTTAAGAGCATCTACTTGGCCAGAGCATCTACTAATAACGGAGAGCATGCAAGATCATAAACAACACATAAGCATAACTTTGATAATCAACATAACAAGTATTCTCTATTCATCGGATCCCAACAAACGCAACATATAGAATTACATATAGATGATCTTGATCATGATAGGCAGCTCACAAGATCCGACAATGATAGCACAATGGGGAGAAGACAACCATCTAGCTACTGCTATGGACCCATAGTCCAGGGGTAGACTACTCACTCATCACTCCGGAGGCGACCATGGCGGTGTAGAGTCCTCCGGGAGATGATTCCCCTCTCCGGCGAGGTGCCGGAGGCGATCTCCGGGATCCCCCGAGATGGGATCGGCGGCGACGGCGTCTCAGTAATGTTTTCCGTATCGTGGCTCTCGGTACTGGGGGTTTCGTCACGGAGGCTATTTGTAGGCGGAAGGGCAGGTCAAGAGGCGGCACAGGGGGCCCACACCACAGGCCGGCGCGGCCAGGGGTGGGGCCGCGCCGCCCTAGGGTTTGGCCACCCTGTGGCCCCTCTTCGTCTCTCCTTCGGACTTCTGGAAGCTTCGTGAGAAAATAGGCCTCTGGGCTTTTATTTCGTCCAATTCCGAGAATATTTCTTTACTAGGATTTCTGAAACCAAAAACAGCAGTAAAACAACGAATCGGCACTTCTGGCATCTTGTTAATAGGTTAGTTCCGGAAAATGCACGAATATGACATAAAGTGTGCATAAAACATGTAGATAACATCAATAATGTGGCATGGAACACAAGAAATTATCGATACGTTGGAGACGTATCAGCATCCCCAAGCTTAGTTCTCGCTTCGTCCCGAGCAGGTAAAACGATAACAAAGATAATTTCTGGAGTGACATGCCATCATAAACTTGATCATACTATTTGTAAAGCATATGTAGAGAATGCAGCGATCAAAACAATGTGTATGACATGAGTAAACAAGTGAATCATAAAGCAAAGACTTTTCATGAATAGCACTTCAAGACAAGCATCAATAAGTCTTGCATAAGAGTTAACTCATAAAGCAATAATTCGAAGTAAAGGTATTGAAGCAACACAAAAGAAGATTAAGTTTCAGCGGTTGCTTTCAACTTATAACATGTATATCTCATGGATATTGTCAACATAGAGTAATATAATAAGTGCAATAAGCAAGTATGTAAGAATCAATGCACAGCTCACACAAGTGTTTGCTTCTTGAGGTGGAGAGAGAATAGGTGAACTGACTCAACATAAAAGTAAAAGAATGGTCCTCATAGAGGAAAAGCATCGATTGCTATATTTGTGCTAGAGCTTTGATTTTGAAAACATGAAACAATTTTGTCAACGGTAGTAATAAAGCATATGCATCATGTAAATTATATCTTATAAGTTGCAAGCCTCATGCATAGTGTACTAATAGTGCTCGCACCTTGTCCTAATTAGCTTGGACTACCCGGATTATCACCGCAATACATATGCTTTAACCAAGTTTCACAAAGGGGTACCTCTATGCCGCCTGTACAAAGGTCTAAGGAGAAAGCTCGCATTTGGATTTCTCGCTTTTGATTATTCTCAACTTAGACATCCATACCGGGACAACATAGACAACAGATAATGGACTCCTCTTTTAATGCTTTAAGCATTCAACAACAATTAATTCTTTTCTCATTAGAGATTTGAGGATGTTTGTCCAAAACTGAAACTTCCACCATGGAACATGGCTTTAGTTAGCGGCCCAATGTTCTTCTCTCACAATATGCATGCTCAAACCATTCAACTCAGTGTAGATCGCCCTTACTTCAGACAAGACGAACATGCATAGCAACTCACATGATATTCAACAAAGAGTTGATGGCGTTCCCCAGTAAACATGGTTATCGCACAACAAGCAACTTAATAAGAGATAAAGTGCATAATTACATATTCAATACCACAATAGTTTTTAAGCTATTTGTCCCATGAGCTATATATTGCAAAGGTGAATGATGGAATTTTAAAGGTAGCACTCAAGCAATTTACTTTGGAATGGCGGGAAAATACCATGTAGTAGGTAGGTATGGTGGACACAAATGGCATAGTGGTTGGCTCAAGTATTTTGGATGCATGAGAAGTATTCCCTCTCGATACAAGGTTTAGGCTAGCAAGGTTGTTTGAGGCAAACACAAGGATGAACTAGTACAGCAAAACTCACATAAAAGACATATTGAAAGCATTATAATACTCTATACCGTCTTCCTTGTTGTTCAAACTCAAAACTAGAAATTATCTAGACCTTAGAGAAACCAAATATGCAAACCAAATTTTAGCATGCTCTATGTATTTCTTCATTAATGGGTGCAAAGCATATGATGCAAGAGCTTAAACATGAGCACAACAATTGCCAAGTATCACATTACCCAAAACATTTATAGCAATTACTACATGTATCATTTTCCAATTCCAACCATATAACAATTTAACGAAGGAGAAACTTCGCCATGAATACTATGAGTAGAAACCAAGGACATATTTGTCCACAAGCTACAGCGGAGTGTGTATCTCTCCCATAAAGTGAATGCTAGGATCCATTTTATTCAAACAAAACAAAAACAAAAACAAACCGACGCTCCAAGAAAAAGCACATAAGATGTGGCCGAATAAAAATGTAGTTTCAGGGGAGGAACCCGATAATTTGTTGATGAAGAAGGGGATGCCTTGGGCATCCCCAAGCTTAGACGCTTGAGTCTTCTTGATATATGCAGGGGTGAACCACCGGGTGCATCCCCAAGCTTAGAGCTTTCACTCTCCTTGATCATGTTGCATCATACTCCTCTCTTGATCCTTGAAAACTTCCTCCACACCAAACTCGAAACAACTCATTAGAGGGTTAGTGCACAATATAAATTGACATATTCAGAGGTGACACAATCATTCTTAACACTTCTGGACATTGCATAATGCTACTGGACATTAGTGGATCAAAGAAATTCATCCAACATAGCGAAAGAGGCAATGCGAAATAAAAGGCAGAATCTGTCAAAACAGAACAGTTCGTATTGACGAATTTTAAAATGGCACCAGACTTGCTCAAATGAAAATGCTCAAATTGAATGAAAGTTGCGTACATATCTGAGGATCATGCACGTAAATTGGCATAATTTTCTGAGCTTCCTGCAGGGCAGTGGGCTCAGATTCGTGACAGCAAAGAAATCTGGAACTGCGCAGTAATCCAAATCTAGTACTTACTTTTCTATCAACGGCTTAACTTGGCACAACAAAACTCAAAACTAAGATAAGGAGAGGTTGCTACAGTAGTAAACAACTTCCAAGACACAAAATAAAAACAAAGTACTGTAGGTAAAAACATGGGTTGTCTCCCATAAGCGCTTTTCTTTAACGCCTTTCAGCTAGGCGCATAAAGTGTGTATCAAGTAACATCGAGAGATGAAGCATCAACATCATAATTTGTTCTAATGATAGAATCATAAGGTACCTTCATTCTCTTTCTAGGGAAGTGTTCCATACCTTTCTTGAGAGGAAATTGATATTTTATATTACCTTCCCTCATATCAATAATAGCACCAACAGTTCGAAGAAAAGGTCTTCCCAATATAATTGGACAAGATGCATTGCATTCAATATCCAAGACAACAAAATCAACGGGAACAAGATTATTGTTAATGGTAATGCGAACATTATCAACTTTACCCAAAGGTTTCTTTGTAGAATGATCAGCAAGATTAACATCCAAATAACAATTTTTCAGCGGTGGCAAGTCAAGCATATTATAAATTTTCTTCGGCATAACAGAAATACTTGCACCAAGATCACATAAAGCATTACAATCAAAATCTTTAACCTTCATCTTAATGATGGGCTCCCAACCATCTTCTAGCTTTTTAGGAATAGAGGCTTCGCGCTCTAGTTTCTCTTCTCTAGCTTTTATGAGAGCATTTGTAATATGATGCGTGAAAGCCAAATTTATAGCACTAGCATTAGGACTTTTAGCAAGTTTTTGCAAGAACTTTATAACTTCAGAGATGTGGCAATCATCAAAATTCAAACCATTATAATCTAAAGCAATGGGATCATCATCCCCAATGTTGGAAAAAATTTCAGCAGCTTTATCGCAGGCAGTTTCAGCAGTTTCAGGCAGTTTTTCGCGCTTTGCATTAGAAGTGGAAACTTTGCTAACACCAATTCTTTTATTAGTATGAGTAGGAGGTGCAGCAATATGTGTAGCATTATCATTACTAGTGGTGGTAATAGTCCAAACTTTAGCTATATTCTTCTCTTTAGCTAGTTTTTCATTTTCTTCTCTTTCCCACCTAGCACGCAGTTCAGCCATTAATCTTATATTCTCATTAATTCTAACTTGAATGGCATTTGCTGTAGTAACAATTTTATTTTCAATGTCCCTATTGGGCATAACTTTCGATTTCAAAAGATCAACATCAGAGGCAAGACTATCAACTCTAGAAACAAGAATATCAATTTTATTGAGCTTTTCCTCAACAGATTTGTTAAAGGCAGTTTGTGTACTAATAAATTCTTTAAGCATGGCTTCAAGTCCAGGGGGTGAATTCCTATTATTGTTGTAAGAATTTCCATAAGAATTACCATAGCCGTTGCCATTATTATAAGGATATGGCCTATAGTTATTACTAGAATTGTTCCGGTAAGCATTGTTGTTGAAATTATTATTTTTAATGAAGTTTACATCAACATGTTCTTCTTGTGCAACCAATGAAGCTAACGGAACATTATTAGGATCAACATTAGTCCTATCATTCGCAAGCATAGACATAATAGCATCAACCTTATCACTCAAGGAGGAGGATTCTTCGACTGAATTTACCTTCTTACCTTGTGGGGCTCTTTCCGTGTGCCATTCAGAGTAATTTATCATCATATCATCAAGAAGTTTTGTAGCCGCCCCCAATGTGATGGACATAAAGGTACCTCCAGCAGCTGAATCCAATAAATTCCGCGAAGAAAAATTTAGTCCCGCATAGAAGGTTTGGATGATCATCCAAGTAGTCAGTCCATGGGTTGGGCAATTTTTAACCAGAGATTTCATTCTTTCCCAAGCTTGAGCAACATGTTCAGTATCTAATTGTTTAAAATTCATTATGCTACTCCTCAAAGATATAATTTTAGCAGGGGGATAATATCTACCAATAAAAGCATCCTTGCATTTAGTCCATGAATCAATACTATTCTTAGGCACAGATAGCAACCAATCTTTAGCTCTTCCTCTTAATGAGAAAGGGAACAATTTTAGTTTAATAATATCACCATCTACATCTTTATATTTTTGCATTTCACATAGTTCAACAAAATTATTGAGATGGGCAGCAAGCATCATCGAACTAACACCAGAAAATTGATTGTTCATGACAAGATTCAAGTAAAGCGGGTTTAATTTCAAAGAATTCTGCTGTAGTAGCGAGGTGGAGCAATAGGTGTGCATAAGAAATCATTATTATTTGTGGTTGTGAAGTCACACAACTTAGTATTTTCAGCGTTGGCCATTTTAGCAATAGTAAATAAAGCAAACTAGATAAAGTAAATGCAAGTAAACTAATTTTTTTGTGTTTTCGATATAGCAAACAAGATAGCAAATAAAGTAAAACTAGCAACTAATTTTTTTGTATTTTGATTTAGTGCAGCAAACAAAGTAGTAAATAAAATAAAGCAAGACAAAAACAAAGTAAAGAGATTGAGAAGTGGAGACTCCCCTTGCAGCGTGTCTTGATCTCCCCGGCAACGGCGCCTGAAAAAGAGCTTGATGGCGTGTATTTCACACGTTCGTTGGGCAACCCCAAGAGGAAGGTATGATGCGCACAGCAGCAAGTTTTCCCTCGGAAAGAAACCAAGGTTTATCGAACCAGGAGGAGCCAAGAAGCACGTTGAAGGTTGATGGCGGCGGGATGTAGTGCGGCGCAACACCGGAGATTCCGGCGCCAACGTGGAACCCGCACAACACAACCAAGCTACTTTGCCCCAACGAAACAGATGAGGTTGTCAATCTCACCGGCTTGCCTGTAACAAAGGATTAACCGTATTGTGTGGAAGATGATTGTTTGCAGAGAAAACAGTAAAAACAAGTATTGCAGTAGATTGTATTTCGAAGAAAGAGAATTGGACCGGGGTCCACAGTTCACTAGAGGTGTCTCTCCCATAAGACGAACAGCATGTTGGGTGAACAAATTACAGTTGGGCAATTGACAAATAAAGAGAGCATGACAATGCACATACATATCATGATGAGTATAGTGAGATTTAATTGGGCATTACGACAAAGTACATAGACCGCCATCCAACCGCATCTATGCCTAAAAAGTCCACCTTCGAGTTATCATCCGAACCCCTCCGATATTAAGTTGCAAACAACGGACAATTGCATTAAGTATGGTGCGTAATGTAATCAACAACTACATCCTTAGACATAGCATCAATGTTTTATCCCTAGTGGCAACAAGCACAACACAACCTTAGGGGTTTCGTCACTCCCCGAGTGTCAATGCGGCATGAACCCACTATCGAGCATAAGTACTCCCTCTTGGAGTTAAGAGCATCTACTTGGCCAGAGCATCTACTAATAACGGAGAGCATGCAAGATCATAAACAACACATAAGCATAACTTTGATAATCAACATAACAAGTATTCTCTATTCATCGGATCCCAACAAACGCAACATATAGAATTACATATAGATGATCTTGATCATGATAGGCAGCTCACAAGATCCGACAATGATAGCACAATGGGGAGAAGACAACCATCTAGCTACTGCTATGGACCCATAGTCCAGGGGTAGACTACTCACTCATCACTCCGGAGGCGACCATGGCGGTGTAGAGTCCTCCGGGAGATGATTCCCCTCTCCGGCGAGGGTGCCGGAGGCGATCTCCGGGATCCCCCGAGATGGGATCGGCGGCGACGGCGTCTCGGTAATGTTTTCCGTATCGTGGCTCTCGGTACCGGGGGTTTCGTCACGGAGGCTATTTGTAGGCGGAAGGGCAGGTCAGAGGCGGCACGGGGGCCCACACCACAGGCCGGCGCGGCCGGGGGTGGGGCCGCGCCGCCCTAGGGTTTGGCCACCCCGTGGCCCCTCTTCGTCTCTCCTTCGGACTTCCGGAAGCTTCGTGAGAAAATAGGCCTCCGGGCTTTTATTTCGTCCAATTCCGAGAATATTTCTTTACTAGGATTTCTGAAACCAAAAACAGCAGAAAACAACAGAATCGGCACTTCGGCATCTTGTTAATAGGTTAGTTCCAGAAAATGCACGAATATGACATAAAGTGTGCATAAAACATGTAGATAACATCAATAATGTGGCATGGAACACAAGAAATTATCGATACGTTGGAGACGTATCATGCCTCCCGAACCAGGAACACCGGTACGTCTATGTCCATGCTATCCACCAGCATTGTTTCCTCCGGTATGGATGTTGCAGTCCCCGAGCTTACCGGAACAGTCCCCGACTTTACCGGAACAGTCCCCGGGCTTCCTTCGTCGATATCCATTGGTACAACATGTGATTCCGGTACAAAAATTGATTCCGACTCCGGACTCGGTTTGATCGATGGTACTCTTAAGTGTGCCAAGGCTATTCCTGGAGGAATTTCTTGCCTAGATGAGCCCAGCTTGGACAAAGCATCTGCGGCTTCATTTTCCGCACGCGGCACATGGTGGAACTCACACCCTTCGAAGAAGCCGGCAATCTTTTGCACGTGAAACCGGTATGAGGCCATGTTGGCATCTTTTGCGTCCCAATCTCCGGAACATTGTTGCACCACAAGATCGGAATCTCCGTAGCAAATGATCCGGTGCGCACCGATTTCTTTTGCGACCTTAAGTCCATGGATCAAAGCCTCGTATTCAGCGACATTGTTTGATGCCCTAAAATGCACTTGCAAAACATACCGGAGATGATCTCCCTTAGGTGAGGTAAGTACCACACCGGCACCTAGACCCTCTTTGAGTTTGGATCCATCAAAGTGCATCTTCTAGTACTCTATCTTGCGTTCCGGCGGCTTGTATTGCATCTCCGCCCAATCAACCAAGAAATCAGCTAAAGCTTGCGATTTTATGGCATCTCTCCTTTCGTACGCCGGTATGTATGGTGATATCTGGATCGCCCACTTTGCAATCCTACCGCTAGCATCTTTGTTGCACATGATATCGGAGATGGGTGCCTCACTCACCACCTTCATGGGGTGCTCCTCAAAGTAGTGCTTGAGCTTTGTGGCGGCCATGAACACGCCATAAGTCATTTTCTGGAAGTGCGGGTAGTTTTGTTTTGAGAGGGAGAGCACCTCACTCAGGTAGTATACCGGCCTCTGGACGGTTTTTCCTTCCTCTTCTCTTTCTACTACCACTACAACACTTACAACCCGGTTAGTTGCTGCTATGTACAACAACATGGGCTCTCTTTCCAAAGGCGAAGCCAGTATTGGTGCCGTGGCTAGCATGGTCTTTAGCTCTTTAAACGCCGCGTCTGCCTGTGGGGTCCAGACGAACGTATCGGATTTTTTCATGAGAGCATAGAGGGGCAGAGCTTTTTCTCCCAACCTGCTTATGAACCGGCTTAGCGATGCTAAGCTTCCGGTAAACTTCTGCACGTCCTTGAGATTGTGCGGTATGGTCATTCTTTCTATTGCCCGGATCTTTACCAGATTCACCTCAATGCCCGGCTTGACACAAGGAAGCCAAGCAGTTTGCCGGCAGGGACACCGAAGGTGCACTTTGCTGGATTGAGTTTCATCTGGAACCTTCTTAAGTTATCGAATGTTTGCCGGATATCGTCGATTAAGGTATCTTTTACCTTGGTTTTTATCACGACATCGTCCACATAGACTTCCACATTTTTTCCAATTTGATCAAACAAGCATTTTTGCATACGAGCGCGGTACGTTGCACCAGCGTTGCGCAAACCAAAAGGCATAGTGACATAGCAATAAGCCCCGTGCGGGGTAATGAACGCAGTTTTTATTTGATCTTCCTTTTTCAAGGGGATTTGGTGGAAACCGAAATAAGCATCCAGGAAAGACAACAACTCACACCCGGCAGTGGAATCAATCACTTGATCGATCCGCGGTAAAGGGAAAGGATCTTTTGGGCAAGCTTTGTTCAGGTTGGTGTAGTCGATGCACATGCGCCACACCTTTGGAGCTTTTGCTTCGTGGTTCTCATCTTTCTTCTTTTCGACCAGCACCGGATTGGCTAGCCACTCAGTATGCGTTACTTCGACAATGAAACGGGCAACCAACAACTTCGTCACTTCTTCTCCAATGATTTTCCTCCTATCCTCAGCAAACTGGCGTAAAGGTTGTCGCACCGGCTTCGCATCCTTCCGGACATTCAAAGAGTGCTCAGCCAGCTCCCTCGGAACACCTACCAAGTCCTCGCGTAGACCGGGCAAAGATATTCCGATTCTCACGGAGGAAGGCCGACGAGCGCGCTTTCCTATGCCTCACTGAGGCCGGCACCGATACGAACGGTGCGTTCAGGGTAAGCCGGATCCAGCACGATGTCCTTTGTTTCTTTTGTCGGCTTGAATGCCGGTACGCTCAAGCTTGCACTCATTGCCGCTAAGCTCAACTGCGAGGACTGAGCCAACGCAACTGCAGTTTGCATCCTCCTCTTTTCCTCTGCAATCACCAGTGACTCTGCCAGATTCGATCCGGCGGAAGCAGTTTGCAGCGAGACCTTGTAGTTTCCTACCACAGTTAAGGGTCCACGAGGTGCCGGCATCTTCATCTTGAGATAGGCCGTATGGGTCGAGGCCATTAAAGTTGCCAGTGCCGGTCTCCCCAGCAGTGCATGGTAAGGACTATCTAGGTCCACTACCTCGAACTCAATGTTTTCAACCCGGCAGTTGTCACGTCCTCCAAACGACACATCCACCCGGACTTTTCCTACCGGCGCGCAGGACAAGCCCGGAACGATTCCGTGGAAGGTTGTACGCGTTGGCTGTAGCATGTTTTCTGTTATGCCCAGCGTGTTCATGGTGTGCCAGTACATGATATTTATGCTGCTCCCATTGTCTATCAGCACCTTGCTGAACTTGACTCGAGTAGTTGGCCCATGCATGATTGGGTCTACCACAAGAGCATAACCACCCGGATTAGGCATTATCTTAGGGTGATCCTTAAACGACCAGGAGATCTCTTGATCTGACCATAGCATGTACTTTGGTACTGCCGGCATCACAGCGTTCACTTCCATAGAGCGGCGATGTAGGCTCTTCCTGTCGGTTGGCTCAGTGACGAAAACAACACAGCACACATCCGGATCCTCATAGATATTCCGGCCCAAAGGTGCCGGTGGAGGTGGTTGGCCGTGGCCCTCTCCCACCTGATTGACTTGCTGGTACTGCTGCCTGTTTGGCTAAGGCTGTACCGGTAGAGCATTCGCTCCGGTAAGCGGTGGTGGTGGCGGTAGTTGATGCTGATGCAGCATATCTTGAGATGGTGGTAGCATGGTGGAGCACCCGTGTGCTTGCGCATCTTTTACTGCTCCCTTGAGCATCAAGTACTTGGTCCACGAACAGTCCTTCGTCAAATGATTTGACGGGTGAGCCGGATTCGGTGTGTGCCACCGGCAAGGTTGATCCATGGTGGCTTCCATGGTGTATTTCCCAGATTCCTGCCAATTCTTTTTCTGGCCCCAGGGTTTCTTTTCGACCCATTGTTTTTTAGGACCCGCCCATGGCTGCGATCCGGTTCTCTGCCTCTGACTGCCGCTGGCCTCAGAGTTATCTTGTACAGCAGCAACTTGCTGCGGACCGTACCTTCGATCCGGGAAATCTTCCCGTCTCTTGTTGTTCCGGTTATCCCGGTGTTGCTCTTGGCGCTGCTGAGGCGGGTTTGATTGTTCCGGCTCAGCTTGTACCGCCGGTTGCATTGGGTCTCCCAATGCATAGTTATCCGCCACACGTATCATCTCTGCCAAAGTTACTGGCATGTTCCGCTGCAGCTTTTGCCACAACGGCGAACCTCTGCGGCACCCATTGCAAAACCAAGCAATGGCTTGTGCCTCTATCACCCCTTCGCAGGAGTTTCTTGTGGAGTTCCACCGAGCAAGGTAGTCCCGGTCTGTTTCTTGCGGGCGCTGCACGCACAAAGCGAGTTGCTGAGGCCTGTTGGGCCTCCGGTATGTACTGGTGAAATTACTCACAAAAGCTTCCTCAAAGTCCAACCATCCGTTTATGCTTCCTGCTGGCAAGTTGTTTAGCCAGATTCTTGCCGGTCCAACCAGGAACGATGGTACAATTCTCACGGCCCAACGCTGGTTTCCTCCACCGGCTACGCTTCCTCCGCCACCAGCGACGTATACCGCGGTCACGTAGTCCGCGAGCCAGTCCTCCGGCTTAGTGGTGCCATCATATGTTTTCGTGTCACGGGGCAACTGGAAGTTGCGAACCGGTGGTTCCTCTTTCATGATCCTTGGACCAAAGCATTTTGGACCCGGAGGACCTTCTGCCTCGATTATCTCTGATAAATACACTCTGTCCAGACGGTGCCTCGCATCCCGTTCCGGTAGGTGCCTTTCTCCCAAGCGTTCTCCCAACGGGCTCCGGTGTGCTGTGAGTCTCGTCGAATCAGCTTCATCGTATCGTTCCGGTACCACGGCCCTTGCCTGCCGGTACCTTGGGGGAAGTGTTCCTCCTCTTCGTACACTGCCCTTGCAGCTCGATAATTTTGCCCGGTTTCATGTCTACCGGCATGATTGTTTCCGGCATAGCCTCCTCTGGCGTAGCCTCGATCTGCCCCTTGGCTTTTTCTACCGGCATCATGTTGCCCGGCTTGTTGCTTTCCGGCAAGAACCGGATCATACACAGTCATCTGTTGTGCATTCATCTCTTTTTCTCTTCTTCTGTCCGGATGGGCGGACGATGCCTGCCCATGGGACTTGCTTCCGGCATTCTTTGTTGAACGCGCGGATTTTGAAGCCACAGCCTTGTTCAGCCTAGCGAGCTGCTCAGCGTTTTGCTGCTCGATGGTTTCAAGCAACTCTCTTACACGCTCTTGCTGTTTTGCCAAAGCATCTCCGGTAAGCGAATCACACAGCTCTACCGCAGCCTTAGCAGCTTTTATGGTTTTATCCGGGCTACTGTACTTAGGTTTCTCTACGATGCACACAGATGCAGAAGTACTTTTGCCGGCAAGAATTTCCTTACGCAAATCCTAATCTAGATTGCGAGCCTTAAGCCGGTTCTCCGGTATCCTAGCAGGATGAGCTCTAACAGAAGCAAAGCCATGGGCAGCGTTGTACTCACGTAGGGTTAGGTTCAGCTCGCGCTGCGCCCGGACGATGTCGGCGCCGTTCGCGAGCAGCTTCTGGCGTTGTGCCTCCAGCTCCGCCTGAGCCGCTGCCGGGTCGATGTTCTGCGCGATGGGCGTCGCCAACACGTTCATCGCCGCCTGGAGTGGTGTCTCCGGTGGTGCGGAAGATGCTTCCGCAGCGCCTGCATCGCGCTCCAGCGGTGGCTTGGCCGCACGGGTCGATGCCACGCGACCGGCACCTTCGTGCACAGCCTCCTTGCCTGCGTCAACCGCGCCAGCCATCACCTCGACGCTGCCGGCGGCGCGGCTAGCACAGAGCCACCTTGGCGGATCCGGCGCCACCAGCACCGGCGAGAGGCGCTAGCGCACAGGGAAGTGCCGAAGTAGACGCGGTGGCTGCCGAACTCGATGACGCGGCCGTTCTTGGGGAAGATGCCGCCGTTGGCGAAGCAGCCCGCGTTGTCGTTGATGAAGTCCATGGAGTAGATGCGCTGTACGAGCGCAGACACGGTCCGCTGGCCGGCGACGTCGAGGATGCCCGCCCGAATGTGAACTCCATCAAGCACCACTTCATGCCCCACGGTGGGCGCCAACTGTCGTCGTGGTGAACAGACAGATGCCATAGGATGGCTTAAGTTGGGGCCGAATGGGCGCAAGAGGATTCGGGGGAGGGTTTTTGATTATGTAGGATGAACTTCCGGATGCTTTCCTCAAGAACTTAGCCGGAGCCAGAGGTAGAAGAAGAGAGACACAAGGAAGAACTCCGCTCTAGATCTTTCTCTTCATTGATTTCAACCAGATACAAGTTTGTGCATACAAGGTTCTCTCTAGATCGATCGTCTATCATCCCTCCTGCGTACGGGTGTGCCCCCTCTCCTTATATAGGGGAGAGGGTGGCTTACAGGGGAAGAAACCCTAATGGCATCTTTGACTAGACAAACTACTTTACAAAGTTACTTTAATCATAGATGACACCGGGGTCTTCTTTAATCGAGGAGGCCGACGTCCTCCGGCTTCTTTCGGCGTCATCCTCTTCTTTATTGTCGGGCCTTCGTTTAAAGCTACTTTGCTTAGCTCATCTTTGTCCTCTAGCTCGGAGAGAATCTTTGACCAGATCCTGCCGACGTGCTACGGTGCACTTCTTCTCGGTAGCCCGGTGTCTTCTTTATCCGGTTCCGGTATACCCCTCTTGGGGATACCGGCTTAGCTTTACTTAGCCAAACTCTTAACTTTGTGCTCCGGTATAAACATTAAACCGGTATCTTGATGGCTCAAACCATCCGGTTTGGCATGCCTTTGGCATACCGGGGGTCATCCCCCCAACACTTGGGGATGCCCAAGGCATCCCCTTCTTCATCAACAACTTATCAGGTCACCTCTAGTGAAACTATATTTTTATTCTGTCACATCTTATGTGCTTTACTTGGAGCGTCTGTATGTTTTTATTTTTGTTTGTGTTTGAATAAATTCGGATCCTAGCAATCCTTGTGTGGGAGAAAGACACGCTCCGCTTTTTCATATTGAACACTGGTGTTCTTAGTTTTCCTTTTAATGTTCATGGCGAAAGCTTAAAGCCGCTTCATTCATTGCTATTTGGTTGGAAACAGAAAATGCTTCATGTGGTAATTGGTATATGGTCTTGAATAATTTGATACTTGGCAATTGTTTTGAGCTCTCAAATAGATCATGTTTAAGCTCTTGCATCATGTAGTTTGAACCTATTAGTGGAGAATAACTGTAGAGCTTGTTGAAATTTGGTTTGCATGATTGGTGTCTCTAAAGTCTAGATATTTTCTGGTAAAAGTGTTTGAACAACAAGGAGACAGTGTAGAGTCTTATAATGCTTGCAACATGTTCTTATGTAAGTTTTGCTGTACCGATTCATACTTGTGTTTGCTTCAAACAACCTTGCTAGCCAAAGCCTTGTACTGGAGAGGGAATGCTTCTCGTGCATCCAAAACCTTGAGCCAAAACTTATGCCATTTGTGTCCACCATAACTACCTACTATGTGGTATTTTCTACGTTCCAAGTAAATTGCTTGCGTGCTACCTTTAAAAATTTCATTCCTTGTCTTTGCAATACATAGCTCATGGGAAAGTAGCCTAAAAACTATTGTGGTAAAGAATATGTCGCTTATGTATCTTATTTCTTATAAGTTGCTTGTTGAGCGGTAACCATGTTTACGGGGACGCCATCAACTCTGTTACACCTTTGTTGAATATCATGTGAGTTGCTATGCATGTTCGTCTTGTCTGAAGTAAGGGAGATTTGTCATGATTAAATTGTTTGAGTATGCATATTGTTAGAGAAGAACATTGGGCCGCCAACCAAAGCCATGTATCATGGTGGAAGTTTCAGCTTGGACATTAATCCTCAATCTCTTATGAGAATATTATCTTTTGTTGAATGCTTAAGCATTAAAGAGGAGTCCATTATCTGTTTTCTATGTTGTCCCGGTATGGATGTCCTCAAGTTGAGATCTATCAAAATTGAGAAATCAAATGCGATCTATCTCCTTGGACCTTTGTACAGGTGGCATAGAGGTACCCCTTTATAACACTTGGTTGAAACATATGTAATGCAATGATAATCCATGGAAATCCGAGCTAATTAGGACAAGGTGCGAGCACTATTGGTATTCGATGCATGAGGCTTGCAACTTATAGGATTATAACACATATGAATTATTACTACCGTTGACAAAATTGTTTCCATGTTTTCAAAATAAAAAGCTCTAGCACATAAGTAATCCCTGCTTCCCTCTGCGAAGGGCCTTTCTTTTACTTTATGTTGAGTTAGTTTACCTACTTCTTTCTGTCTTAGAAGCAAACACTTGTGTCAACTGTGTGCATTGATTCTTACATACTTGCTTATTTGCATTCATCATATTATTTTGTGTTGACAATTATCCATGAGATATACACGTTGAAGTTGAAAGCAACTGCTGAAACTTATATCTTCCTTTGTATTACTTCAAAACCTTCTATTAAGAATCTATTGCTTTATGAGTTAACTCTTATGCAAGACTTATTGATGCTTGTCTTGAAAGTACTATTCATGAAAAGTCTTTGCTATATGATTCAGCTGTTTAGTCATTATCTAACCATTGCTTTGAATCACTTCATTCATCTCATATGCTTTACAATAGTATTGATCAAGATTATGATAGTAGCATGTCACTTCAGAAATTATCCTTGTTATCGTTTACCTACTCGAGGGCGAGTAGGAACTAAGCTTGGGGATGCTTGATACGTCTCAAACGTATCTATAAATTCTTACGTTCCATGCTAGTTTTATGACAATACTCACATGTTTTATATACACTTTATATCATTTTGATGCATTTTCCGGCACTAACCTATTAACAAGATGCCGAAGCGCCGGTTCTCGTTTTCTGCTGTTTTTGGTTTCAGAAATCCTACACAGAAAATATTCTCGGAATTGGACGAAACAAAAGCCCACGGTCTTATTTTCCACGGAGCCTTCCAGAAGTCCGAAGAGGAGATGAAGAGGGGCGACGAGGCGGCCACACCCTAGGGGGCGCGGCCCCACCCCTGGCCGCGCCGCCCTATGGGGTGGGCCCCTCGAGCGTCCCCCGACTCTGCCCCTTCGCCTATTTAATCTCTCCTTCGCGAAAACCCTAGTACCGAGAGCCACGATACGAGAAAAGTTACTGTGACGCCGCCGGCGCCAATCCCATCTCGGGGGATTCAGGAGATCGCCTCCGGCACCCTGCCGGAGAGGGGAATCATCACCGGAGGGCTCTACATCACCATGCTCGCCTCCGGAATGATGCGTGAGTAGCTCATCCTTGGACTATGGGTCCATAGCAGTAGCTAGATGGTTGTCTTCTCCTCTTGTGCTATCATGTTTAGATCTTGTGGGCTGCCTATCATGATCAAGATCATCTATTTGTAATGCTACATGTTGTGTTTGTTGGGATCCGATGAATATGGAATACTATGTCAAGTTGATTATTGATCTATCATATATGTGTTGTTTATGATCTTGCATGCTCTCTGTTGCTAGTAGAGGCTGCGGCCAAGTTGATACTTGTAACTCCAAGAGGGAGTATTTATGCTCGATAGTGGGTTCATGCCTCCATTGAATCTAGGACAGTGACAGAAAGTTCTAAGGTTATGGATGTGATGTTGCCACTAGGGATTAAACAACAATGCTTTGTCTAAGGATATTTGTATTGTTTACATTACGCACAGTACTTAATGCAATTGTCTGTTGTTTGCAACTTAATACTGGAAGGGGTGCGGATGCTAACCCGAAGGTGGACTTTTTAGGCATAGATGCATGTCTGGATAGCGGTCTATGTTCTTTGTCGTAATGCCCTAAGTAAATCTCATAGTAGTCATCATGATATGTATGTGCATTGTTATGCCCTCTCTATTTGTCAATTGCCCAAGCTGTAATTTGTTCACCCAACATGCTATTTATCTTATTGGAGAGACACCACTAGTGAGCTGTGGACCCCGGTCCATTCTTTTACATCTGAAATACAATCTACTGCAATCATTGTTCTCTCGTTGTTCTTTGCAAACAAACATCATTCTCCACACCATACGTTTAATCCTTTGTTTATAGCAAGCCGGTGAGATTGACAACCTCACTGTTAAGTTGGGGCAAAGTATTTTGATTGTGTTGTGCAGTTTCCACGTTGGCGCCGGAATCCCTAATGTTGCGCCGCACTACACTCCTCCACCAACAACCTTTACGTGGCCTTCATCTCCTACTGGTTCGATAACCTTGGTTTCTTACTGAGGGAAAACTTGCTGCTGTACGCATCACACCTTCCTCTTGGGGTTCCCAACGGACGTGTGCTTCACGCGTTATCAAACTACTCATCATCTACATCTATCGGGATGTAGTCATCTTCTCCGGCCTCCATGAACTCATAGTCTTCCACATCGGTGTTCTCATCTTCTTCGAAGTCATCATCATCACTCAGGTAGGCTGCTCCTCCCTGAATGTCTTCACCTTCTTCCTCCAGTTCCCTCAGCTGAGTCTCCTGAGCCTGAACAGTCTCCTCCAAGGATGCTATCTTCGCGCGAAGGCGAGCGATGGTGGAGTCCTTCTTGGCTCGCTGCTGGCGGAGTGTCTTGCGATCCTTGGCAAGCATCTTGATGGTCTCAGTCTGCTGAGACAAGTGGAGGTGAGTCTGGTTGGCGTAGATGCGGGAGTTGTCCAGCTCCTTCTGGGTCTCGTGCAGCATATAGTCCAGGTGCTCTACGTGATGCTTCAGCTCGGGGTGTGACTGCAGGTCCATGGGTCCTCCAATGGAGTCATGCCTCGCAAAGTGAGCGAAGCGAGTTCCCTGGATCCCAATCACATTCTGCCCGCACAGACGGGCAAGTGCTTCCTGCAGAGCACGAGCGAGTCCGTCCAGCCAGTTTCTCTCCCGGATGGAGAAGTGGATCCTCTCGGAAATGGGAGGCTCCATCTTGCCTCTCAGATCCGCAACAACAACCCACTGTAGTTTCCCTCCGGGTTGGACGTTGACTTGAGTTCCGAAGAACTCCGGGTGTGGGCGTCCAAGATGCTCCGACAAAGCATCCAGATCCTCTCGAAAATCAAGCTACTGTCATTGCCCATCTTGTAAAACTTGGTCTGGTTGAGTGGCTCCATCTGTAAGTGAATTGGAGAAGTAAGTTAAAGAAGTGCAAGTGTATAAAAATTTTATGTAGAATTTCAAGAAAGGTAGGGCATGTATTTCTCTTTTTGAAAAGATCTCAAGGGTAAGAGGGTGAATAAGTTTTTATAAGTATTCACTTCCTTTGTTTTTGAAACTGAGTTTTTCAGACGTCCATTCTAAGTAGGGTCCCCTAAGGTCAAACAATGGCTCTGATACCAACTTATCAACACCCGGATTTTTAAGTCCAGATGCCTATTATGCCATACATCGCAATCCCAGGAAGATTGTTTTTGCGAGACATAATAAGTTCATATCATAGCACGTCATTCATTACAACACCATAATAGTCTTACAACAAAAGGATCACATGATCCAGTCTCATTACAACACTTGATCTAAGGATCAATACATAACACATATCGGGAGTACGTAGTAGAGTCCATCTATTCCACAGGCAACGCTTGACGTTAGGAGACGATCCTAGTTGTCATAGACGTCCTGCTGTCCGTCATCCTGATACTGCTGCTCTTCTTCATAGTCTGGTCATTTGAATAGCCAGGGACGCAGCCGTGAGTACTTTAAAGTACTCGCAAACTAACACTAATGTAAGTACTAACAGTTTTAGTGAGAGAGTTCTAAGCTCTAGGTTCATTTGCATAAAGCCAGTTTTATTTCATAAGCATTTAGTAAACAAGACTCTTCATTTGCCTAACTTAACTCAAGTGGGAACATTAGTGTCATTCCCACAACTCTGTTGTGATCAAGTCAAGTTCACCTTTCAAGTCACCATTCATTTTTTAGAAATAAACTGACAACGGAACAGTATGGCCATCCAACCGTCCATAACCGTGGACACGGCTATTCGAATAGGTTTACACTCTGCAGAGGTTGCACACTTGTGCCACAACATTTGATTACATCCGTCAGGGATAACCCCGAATAATCATAACTCGGTATGCGGATCATCAACCATTAACCTTTCACTTACACATCCTAGTATAGGCACCCCCCCCCATGAGTTTGGCCTCCCAGGTGATAACCAACTCGCTATCCCGGGAACCGCACGAGGCTTGGGTAGGGAATTCAACTCTTTTCACGTCATTTCACTTTCAACGGAGGCAGCCTTGGCATAACCTCTATGACGCTTGTTCAGAGGGAACCCATACTAAGACACATAAATTTCCAGCTAAAGCCTTACCCATAATCAGGTATTGTGGGGGTACTCAAGAACTGGAATGGTATCGCATCCGAACCCAATCATCAGTTTTTATCCAAATCACCATGTCATTCAAGTCACTTTCTCCTTCAAAATCTTTCAATAGAATGACTCATCATTCCAAGGTTTTCAAATTCAAAAGATTCACATGTTCCCAACTAGAGTAGTCAGTTTTAGTTTTAGCACTAGCAACTAGTCATGAGGGGTGCTAACTAGCTTGTAGCTCTCTAGGCTAACTTTGATGTTCTTGCACTACTCCTTATCTAGACTCAAGTTAACTATAAAAGTAAGACTTGGGAATCAAAGTAAAAGCTTTGAGAGATAAAAACTGGGACTTGTAAAGTAAAACACAAAGTAGTATGTATGAGTGCCTTGCTCAAGTTGAGTTTGCACTAGGGTAACATGCAAGAGTATAGCTTGCCTTGATTGGTACAGTGATCAAAGCTTTCTTCTTCTTCCTGGTAGTAGACCTCCTCCTCCTGGTATTCCTCGGTACTAGCGTATATAAACGGATACGAGGTATACAATCACCAAACAAATCTTAAGGGCTAGACTAAACACACAAGCTATTCTAGCATCACCACATTATTAACAGGTTGGTTGTCTTTGTGTTCTCTTTAAGAAAAATAATTTCCTCACATTACACATATTTACTAGGGTTTCTATTTAGTTCTTTGGAGAAATAATCTCCTCTCATTGAATCTTGTTAAGTTTTAATCTCCTCAAACAATAAAGTATGAACACATGTTGACCAAGATCAACACTTTATACTTATCATTTGAGAAAATGATTTAAATGAGGTATTACACCTCATGCAATTTCACACTACCTTAGTAATAATTTAATATCACCAAATAATACAAGATGAGATTATATAGACCAAGGTCAATACCTCATGTTGAATTACTTGAGACAAAGATTTAAATGAGAGACTACCTCTCATACTATTTAAGAAATAACTTTTGATCATTTTAAATGGACTAGAAATAGCAACATAGCCATTATTTTTCTCTAGCCCATTATCATACAAACAACTATGTTATCTTTTTACATATTCATGTAGAGTAGGTGAAATGTGATTTATGAGAGTTGGAATCAACTCAAAATCACTTATGGTTGATTTTTAATAAATGTTTGAATTTGAAAAAGGCTCTGCCTTGTTATTTTTACTACATTATTTCTACAGTACATCTAGGGTTGAAACCAGTGTAGTTATTTAGAGGATTTCCTAGGCTTTCAAACAATACCAATTTCATAAAATTTGGCCCACTAGATTGTGTGTTATTCAAATTTGAAATTGGAACCAGTATTGAAATTCAACTAAACTGCTAAATTCAAATTCAAATGGCTGGGCCTGCGCGGGAAACTACACGGGCCACAGAGAAAAAGAAAAGATGGGCCGGCCCAGCTGCGCGTCTCGCGCGTGTGGGCTACCTGACTATGGGGTCCACCCATCAGCGACGTGTAACCCCCGAATCGGTATGGATTAACCTAGCGTGCACGATTAGAACAAGATCCAACGGCTAGCGGGCGTCGTCGTCGACGACGAGCACAGCTCACTGGCGCGGCGAGGGCAGGGGGTTGGAGGCTCACCGGCGCTCCGGAGATCGTCAGCGAGGGTGCGCGGCGACGTTGTGGACGACGGCGATCCTCCTGGTACCAGCGGCGGCTCCAGGAGTGGCGCCAATCTTCTCCTTCTTCTGCGGCGGCTCCGCGGGCTCCGGCGATGAAATTGGCTAGCTATGGATCAAATTGAGAGGAGGGAGAGCTCGAGGAGGGTCAGAGACGAGAGGGGAGGCGAGTGGTGTGAAGATTTGAGGCGCGGGAGGCCTCTATTTATAGTTGCGAGGAGGTCTGCGGCTCGGTGGATGAGGTCGACCATGGCGTCGTCGCTACAGGGGCGCAGAGGGGCTGGCGATGACGCAGCGGTGTTGGCGATGTCCTGGCGAGCATGACGTGTGTGATTGCACAGAAAATGGTGCACTGACGCGGGAAGGAACGTGACGCAGGCTCATAGTACCGTGGCGGAAGTCGTCGACAGTGACGACGGCGACCGTCCTCCCCGGTGAGATTGGGCGTGTCTGGGAGGGAGCTGGTATACGGGCGCATGCGTGTGCGAGAGGAGAGAGCGCGGCGAGGTCAGCAGCGATGGGACGAGGCAGTGCTCTGGCGCGCTCTGCGTCGCCACCATGCGCGCGCTGGCGTCACTATGGGACTTGGGCACGTCCTGGCCTGGCTGCTTCCTTGCTCTCCTTGGCCAGGGGCGGTGTCCAACATGTTCAGGGGAGAGAGGGGGAGCTCGAGGACATGCTGATGCATGCCAGAAGTGAGAGGAGAGGTGAGTGGCATGGTGAGGGCATGACATGCCACGGCATGGTGATGTTTGGTCAAAATCTTCAAAGGACAAGGGGTACCAAGGCCTGGCTTTGCTTGCTGGGTGGAAGGGAGAGCTAATGCTGACTAGGGCTTGCTGGTTTAGGCTAGAATCTGTTGGGTATTAGGGTGAGGGGAGTTGGCAGAATTGTGCACACCGAGTGCTCGACCAAATGGCCGCAAGAAACAAATTTTGGAATTTTGCAAATCTTTTTGGCGGAGTTGATTTAAATAATAATTGGAACACAATGGTGGTGGTGGTGTGCAAAAAGAAGTTGATTTGTGAAAAACCAAAATAGGCATAATCTTAAATCTGTTTTGGTGTTGCTACTTTGCTTGATGATATTTTGAAATCTAGAAAGAATTTGCAGGGGTGGTCTTTACCAAAGTTATTCATCTTGATGAGGTCTTGGATGGGGTGCAAAGAGTTGGGAGGTTTTAGTTCAGAAATCTCTTAATCCATGGGCTCAAAGTGGGTATCATGAAATAAATGGTAGTTTTGACCATTATCATATGTGAGTAGGTTTTGCATTTGATTTGATTTGAGTTTCTTTGATTCAAAAGTGGTTCTTAAGTGTTTAGTAACATTACCCAACCATTGGCACAAGTCAAATTGGCCTAGGTTTAAGGTTTGCAAAAATGGCTATTAGCACATATGTGAGGTGATTTGTATTTTTTCTATTTTTCTTCTTTCTCTCTTCTTGATCCAAAGATCATACACTAGGGTTTTAGGATCATTGATAAGCACACAAACAATCATCATGGCAATGTCACATAATAATGCATGAACACTACGCATAGCACCATATTCCAATAAAAGTTTTTGTTAGTTCTAAACTTTGAATATTGGAAACCACTTTTCTTATTGATTTGAAATTTGGGATGTTATAGTGGAGGATACCGGTTTCAAGTTGTGGTACACGGGGACAACTTCAAACAAAAATGGAGTAGGCATCTTGGTCAATAAGAGCCTCAGGGATGGAGTTGTGGACGTCAAGAGGCAAGGGGACCGGATGATCCTTGTCAAGCTGGTTGTTGGGGACTTAGTCCTCAATGTTATCAGCGCGTATGACCCACAAGTAGGCCACAATGAGAGCACCAAGAGGGAGTTCTGGGAAGGCCTGGAGGACTTGGTTAGGAGGGTACCTATTGGTGAGAAGCTCTTCATAGGAGGAGACCTCAATGGCCATGTGGGTACATCTAACACAGGTTTTGAAAGGGTGCATGGGGGCTTTGGCTATGGCATCAGGAACCAAGAAGGAGAAGACGTCCTGAGCTTCGCTCTAGCCTATGACATGGTCGTAGCGAACACCCTCTTTAGGAAGAGAGAATCTCATCTAGTGACGTTCAGTAGTGGTCTACACTCTAGCCAGATTGATTTTGTCCTCTCTAGAAGAGAAGACAGACGTGCCTGCATTAATTGTAAGGTGATACCTGGAGAGAGTGTTGTCCCTCAACACAAGCTAGTAGTTGCTGACTTTCGCTTTAGGATCCAAGTCCAGCGGGGTAAGCGCGCCAAAGTCTCTAGAACACAGTGGTGGAAGCTCAAGGGTGAGGCATCCCAGGCTTTCAGGGAGAGGGTTATTAAGGAGGGCCCTTGGGAGGAAGGAGGCGATGCAAACATGATGTGGACGAGTATGGCGACCTACTTGCGAAAGGTCGATGTAGAGGAGTTTGGGGTGACTAAGTGAAGTAGAAGGGAAGCTAAGGATACATGGTGGTGGAACAATGAGGTCCAGAAGGTTATTAGGGAGAAGAAGGACTGTTTCAGATGCCTATATCTGGACAGGAGTGTAGCTAACATGGAGAAGTACAAGGTGGCGAAGAAGGCTGCAAAGCGGGCGGTGAGTGAAGCAAGGGGTCGGGCGTATGAGGACCTCTACCAACGTTTAAACACGAAGGAAGGCGAAAGGGACATCTATAAGATGGCCAAGTTTAGGGAGAGGAAGACGAGGGATGTCAACGAAGTCAAATGCATCAATGACGCAGAGGATCAGCTTCTTGTGAAGGATGAGGCGATCAAGCGTAGATGGCGGGGGTACTTTGACAACCTTTACAATGGAGAGGTTGAGAGCTCTACCGTTGAGCTAGACGACTCCTTTGATGATACCAGCATGTGTTTTGTGCGACATATCCAGGAGTATGAGGTTAAGGAGGCGTTAAGGAGGATGAAAGGAGGCAAGGCGATGGGTCCTGATGGTATCCCCATCGAGGCGTGGAGAGGCCTTGGAGACGTAGCGATAGTATGGCTAACTAAGCTTTTCAACCTCATTTTTCGATCAAACAAGATGCCCGAAGAATGGAGGCGGAGTATTTTAGTACCAATCTTCAAGAACAAGGGGGATGTTCAAAGTTGTACTAATTACCGTGGAATCAAGTTGATGAGCCATACTATGAAGCTATGGGAGAGAGTCATTGAGCACCGCTTAAGAAGGTTGACAAGCGTGACCAAAAACCAATTTTGTTTCATGCCTGGGAGGTCTACCATGGAAGCCATCTTCTTGGTACGACAGTTGATGGAGAGATACGAGGAGCAAAAGAAGGACCTTCATATGGTGTTCATTGATTTGGAGAAGGCCTATGATAAGATACCTCGGAATGTCATGTGGCGGGCCTTGGAGAAACACAAAGTCCCAATAAAGTACATTACCCTCATAAAGGATATGTATGATAATGTTGTGACAAGTGTTCGAACAAGTGATGGCGACACTGATGACTTTCCAATTAGAATAGGGCTACACCAAGGGTCAGCTTTGAGCCCTTATCTTTTTGATTTGGTGATGGATGAGGTCACAAGGGATATACAAGGAGATATCCCATGGTGTATGCTCTTTGCGGATGATGTGGTGCTAGTCGATGATAGCCAAACGGGGGTTAATAGAAAGTTAGAGTTGTGGAGGCGAACTCTAGAATTGAAAGGTTTTAGGCTTAGTAGAACTAAAGCCGAATACATGAGGTGCGGTTTCGGTTCTACTAGGCACGAGGAGGGAGAGGTTAGCCTTGATGGGCGGGTGGTACCGGAGAGAGACACTTTTCGATATTTGGGGTCCATGTTGCGAGAAGGATGGCGATATCGATGAAGATGTGAGCCACCGAATCAAGGCTGGTTGCATGAAGTGGCGCCAAGCTTCGGCGTACTCCGTGACAAGAGAGTGCCACAAAAGCTAAAAGGCAGGTTTTATAGGACAGCTATCCGACCTGCGATGTTGTATGGCGCGGAGTGTTGGCCAACGAAGAGACGACATATCCAACAGTTAAGTGTAGCAGAGATGCGCATGTTGATATGGATATGTGGCCACACAAGAAAGGATCGGGTACGGAATGACGATATACGGGAGAGAGTTGGGGTAGCACCGATTGAAGAGAAGCTGGTCCAACATCGTCTCAGATGGTTTGGACATATCCAACGGAGGCCTCCGGAAGCGCCAGTGCATAGAGGACGGATAAAACGTGCTGAGAATGTTAAGAGGGGTCGTGGTAGACCAAACTTGACATGGGAGGAGTCCGTTAAGAGAGACATGAAGGTTTAGAATATTGACAAAGATTTAGCCATGGACAGGGGTGCGTGGAAGTTAGCTATCCACGTTCTGAAACCATGACTTGGCTTCAAGATCTTATGGGTTTCAACTCTAGCCTACCCCAACTTTTTTGGGACTGAAAGGCTTGGTTGTTGTTATTGTTGTTGTAGGATATTTGAGGAAAAGTCCGGTTTAAACATGGGTGCATGTGAACCCTAGTTGAAAATGCATTTTCTAAATATTAAAAAATTCTGAAATAAAAATATCCGGGTACGTATGCATGTTTCATGTATGCGTAGAAAGTTTTCGCGGAGAAACCACTTTTTTATTTCAGAATCTAAAAAAGACAAAATATGTCACATATATACTTCTATATAGTCCTGCAAAATTTCACTTTTTTGCCGAGACAAAATAAAAAGTTTTTTCGTCACGAAACTCATGTCCAGGGCACATATTTGAGATCATCTGGGAAATCATTTTGTGTTTCGATTTTTAAAACATATTTTGATATCATAAACGGAACTTTTTAAAAAGTGGGTTCACATGCCCCCATGTTCTATATATGCACACTCGATATTTGACTACTATTTAGCTCACAATTTATCAACTCTCCGCCCCTTTATTTATCAACGGTAAATGTGAAAACTTACCGAATCGAAAATTTTGATTTCATTTAGAATTTTTTGGTGAAATTTTTACCTCACAAAATTATCAACCCTCTCTCCGTTATTTATCAATGATAAAATATAAAAAGTTACTGACCCAAAAATCTAATTAAGTTAAAAGTGATATTAATTTGAGTTACAAGTATATTTATTTGAGTTGCAAGTAGTAGTTCATTTGATTTGCAAGTGGTTTCCCCGCCCGTTATTTTTTCCCTCTTAAAAATCACTAGCCTGAAAAAGAGAATTAAAATATTAATTTAAATAACATTATTTTTTTATACAAAAGTAACAAAAAAACATAAAAAGTGTAACGGAATTGGAAAAGGGGAATTGCGAAAAAAGAATTGAAAAAAAAAAGAGAATCACGGCTAAAAAACAAAAACTGAAGAGCGGCAAAAAGAGAACTACAATATAAAAGGAAATGCGAATTGACTGGATGGAATTAAATGCGTGAATTAAATGCGCGAGATTACCAGGCAGAATTGAATGTGCGGATTAACGCGACCAATAATCAAATAGACTCGCTCCAGCAAACTGAATTCCCAAGATTGATTTCCGTAATTAACTGACGTAATCAAATGCCTAGGGTAACACAAAACGATCGATGTGCCCCTCCCCACCGGCATCGATGTACTCCAGGGAGCGCTACATGCAGGCCAAGCACGCCGTCGCCGCCCTGAGCAGCGCTGAGAACGTGGTGTTCGGCGGCGACATGAGCTGGGACGACAACACCGACCTGCCCGTTCCCTCTTCCCGAAGGCTGGGTCGATGCCTGGACAAAACTGAGGCGTGTGGATCAGTACAGCAGTTGGACTTAAACTGTCACAATAGGAGTATCGTAAGTAGTATCAAGCATGCCATGTTGCCAAAAATTTGATGTGGCACACCAATTAATGAGGTGAGAGATGTGAGTGGTATCAACCGTATCATAGCACGTAAAACTAGAAAACTTAATAGCAAACATATCAACACATATTTGCATTGAGATTATACAAAACATTAAATATGATAAGAGCAAGTATAATAGAGCCTACTCAGCAGGCTATAAGGAGATCCAACTCAGCAAAATCCTATGTGGAAGATAGAGAAGCGGAGATCCAACTCAGCAAAATCCTATGTGGAAGATAGAGAAGCAAAGAGAGAGAAAGAAGCGGGCTCTTCACTTGTAGCCGGCTCAAGCGCAGGAAACAAGATGCTAAGAGCCCGCATGCAGCCTATTCACAAGCTCTAGGCTAGCTGTAAGCACTAAATGCATGCTCGTTGAGTCTTGCATGCAAACACACCATCAAAAAAATTAGGAGTTAAATATTCAACAAAGCCAACTTAACAGTAACCCTATTATACTAGTGTATACTATTTCAGTCAGCTACGTATGACTTGGCATAAGCTTACAGCCGATAGCCGGCTGTATTATTGCTCTTGCTCTAATACTATGATATCATTTTATGATACTATGCATTATGGGGTTAGTATCATAACTAGTATCATGTGCATGATACTAGTGTATGATACTTCTCATTGTGACTAGTCTAACGATAGTTTCTGGACCGAAAAGACCGATGAGTTGGCTACAAAAATTCCTCAACGATGAAGAAACGGTCTGACCGATTTGTGTGCAGGCTTCGAGACTATACCCTGAAAACAATCGAGCTCATCGGTGTTGAGGCCGTTGGGATTTCATACGGCAAAAAGTGCGAGCGGCGCTACAACTACAACGATAGCTTCAAGATGGGGATCGTGTTGAGCTAGTGCCGAGTTGTCACGGCGGCTTGGTTCTGACCATTGTCCCGAGGGAGCTTTCGTAAGTTACCAGGAGCACATCTAGTATGTGTGCATGTGCGCCTGATAGGAATTATTGATGGCACCATTCTCGAATAAAATGATACCTGATGACACTACTTTGTATCTGGGATGTCAGATGCTACCAGTTACCCTTTTTGAAAGTCGCCATAGTTGCTCGTTGCCCCCTTGCCCCAGGCGTTCATTAGCATCGCTAAGGACAAGTATAATGGGTGATGTCAGCCTTTTTTTAGAGATGCCACGTCAGATTTTTGTTTAGTTGGAGGAGAGAGAATGAAGAAAGAGAAGACTGTCTTCCCTTAGCTAAGGGATCTTCTCTTACGAAATAAGGGAAGACTATTTTCTCCATTGTATCACATATGTCTTCCCTTAGCAACAAATTTCCCACCAAAATTTAATTATTAATATTAATTGCTAGAGATAACAGTAAGAGATAATGCCTTCTCTAATTGATGTGGCGGGGTAAGGGAAGACATGCCTTCTCCACCATTGTACATGCCCTAAGAAACTCACGTCCGTTACTACCTCCATTTCAAAATGATTGATGTTATATGTTTATTTTAAGTCAAACTTCAGTAAGTTTGACAGGGTTTAAAGGAAGAAAAAAAAGGCAATATCTACAACGTATGAACATATAACTCAAACTTCTGTAAATATTGACAGGGTATTAACGAAAAATAAGGAAATATATCTAAAATATCAAATGTATATAGTATATGAACATGTATTGTATAATAATTAATCTAATAAAAGTAAAATTGGTGTTATAGATGCTGCTATATTTTTCTGTAAACTTGGTTAGACTTAAAGTAGATTGATTGAGGACAAACCTGGAATTTCAATTATTTTTGAAGGAGTGAGTGACTCCATTCGAGCACAAACATCCAAAAATGATCTTCGGGCCTCCGCGTCATCCTTGCATGGGCCACTCAGGGGCCTAGCTAGGGTTCTCATAGGGGCATAGGATTGTCTCCTCTTCCTCGTCTGCCGACAGCCAACAACACCTTGCTTGTGGAGGCGGCGATGCCTGACATCCATTTCTTCCTCCAGTCGCTTCGTCTCAGGTTGCGGCCCCCATCTACTCGCAAAATGGCCTTTGGCAGTGGACTTTTGGTGGACCCATGGAGTGCCCTCCCGCGTGTTGCACTAAGAACTGTGGGACATGACCCTAGGGGTTGTCATCGATTGCTGTTGGCATGGTTGTCAGTATCTCGATATGTATCACACGATTTTATGATACTGTTGTGGCCAATCGATATGTATCTTGATGATATATTAATATGGTAGTATCTTAGTCAAAACCTGATATTATCTTTTGTATTCTGATATAAAAGTGATATTGTATTGCGTTGACCCAGTATAGCACTGCATCTTCTTGTAAGCAAGTCATTGACATAACATAAAAAAAAAACATCATTCCAGTAGTATTACATCCTTCATAGTGGTACAATAAGAATATTGCGGGTCTAAGTTATGTATATGGAATTATAACTCTAACTCATTACAAAAGATAAGCACCGCCTCTTAATTACAATGAGATAAAACTAAAAATAAACTCCAGAAGAACTACTCGAGAACTAGACTTATCACCAGATTTACCTAGGATAGAGACCACCTTCACACCATTCTTTAAGAAGAATTCTCTTCGTGGCTCGATCCTTGATAAAAAAAATGCCAAGGGTGAAACTCAAAGAAGGTATCATTATCAATAGCAAGTTTATGAACAAAGACACGATTTTAGTCGCCCTACAAGGCTACAACACATGTAGACTTTGAGATAAAGATCAAGATTTGGGGTTTGAATAGATGAATGGCCAATTAATATTTATGCATTCCTTCACCATTTTCCATGTGGATCTTGTCCTTACCATGATAGACATCACATATCATTAGTTTCTTGAGATTTCCACTGATGTGGTCAGTTGCCCCGGTGTCGGAATACCAACTAGTATCAACACCATAGGCAATGTTTTCTCATCCCTCTCGTAAGAGGTTTTGTTGTTGTTATCATTTTCCACATAGCGCCACCAAAATTTAGGAGTGCAAGGGCCCTCCTTCTTGCACTTTGGCTGACCATGTCCATGTCCTCCTTGTGGGGTCGGCGGCCACCACCTTCCTTCCTCTTTCTTCATACGCCCATGAGGGCGACCATGATTATTATTCTTGTCATTCGGCACGGCCATGGCTATCACAACCACGGCTTCCAGAATCCATCGCGCTTAACACGGCCACGGCTTCCAGAATTTCTCGACGACTGGAACAACTTTTGAACATCACCACTAGAAAGCATAGTTCAACACATGTCAAAGGAGCCAGAAGGGGCATGAATGCCGCTCACTGTGCAATTAGTCATTGCACTAATCGAGGCAACAAGACCATTGTAGTCCTCGTTGACGATGTTGAGAATGAGGTCGACCAACTCATCATCTTCATTGGTGTGGCCGACAGCGACGAGCTCGGTGCCGAAGTCCTTCATCTTGGTCATGTACTGGTCGGCGGTGATGTTCAGCTTCTTTGTATTGTAGAGTGCACTACATAGATGTGTGGCATTGGCCTTCGGTCTTGAGGCAAACATGTCGTTGACGAGGATCCACACATCAACGCCGTGCTCCATGCCCATGGCTTGCGTGAGGATCCCTGGCAACAACGCGCTGAGCAGATAGCTCGGCACCTGTTCCTCTCTTGTGAGCCACGTGTCGTATGACGGGTTGGGCATCGAGGTGGTCTTGTCCTACTTCATGGTTTGTATCTTCTCCGGTGGTGCCGACTCCTTGCCATCGACAAGGCCAAGCATGCGAGCACCACAAAGGGCCGGCATGACTGGAGCCTTCCATACAAGGTGATTCGCCCATGTGATCTTCTCACCCGTCGGATTTCCGAGTAGGGATTGCCCACGGTGGAGGAGGATGAAGCCATCGCAATCTCTCTCTCTCCCTCCCCCCTCTCTCTCCCTCCCTCTCTCTCTCTCTCTCTCTCTCTTTTCTACACCATATTTTTTTGTGGTTGTCAATGATGCCATGAAAGGGTAGGCTCTGATAACACTCTCTCTGTTCTTAAATATAAGCCATATAGTTTTTCGCACGGAAATTAAAGAACGCATATTGAGAGAAAATTACACCAGGTTTGGGTGGGATTACCCCTATACATTTAACATGAGAAAAAAGAGAACTTTACATATGATAAAAAATATAATCAAATGATCCCTAAAAAAATTCCATACAAGTGGTGTGTCGCACTAAAGCCTTTATTCTAGAATTTTTCTCCAAAAACTATATGACTTCTATTGAAGAGGGGAGGGAGTATTAATTTTGTATGGAAAGCGATGTCCTTATTTTAGGCCCAATTACCTAGCAAAGACCTTAACGGTTAGAAGGTACTCCCTCTGTCTCAGTTACTAGTCTTCCCCGTATCCTAGGTCGACAATTCGACCTATATAATTTAAATTATATAATGCAAAAATTATATCATTAGAAAATAGAACATCTAAACTTTCTAATGATATAATTTTTATAACATATAACTAATGCTAAATTGATTAAATTTGCAACCTAGGAATACGCACACGTCTAATAAACTGTGAGAGAGAGTAGTTTTGGTAAGGGGAAACCCGGCCCTTTGATTGACTCAATCATACGTGATGTAAAGATGTTGCCTCCTATAACAGATTTAAGCATTACATGTTTGACACAAATCCGGTGTACAATCGCTTGTTCTAACAACGATGACCCGCTTAACCACCATCGCCGTAAGTTTTGGCACGAACTATAAGTTATGCGACGATATGTACTCCCTTCACCTAAAATAAATGCCTTTACTTTTTATAGAGATGTTAGAGAAGGCATAATGCCTAGGTAACGCTTAAGCACTAGGTGATGGACAAACATCTCGTCTAGGGCATAAGCGTAAATCTAGGTAGGACAACCAAGAAATTATCTCTTCGAATAAGAAAGCATACCATATTTCACTAACAACACAAATGGGCCATATATTAACGGTAGTTGTCAATAATTTACTCATTTTTACATGTTTAAATTAATATATATTCAGATATAAAAACCTATATACACACTTTTTGGTAATAACTATATACACACACATCTTACACCTACAATGCTTAAGCGCCGCCTAGACACTAGGCCCCTCGTCTACGCCTACCACCTTTTCCAACCTTGTATGAAAGTACCTATAAATAAAATACGTCTAGATATACATCCAATTTAGACACTTATTTTAGAACAAAGGTAGTATATTTTCCAACAAGGTTGAATAAAAGCTGCTAGAGGTACTTATACCTTAGCTATAGTAGAGGTTATAATATACTACCTTCAACAACAAAATTTAGCCAATATAATACTAATTGTATAACACAAAAATGATGTTATTAAAATAGAATATCTAGCTTTCTAATGATATATATATATATATATATATATATATATATATATATATATAGAAAATATATATCTTGTATTATTATGGTCAAATTTACATTCCTAGAGATACACACATGCCCTATGAACCAGGACGGGAAGTATCTCGTTCCCTTCGAATGAAATAAATTGTTTACTATACAAGATACGCGATCTATATGCGTACGTACGTACGTACGTGACAGCGTGAAGAGTGTACTTCATCAGATCTCTCCTATTAAAGTTCAAATTCAGTTGGCTTTTTATAGAGATGTGTAATGTTACCACCTATGTTACCCTCGCTATGAGCAGTCTTAGCGAAGGGATTAGGACTCTGCAAAGAGAAGCCAAACAAACCAGTACTATCTTCAAGAGAAGATGGTAATCTACGATCTTCCATCTGCTGTTGCCAACTGCACTTCCTTATAAGAAGCTACGTTAAATTGTTAGATCTTACTTTGTCAACCTCGAACTTCCGTTGTAATGTTTGGTCGATTTTTTCGTGTTTTGCATACAATTATTAGCTACCCCTCCAGCGAATCTTCTGTTGTTATAATTTAAAGCTCAATTCATTTTGCAGGACAGCAAGAAGGAGATCAAGTTGACTCCAAATGAAACCATCCGCTTTATTCTGAATGTCGAGTTTAATGTGGTACTCACCATCAGAACTAGCTAGAACGGTCATAGTGTCTATGAGGACACCAAGTAAGATGCCCCCATTTCGAAAAAAAGTAAGATACCCCCGGATCTACCACGAGGTGGGCGAGAAAACCACTGAAAGTTAATCCCGCCTGACAAATGGTCGAGAAAACTCTGTGAGAAATTCCGCCTACCCGTCTCCGATATCGCAAGAGTCTAAATCATAATCTCTACAACCATCGGGAATGAATGCTTAGCCAAGTCACCAAGACCTCTGCTATTCCGAAACATGCCAATCATTGAGAAACTATTTTAGATTTAGAATTCTTGCCATACCTACGAGATTTCTTACTAGCTGACGATCGAGAACCACGTGCAGAAGCTTTCAGATCATAAACTGAACTAAGCTCCGAGTGTTCTTGATCGACCTCTGAAATATTACCAATGATAGCCGAGAGAAGCTGACCATCTAGGATGTCATCCTCTTCATCTTCGTCTGTCATGGTAGTTTCTGTAGCGACCCAGTAAAATCCCCTATTAGATTTGTTTGTTATTTTTCCTTTTGTGCATAATCATGCATCATGCATCCTGCATCATATCATTCACAAGATTTTATCAAATAAAAATTATTTTAAATAAAAACTATCTTGTGTTTTCCTCTCATATGGTTCTTTATATGAACCCTTCTCCGTCTACCTTATTTTCAATAATAATAAAACCAAAATACTATTATTTTGGGTATCTTTAAGATATAATTTCAAATCTTGTTTAAATATTTTGAAGTTTCAAAGTTATTTAAATCTTGCATAAATAGCTTTTCCCCAAAGCACTTTCTCTAATTCTCTCTTTGTTCAAAAATGTTTTAGAGTGAGTGAGAGACAGCAGCGCAGCCATATGGCTTTTTTCTCATCGATCCTGGCAGCCCAGCCCAACAGAGCCAAACGACCATCTATCCTGATCCCTTTCTTCTTCAGCTTGTACGGCAGTTCATCGAGCGGTGCCACGTCGCCATGGCTCGGATGGGACGGCCGACCTTGCTCCCTACTCCATATAAATTCCCCACATAGCCTGGAAGCTGCAACCCTAGGCTAGTTCCCTGTCTTCCGCCGCCACTCTCTTCTTTCTCTCACGTCTAACTCCTGTCGCGCTCCTCTGTTCCATCGCCATGTCGCCGGCGCGCGAGCGTCCTCAACACGCCGCTTCTTGCAACCATGAGAGCCACGGACAAGTTCTGCTCCGCCATGACCGAGCTCCTCCGCCATGTTCCTTCCCCGGCGCGGGCCTCTACCTCGCCATCGACCGCCGCCGAGCACGCCTCCGTCTCTGCCCGCCTCGTACAGGTGTTCTGCGAGGTCGACGCTGCCTAGTTCCGCTCCGCGCGTCTCCGCCTCCGGCCGCTTCATCCCGCCTGCTTCCTCGTCCTCCAAGGTCGTTCGTCGTCCTCGTCGGCTCGTCCTCCAGGTCACCGGCCGCCTCTTCTGTTCGTTCCCGTCGCTGCACGCGGCGCGCACCGTCAAGATCGTCTCTGACATTCGTGACTCCGTCGGCAAGAACTCCGTCTTCGGCCGTGTGCGCCGGCATGCAGCAGCCTCGCCTCGCGCACACAGTAATCCAAAGCTTCAAGTTTTCACGTACGGGTCTTTTTCCCTCGCGGCTGTAGCATGCCATCCTCAGCGCAGCTGCAGTTCGTTCTTCTGATTCCAACGAGAGGACACCATTTCTAATCCTCGTTCCAGTCACTTGACTACCTTTTAATACCATCTGTTTATCTGGTTCAATAACAGCGGTTCCGTCTGAGCTGGATCAAGAACGCACGCCTCGCTTCATTGACGTGATCGCATCGTAGACCATCTGGTTCTGCATCCACAGGTCGTGTGTTCAGTTCTTGTTCTGGCAGATAAAAGCCGTCCCCTTTTTCCTTCTTGATTCAATCGCTGACATGTGATCTCTGTCCAGCTGAAACTGGCTCCGTCAAATCGTTAGTCTGCATCTTGGATGGCGTTGAAAAACACAGGCGCCTTCTTCACTTCAACATCAGCAGCGTAGACCAGCTGGTCCGTTCCTTCAAACAATCAGTTCTCTCAGAATCTGAGTTCAATTCCCACTGCATGCAAAGGCCTCTTTTTATTAATCTATTCTTTGCCCTGTGTCCTTACAGCAGTCAACATCCAGTCATCGTCCAAGTCAGCTTCCCGGGTCCCGCACGTCTTTCCCTGGGGCTAGTTCTCTCGGTGAGAAGTGTTCGATGCAGTTTTTCCTGTTTTCCTGAAAATTGCTGCAAATACCTATATCTTCTCTAATCCATATCTCTCAAACCGTTTGTCGGAATGCAATGAAAATTGATCAGAAAAATATGCTTAACATGAATATGCCATCCATACATCTGTTTGCATATTGCATCGTGTCGAGACGTGATAGTTATGCATGTTCTCCTAACATACATGCGGAGTATTTCGGATATCCACCTAAGGTTTTCCCCGCTCCGTTTAACTTTGAAGTAGCTCACCCTTGCCATATCTATGCCATGCTAATCAACACTTAATTTGTCGGTAGGAAATGCAACTTCAACTCTAATTGTTTGTCCGGGTTCCAATCCCACTTAAATTGGATAACTGCATTGCATCATCTTTGCCATGTCATGCATATCATCTTGATCATGCCGGTTCTTCTTCCATAGTAGTAAGTTTGCATCCGTTGTTTGTTCCAGCATTTGCTTCTTCCTGGATAGAATCGCGAAGTGGTGTTGTGACATACGGCAACCTCTCCGGATGTCCCTCGTCAAGCTTTAACAGGCAAGCATTTCCCCTATACTCCTGCCCCTGCAGAAGTCGCTCACCTATTTTATTTTGCCTTCTCCCTCATGCTATCCTTAAGTTGCGTTCTTGTCACGTGTCCCTTCCACATGTTACCTCAAGCGACCCATATTGCCACCACCAACCACCAACCTCCTACGTACTGTTGTTTGGTTATCGGGTCTGCCTTGCGAGTCGTAGTGCATGCTAGTGTTGTTTATATCTCGTTACCGTTACTACTATCTTATCGGGTTATCTGTTGGGGAACATGACACATGGTTTATGGATATATCTGTTGAGGATATCATGGTTACTTGTTAATAGTTGTTAGCGGAGACATCGGTGGGTCAGTTGCTCGTTTTATGATGGCTCACTTGTGTTCCTTTAAAGCTTAGGACCCGAGTTCCTGTTATCTGTTCCGAGACTGAGCGCTCTAACCACACGTGGGTATGCTTATGGGTCTCCCCTTGACCACTGCCGGAATCTACAGCTTTGTCCAGTGGCCACAACTAGTTTGCAATGTTTTACCATTTGTTGTTTGCGTGCATGCCGACTGTTACTTCTTTATTTTGGGAAGCCCTCGGGTGCCTTGTATCCCTTGTTCCCGGTATGCACGTATAGGTCGCGGAGCCGCCGCGAAGTGGTTTATCGCCCCAGTGTGTGTTTAAACCACCTAGTACGCTGGCGCACATAGCTAGGTCCGCTTCGGAGATTCGGCCGGACTTCGATACGGGTTCAACTTGGTTAGGTGGCTTCCTGGACATTGTTGTCGTGAAGGAGAGTGCGAGCTGTGATATCCACCTGTCGTAAGTGGATCGAGCGGTGCGTGTGGGTACATTTGGGCAACCCCTGCAGGGTGTACATCTTATCGATAAGCCGTGTCCGCGGTTATGGACGACTTGGAGTCGTATGACTCGACCATAGACAACTTGCATCTGTTGTTTATTAATAATAACTTGCATAGTAAGTTAGCACAACTCTAATAATAAATGGTTAAAACTTGACAACCGTGTGAGTGCCTTTGCAAGTACTTCTTGGCGAAGGGGGAACGCATCGGCTGTGTTATGTTTGCAGAGTATAGAACTGTTAGTTTATGCGCTATCTCACCTTCTCTGATAGACGACTGTTGTAGAGTGTCTCTATAGGTTTTTAGTGCTTGCGCGACTGCCGCTTAACCCCACCATATTGCCTATGACGTTCCTCTTGCGTCCTCTAAGTCCCCTGCGTGCCTCAAGTACAAAGGACGACGGGTTGACGAATGTTTATACGTCTTGAAGTCTTGTTAAGTACGAACCCGTACTTATTGTCGCTTCTACGGGATATAACCGGGCGGGTATGAAGATATGTTCGAGGAAGACGACGCTAGCAAGGTTACCCTTCTCGCTTGGCCCGGGCAGGGTTATGGACGGCACTTGGTTATCTTCAGGACTCTTAGTCCAATTTGTATCTTGTCCGTACTCGGACGTATTTGATCTTCTGTATGATTTGGATCTTTGTATGTATCTATTTGTATCTTGACTCGTTGGAGTCGTTGTTGTAATATATCTGTATCTTGTGGGCTCTATTGTAATCCTGTTGTAATGATTACTACTCGTGATTGATTCCACCCGCATCGCGTGCATGCTTCGGCGTGTACGAGGCGCTTGGTGGTGCGTCTCCTAAAATCGATATCGTGCGGATTTCGGCGGATTCGCTGGGATCCGCATGGTACCGGTTTTGGGGCGTCACAGTTTCAAGCCTAGAGGAGTCATTCGGAACAACCGTTAAACGGTCAAGCTCCGTCTGTCTCAACACCTCAGCCGAAACCGCTCAGTGGTCAAGAATTCAGCTCTGCTAGGTAAACGGCTGTTTAAGCAAGGGGACAGCGAGAAAAAGAAATATCGATTGGTTAAGTGGAGTATAGTTTGTAGTCCCAAAAATCAAGGCGGGCTTGGAGTTCACGACCTGGAGGTCAAGAATTTAGCTCTGCTAGGTAAATGGATGTTTAAGCTTCTTACACAGGATGGGATTTGGCAAACTATCCTTCGAAGAAAGTATATCGGCTCGAAGACGCTATCCCAAGTGGTTTGGAAACCTGGGGATTCTCACTTCTGGGCTGGTCTCATGGCGACAAAAAATGTCTTTTTTCGCCATGGTACTTTTTCGATTAAGAATGGTGCACAGATACGGTTCTAGGAAGATGTTTGGTTAGACAATGCACCCTTAAGTGAACAGTATCCTGCTTTGTATAGTATTGTTCGTCGCAAAGGTGATACCATTGCCACAGTAATGGCTACCTCACCCCCGAATGTGACGTTCATACGGGTTTTGCTTGGACAAAGGCTACAGGCATGGAATGCCCTAATTCACCGGCTGGGAGATATTCACCTATCGCCTGAACCGGACGAATTTAGATAGAATCTTCATGTAGATGACACTTTCTCGGTTAAATCTTTATATAATGCAATCCTTCATTCTGACATACCAGTTGATAATAATAAGAAAATTTGGAAGATGAAGATACCATTAAAAATTTAAAAAATTGGATGGTATCTTCATCGAGGAGTTATTCTTACCAAACACAATCTTGTTAAACAGAATTGGCACGGAAATACACAGTGTATTTTTTGTCATCATGATGAAACCATTAAACACCTTTTTTTCCAGTGCCAATTTGCGAGATCTATATGGTCAGTCATCCAAGTACCGTCTACCTTGTATCCCCCACCAGTGTGGCCAATGTCTTTGGCAATTGGCTTCATGGCATCGGTTCAAGGTTCAAGTTGCTTCTTAGGGTGGGGGCGATAGCAGTTATCTGGGCGCTTTGGCTAAGTAGAAATGACAAGATTATTAATGATAAAAATTATTCTTTGTTGCAGCCTTGCAGGTCATCTACAGATGTACAGGTATTCTCCGTTCGTGGTTACCTCTTCAGCGAGTGGAGAACCGAGGCCTATTTACGAAGGTCTGTACCCGGTTGGAGGCTACGGCGAGGGATACTTTTTCCCTACATGGGTGACAGCATAGCCTTTGGATTGCAGCCCAACCCTCACCTTAGGCGTTATATGATTCATCGCTTTGATATGTATTTCGCCTAGTTTCTTTGTTCATCTTTTGACTTGAGATCCTTAAAATGGCTATGTGCATCCTGGTTATGCAGAGGCTGGATGTAATTGCTTCTAAAGTAATAAAGCATCCTTTATCAAAAAAAAAAACTAACACCCAAGATAAGAACTGTGCTATTGGTTGAACTGCTCAATCTCTTCGCATATATATAAACCATTTAACTGGTTATCCGTCCAGGAAGTTACGCCATACATACTTACCATTTTCAAGAACTCTGAATGGTTGGAAGGATACCACTATTATTCACCAAGCTTCATTGAGCTACAGGGAGACAAAAGCTTCTGCATGATGGTAATATAACAGTCGCTGCCCCCCTTGGTATTTGTTTATTTGTCTACCGCCGACTTATGTCATCGTGTAAGCGAATGCATGAATTGTCACAGTTCACCAAGCTTCAGTATCAGAATTACGAGCGCACGATGTTCGGCCCTATGCCGGGCGGAGGCTACGTGTCGGCTTACATCGATCCCGAGCTGACGGCGGTGAGGCCAATCCGCATTGCCACCACCCAGCTTGAGTGTCCCGTCCCACCGGCATCGATGCGCTTCAGAGAGCGGTACATGCAGGCCCAGAACGTCCTGGCGGAGCTCAGCGGAGAGAAGAACGTCTTGTTCGGGGCCGACATGAGCTGGGACGACAAGGCCGATCTGCCGTTCCCTCTCCCCGAGGGCTGGGTCGACGCTGCTTGCTACTTAGGACAAGAGGGCTGGACATACGATGCTCAATGGGACGAAAAGCCGAGGGAGCTCAATGGTTACGTGGATTACGAGTCCTTGAAGAGGCGATCGGACCGATTCGTCAGCAAGCTACAAGACTACAAACTGAACACTATCCAGTTGGTCGGTGACGAGCCCATTGGGGTTGAATATTATAACAAAGGTTTCAGATTTTCTCCGATGCCGAGCTGCCACCGTGGATTGGTCCTGACCATCGTCCCGATTTAGCCTGCAAAAACAGAAGAGAGGGCGGAGCCCGCGGTGGATCTGGGATGAAAATGAGATAATAAAATCATCTAGCGAGCTGAATTCGTCTAGTCATTCCCGTGTCAAGTGCTTTCTTTACAGTATGTAGTCTAGATATTGTTCTTAGAATTATCTTATGTTTTCTCTGTTCGTTGTTGTGTGATGACTTGAATTTTGTCGCACATTTCGCTAGCAGGGTCTTCCATTTGCTGCATCGCCTTCGCCTCCAGGCTCCAGTGCAGTACCTTCTGTTTTCTGTGTCCAGTGGTCACTGCATTTTCAGCAAACCGACGCACATAGGCAACATCCGAACCTACTGCACAAGCCATGGCCTTTTTTTGTGGGAGTTTAATGAACCTAGTTAAGATTGTTTAAATGGATACTCTCCTAAAATTGCAATTTCAGCGAGCACATAATCTTAGTTAACTTGATTCTGTCTCCTGTCCGCATCTTGGTATTAGACTAGCCTCAATGGGAGTATTTGCAAATGGATACTCTCCTGTCCGCATGCCATGTTGGCAAAAATCTGATGGATACTCTCCTGTCCGCATGCCATGTTGGCAAAAATCTGATGTGTCACATCAATTAATGAGGTGAGAGATGAGAGTAGTATCATAATATGATACCGTATCATGACACACAAACCTAGAAAACTTTATAACAAATACATCATGTACACGTATTTGCATTGAGATTCTATAAAACATTAAATATGACATAAGTATGATACTACTCCCTCCGTCCTAGTTCGCAAGGCAAATTTTCAAAAAATATTTATCCCAAAATCCCTCACCTCCTAGGCTCATTTTGCATTTAATGTGGGAGTAAACTAATTCATTTTTGCATGCAAACACTCCTCTTTTCATCTCCCACCACGCACTAGTACTCCATGCATGTGAAACCACCGCGCACTAGTACTCCATGCATGGTTTTTCCGTCCATGCAAATCAATTTTCGAGTAGAAATCTTGGCCAATGAGATTTCACCTTGGGCCAAGATATTGGCAAATTTTGCCCTGCAAACTGGAACGGAGGAAGTACCATATTATGATACTATGCATTGTGGAGTTGGTATCACAGACTAGTATCATGTACATGATACTAGTGTATGATACTTCCCATTGTGACTAGTCTTATTGTTCTAATAAAGTTGGACCCAGATTTAGACGTCTGTTTAAGGAAGAAATGTTCATGTACTTGTGGTGCAATTTACTCTTTGTAAAACAATAGCTGATCCACTTGATCCTCTTTAACCAACATGCTGGCTTCTGATGTGTAGGTCAACAAGAAGTCAGGGAATCATACTGCAGTCTTCAGAATTTGTAGCATAATATCATACATTTCGAAGAGTGAAGAATAATTTATTCATGCTTATGTAAAAATAAAGAATTACTAGACATGCCAACAACCGGCCTTTCTTCTAACCATCTGATCCAAAAAAAAAAAAATTAGCATCCGTTACAACTAACATATTCCTGTTATGTCCAAAAGTTTGAATTTGTCATGATAACCGCCATCATCCCGCTCAACAGCAACCTGAGTATCAACAAGAACCCATTCTCCCTTCCTGTTCTCAGTCTCCATATAGCAGATCCTTTAGCATCACTCGTCTGCGGCGTGGTTGAGTTTGCACCATCACATTTGGTGACATTGCTATCCAGCTTACTGCATGACAAACAGCCACAACATCAGCACCGTGTGGTGATCATTTGATCTCACATTTCAATATTAATGATATATTTGAAAATGAGATGACACATGAGCCTATGAATTTTGTCTTCAGATATCAAGCTTGCCACATACTGTAGAAACTGAATTTCGATGTTACAGTTCAAGCTCTGGTAGATTTATTTCACTGTTCTATAGCTTGAGATATGCTTATGCTTTTGGCAAATCATCTAGTGAAAGCATTGAAAACAAATGGAAATCATATGCTCGTCCTTACCAAAGCCCCAGAAGGTACAGAATGCAAAGTTAACAGCAAAAAAAGTGTCCTGAAACGATCAAACTACTGTCACCATGTCTCTATTCTATGTGGCATACTTAATCTGTTTGACAATATCAAGTTCATTACTGACATATAAAATTAGCAATGTACCTTCCAAGAAATATGCAGCTGTCATGACCTGTAAAACAAAAGGAACAGATTAATTAGGATTAAAGAAGGACCTTCAACGTGAATTTGAATGTAATTGTTGCGAAAGACTGAAGCCATAAAAGCAAATTCATCAACATGAATATATGCATGGTCAAATATATTAGCAAAAATGTCTAGACACATGTATTGGCCCCAGATGAGGGTTAAAAAAGAACGCAACTCCCGAACAGTCCAAAGAAAAGATGAATTTTCTCTGTTAACAATTACCTGCACCTGTAAAAAATCTTACAAGTACAAATTTATCATTCGGATAATCCCACGGAAGTCGGAACCAGTCAAAGCAGGAACTGGTCCTAATTAGGAGTATTTAATAGTACATAGTTATTTTTCCGATAAAGGGCACTTTATTACTCAAAAGATGGTATGTCAAAGATACAGTTTAGAGGAGCTTACACCCGCCTCTGCATAACTAGGATGCACACAGACGCTAGTACATAGTACATTCAAGCCCACTAACTCTAGTAGCTTAGCCACAGAGAGCCTTGGCCTCCCATCACTGACACCATGCTGCAGATTGCAGAGTAGCTATAGATATGAAAAGAGGAATTCTTTTGTGATGTTGAAAGCCTGAATCCACCAGTAACTACATGCATATGAACAACTCCATTCTACCTTGCACACTACCAGTTGTCAAAAGTGAACACATTCGGTACAGTACTAAGTACTACAATTTATAAAAATAAAATGATTGGCCGTACGGGGAAGAAACCCGCAGCGCTGTTTTTGATAGAAGAAATTGGTGTGTATGACCCACGTTTGTAAGCGCGGAGGCTCGAACGCAGGCGGGTGAGGGGCTGTATCAGCACCTCGGTTCACAGGGACTACAAATTATCAGTCACTGGTCCAGTCTGTAACTGTATCCCTTGTTAGCAACAGAAAAGATATCCAAGCCCTAACATCATCAATTCAAGCCAACTATATACAGTGCTTTCATTCGGTTACTTTTTTTTTTCGAAATGGGGGAAATATCGCCCCAGCTTCTGCATCCAAAGGATGCACACGGCTTTTTTTATTAGATTATTCACAACACCTTACAAGAGCAATACAAAAGATCAAACTCGAAGCCACCTCGCTAAACCTACAGAGGGATGAAGGGGGTGACAATTCACCAACTCACATCAACCAAAAACCAAATGTCTTCCCAGGCCGCCCAATAGTAGATGAGAAACACATCCAGTCAAGCAGACTCTCAGCATACGCCAACGCACACGCCGTAGAAGTTGCTACCGCCATCTTCCTCGACTCCATCTTCAAGAGAGAACATCGCATTGACCATGCCAGGCCTGCCATCGATGCCGCCACGGCGCCAGACGACTCCACCATCCTGCGCGTGTCCATCACACTGCATCCGTCCCGAGACACCACTGCACCATGCCATGGCGACTCGACGACGCTGACACAGCAAAAGCACACCGCACCACCTCAGCACCACCGCCATCCGTTGTCTGCTCCAAAAACGATACCCCCAACAGGGAGAACGACGTTGCGCGCCGCCATCGTTCGATCCGGGAGACCCGAGTCTGAGGTTTCCCCGGAGCAGCCCAGACGAAAGTAGCTGCAGGAACAATGCCTTCAACAAGGATGCGACGAACAGGCGCCGCCATCGTCCGCCATGACTGTAGTCAAGACCGGTTTTCACCGGCAGCCACGTCGCCGTCTGGGACAAACACAGCTGCAGGAACAATGCCTTCAACAAGGATGCGACGAACAGGCGCCGCCATCGTCCGTCATGATCGTGCAGTCAAGGCCGGTTTTCACCGGCAGCCACGTCTCGCCATTGGGGACTAGATGACGGATCGCGAAACCCGCCAAAATAGCCACGAAACTGGCCGATCCCCTCCGACGAAAGAGGAAACCGCCACCGCCCAAGCTTCCTCATGCTGCAGATCAGACCCATGAGCGCCGCCGACAACCAACAGGGACGCCAGAGATGCAGGTGTACACAGACCGACCAAGCCCAGATGGGCTCAGATCTGGCCCGCCTACCCGCAGCCATGGCCGTCCACCGCTGGAGACCGAGGAGCCTTGGCCGCCACCGCCGCCTGCAGCAGAGCCGTAGATGGCCGGAGCGGGCGCCGCCGCCACCACGCCATGTCGGCGACCGAGGAGATCCGCCGCCGCCACCACGCCAAACGGACTTTGCCCGGCGGCGCCTCCGGCAGCGGCGGCGGGCGGGGATGAGCACAGGGGAGGGAGGGAAGGCGGCCTCCGGGCTGGGCACCCCGGTGCGGCGCGGTCAATGTCAATGTCTAATTGACACACTAACAAAAGGATAAGTAAATTAGACACAGAACCACTATATGCTCAGAACCCAAAATTGGTGTTAATCCACATTAGCTATTTTACAACATGGTCATGCATAGTAAAAGAACCTGGGAAGAGAAATGGGAGAAGACCAAATGCATGTGCATATGTAATAATACTATTCTCATACCAGACAAAGAGTACATGCTCCCCACATACATTCCAGTAGTCCGGTGGGCCACTTGCATGGATTACACTTTGTCTTGACTCTTGAACCATATTACGAATTTGATAAGGTCTAGATGGCATCTAGATCCGAAATTTCCCAGTATGCTCTTTATCTTTTCCCTTACTTTTTCTAAGAGAAAAACTAGTACATGTTATCCAGCAGAATCATTATCATTTGTTTGGTTCAGGACAACGGCCACCATCCAAAGAGGTTCCTACTTGGCTACAACTAGCCTGAGTTCAGTACTTTACTTTTGCCACATTAGCTCAATGCAGTTCTTGTGGACGGTACAATAATCCAAAGGGCAAGAATGTCTCAGTTCTTAACCAGATCCTCTCACAACCAGGTGCTAGGGTAGAAAACCATTGCATTTTCGATGACAACTTTTTCTGTAGATCACTATAAGTCTATAACACAGTTACAACACATCGGTGAACCATGAGTAAAAATGGCATAGTAACACAGTTACAATACCGCAGTTCATCTTCTGATCATAGGACATGAAAGCAGTTAAACGGACACAATAATGAGACTTTGAGTACTGCTATTGATATGGCAAGGTATGATATTGCCCCCCGAAAAGGGCAGAATTCAAAAGATTCCCGTTGCCACCCAACAATGCATAAACCTCCAACCAAGTAGGTTGCGCATGAAAATGCAGTGCGTACCAATGCAGGAATATCACACGTAATCATAAGCAACAAGAAAGATCTCAGATCTAAGCTTTAGCTTTTGAAGCATGCCACATGCCATAATGTATGCGAGAACTATACATCACTACTAGCCACGATCATACTTTTTTTAGAAATAGCAATCTTGTTCTGAAACTTTTTTCCAAGCGGTTCTGAAAGTAAGTTTAAAGAGAGGAGTCCATGCAAAACAGGAATCGTTTCCCCCATTTGAGTTCAAATGGATGCTAAGGTCCTATTAAGAAATTAAAAATTGAACAAAAAAATCAAAAGGTATAGACCAGAAAACAAAAATAAAATTCTAATAAAGCAGTAAGAAGAATGTGATGACAAAGCTGACGAAAGTGATGGGGGTGAACACTGAGGAGGTGTGTGTTTGGTAGTAGCCTTGGCATGTGATGTGAACATATCGTTGCTCCTGCTCACATGCGAGAAAGAGGATTCTTTTTCGCAATCTTGTGGTGCCTTTTTTCTCTTTGTGAAATGGTACTGGCGGTTGGACGTGCTCGTGCTGCCAATCAGATCAGCACGCCATGCCCAGAGCACTCTCTCGGACTTGACGGAGTACAAAACAAATCTACAGGCTGAACCAGCTCAGCTTGTGTCTCCTCTCTGATTTTACGTGGCCATGGAGTCGTGTCATTCTAAAAAGTGCAGGCTATGTGTGCCAAAACCTCATCGATATGTCCATGAAAGGGAGGACCCAGTTATCTAAAAGCTCACAGAGTTTTGGCCTTCATAGAAAGGTCATCTGAACAAAATGAATGATGTAGTTTGATAACTAACATTTTCGTGGCACTATTGAGTCTAAAGTACGGCCCGGTAATCTAACAGCTCACAATTTTGGCCTTCATAGAAAGGTCATATCTGAACAATTCTTTCAAGTTGTTGTGCCTCGTCAAGCCTAGAAGTAACATACCCGCAAAAAAAAAAAAAAGCCTAGAAGTAACATTGGAAGAGTTTGTGATTTTTAAACACTGATAAAATCAACTCACACTCAAGCTTGCTCATACTTAACACGAAGCAGCACTAGTCATACCCCTACCTAGAAGGAAAAGCAACCTTTCTCCTAACAACATTGATGAACAAATACTAACTGCACTTCTTTTTTGCGGCGGAAATGCTAAATGCTCTTAGTGGTATCCAATCTCCAATGATAAGACAAACCGAACAACTTTAGGGAATGGTCTTTCCATGAGTGCCATCTACTTTTGGGGCGTGACAATGGCGTCTCTCCTACATTAAAATCGAAGCAAGGATCTTCAAGGGCAAAAAGCATTTCCACTGGCTTACTGACATACTACACGTCTGCACTTCTTCAGAGACAAAGCTGTGTATGCATTTCTTCACTGGGCAAGCCTCACTCACTGTCAGTCTGTACCTACTTATGAGCATGAGACTGTGTATTCAGGCTACAGGCATTGCTACCAGTAGGCATTGCAAGACCGAATAGATAGAGAAACAGAGAATGTCAAAAAAGCCCGGGACGACCTATGATCACTGCTAAATATTAAGCAAGGAGATCGAATTCATTTCTGGAGCAAATGTTATCTATATATGCATCAGCAGAATTCAGAGAATGGGAGTAATACTCACTTGGATCGGTGGTGGTGACCATGCCGGCGCCCTGGAAGTAGCAGGATCCTCCGGCCTTGCCCTGCGACTGGTAGTAGGTGTTGAACGCGAATGACGCGTGGCTCCTCACGTCGTTGGGCTGGAAGCATCCTTCCCCGGGCTGTATCGCCGTGCAGTCTGACCTCCCGGGGCCGCACGCCCAGTCCATGGCCGCCTGCACTGCCTTCTCGTCGGCGTCGTCCGCCGCGATGCAGAATGTGCGGTCCGTGGTGTCGTTGCCCAGGAAGCCGTCGGTCCCGTTCGCGTGGAGCAGGTACACGGGCGTGCCGTTGCCGTGGAAGAGTCCAAAGTTGGCCTCGGACACGGGGCCCGGGCGGAGGTCCTCGTTGAAGAGCTCGTAGATGTAGACGCTGGCCTGCGCCTGCGCGCCGGGGCGCATGGGCGTGCCGGGCTTGTCGGTGGCGACGTGCTTGATGAGGTTGGAGTTGTAGGTGTTGGCGTTGTCCCTGCTGGCGTAGGGCTCCTGCTTGCGGTCCCCGTAGGAGGGCCATCCGGTCTCGGTGACCAGCACCGGCACGGCGCCGGCGCCGCCGGTGGTGGTGACGTTGAGGTTCCTGACGGCGACGTAGACGGCGTCGAGCATGGCGTCGAAGACGTTGGTGTAGTGGAGCAGCGTGTTGGGGTCGACCATCTCGAGCGACGGCGGGAGCGGCTTGAACATGGCGTTGTCGACGGGGACCACCCCGCCGCTCTGCATCAGCGCGTAGTAGGGGTAGAGGTTGAGCATGAGCGGCGCGGAGGTGTTGGCGAGGTGGGCGAGGAGCGGGACGAGGAAGGACTTGGCGAGGGACTGGTTGAAGTGGGCCTGGGACGGCGGGAAGGGGTCGAGCACGATGGAGAAGGGGAGCGGGGTGGAGACCGGGATGGAGGAGAGGTTGGCGGCGGCGAGCGCGGCGGCGAGGGACTGGATGGCCGGGAGGAGGACCGGGAGCGCGGAGGGCAGCGCGGTGGGGACCTCGTCGCCGACGGCGATGGCGGAGATGAGGCCCGGGTTTTTGGAGCTGGCGGCCGCGAAGGGGAGCACGCGGCGGGCCACCCAGGCGGAGGCCGTGGCCGGGGAGGATCCGAGCGCGAGGAGCTCGTCGTTGGGGACCCCGACGATGGCGGTGGCGCCCGAGGAGGCGAGCGCGGTGAGCAGGCGCGGGTCGGCGTCGTAGAGGCGCACGTGGGTGATGCGCTCCGCGCGGAGGAACTCGGCGAGGTCCGACGGGGACAGCAGGTTGGTCACCGCCGTGCCGATCGTCACGCCCACGTACGGGGCGCCGGAGCCGCCCCCGCCCGCCGCCGACACCGAGCCTGCAGTCCCAAACACAAAACGAAACCAAACATTCAGAAACAGAGCACGGTGGTCGAACACAAGCGTGGGTGTGTGACAGAGAGCTTACAGAGCAGGGAGGAATGGAGGCAGAGGAGTAGGAGCAAGCCGCTGCTTGTCCCTCCTCTGCTCCTAGTCCCCATTGGGATTTGGGAGCGAGCTTTTCTGCTCCAACTTCTCCTGGTGGTATCTGTCCGCTGGGGATTGCCTCCCTCTGTTGAGGGAGATTGGCGCTGCTTTCAATGACTTCCCTGCTTGCTTTCTGTGGGAATTTCCCTTTCCTTGTGGGAATTTCGCTCTCAACGTGAGCTCGTGCGCTGGTGCTGGACTCTCCTGGACTGGAGGATGAACTGATGGAGGACGGTGGTGTGGGTGGGAAAGCTGAGGATGACGGGACTTGGGGAATTTTGAGTACGGGGTTGGTGATTGCCGTTGCCCGTTGCAGATGGAGTGAATCTGGAATGGGCTGTTTGTTTTGTTTCTTACCTTCTTGGCTCTTTCTCCAGTAAATATTAATTAGCGTCTAAATAAACTTGCTTTATTACGCTTTTAAGAGCATCCCCACTCGTTTGGGCTCCCCACGCCCAAATCCGGCGAAATTTAGCGCCGGATGGATGTAGTTTTTGGCCTGGGGAGGCCCATTTTTCCAGCCGCGAGCCCATGGACGCGCACCCACCGCGTGCATAGCGACGGCGCAGCCGACCGGAAGGGCAATCGTCGGAGTTCCCTCGCCGCATTGAACCGTCGCGAAGTGGACTCGGAGAGCCGAAACGACTCGTCGGGAACGGCCGAAGTGGCCTCGATGCGAGAACCGCCGTAATGGAGCACGAACTCCGCGGAAGAGCAACCGGCGCTCCTTTCGTCGAAGACCTACATAAACGGTTTTCGACGGCCGAGCCATTCATCCGTTCTCTCGTCACCATCCTCCGTCAACCATGAGCGATATCTCTTGGCCACCTGGACACCGACTGGCGAGGAAGCCGCCCGGATGGCGCCATTGGTGGGATCCGAGCTCGCATCATCCAGACGGCCGACGCATTCCCCCCGCCGGCCGGCCGAGGACGAGTGGGACGACGAGGGAGGAGGACGAAGAGGCCGTGGAGCGAGCCGAGCGGGCGAGGAGCCGAGGAAGAGGCCGAGGAAGAGCGAGGAGAGCGAGCGGAGGAGGAGCGAGGAGGGGAGGACGAAGAGGGTCGATGAGGACGACGACGAGGAGGACTCAACTTCCTCCGACGAGGAGGTGACGAGCCGGAAGCGTCGCCGCGACGACGATGAGGCGGGGGCCTTCTAAGAAGAAGAAGAAGTAGTTTAGTTTTAAAGTTTTTATATGTAATTTCTATGTTTATTCGAATTATATTCGAAATATATATATAATCTATCTATGTTGCACCACTTGAGAGTTCAAAGCTTTCGTTCGACGAGGGTATTGCCGTAGATCGGGAAGACGAGGGTTTTGCCGTAGATCGGGAAGACGAGGGTTTTGCCGTAGATCGGAGGCTATTGTCGCCGACAAGTTGGGGCCACGCCCGCTTTTCACTCGTCCGGAGTCCCCGAGCGCTCCCGGGGGGCCGGGGATGGCGTGGGATCGCCGGATGGATTTAGGCCCAAATCCGGACGAAAACGAGGAACCGGGGGCGCGACTGGACCGAATTACGCCGTCCGGATGGAAAAAACGCTCGCCGGGAGCCTGTTCGGGGGGACGAGTGGAGATGCTCTAAATGGGGAAGGGACAAGAGGCAGTGAGCCGGTGACAGTGGACAGTGACACCGAGGCATCTGGATGGTGGGGCCGCGCCTCCATGCGACCGGAGCGGTTCACACTTCCACTTCACTCCATGCTGGTGCTGGCTGTGCAAGCCTGGCTTTCTTGTCATCACTCATCAGGCGTTTCTTGTAGTGCACTAAATTATTATACCCGTCTAATTTTAAACAAATTGAAATGCTCGTCCAAACATATTACTCCCTCCTCCAATTCCTTTTAATTGACTAGGACTTAGTACAAGAAATACAGTATTTTCGACATAGAAGCTACAACATGGTGGAAAGATTACGCTGATTTATGCATGTTTACAATACTTCGAGAGCCCATGCACAAATTTTTTTTAGAGCAACCAAACCATGTATTTTATTAATAAAAAATCAAGCAGATAGATCAGGAGAAAACAATCGTCCTGGAAATTTTACAGAAAAAATCTAAATCCTGTTTGGTTCCCAGTCACACTTTGTCAAACCTAACTTTGACAAATGTGGCAGCCACAAAAGTGTGGCTAGGATTTTAGAAGCCACAAAGTGTGGCAAAAGTTGGCAAAAAAATCAGTCTATGACAAGTGGGCCATATGGATAGTGAAGTGTGGGAACCAAGCCCCTAATATTGACATAGAAGCTAAAACCTGCTGGAAAGACGTCTCATACAAGAAGTTTCAAAAGATTATGCTGATTTATGCATGTTTAGGATAGCTCGAGAGCCGAGGCACAACATTGTGTCAGGAAGATATCTCCAACTAAATGCCAACGTAAACAGAGGCATAAAGATCGTTTGCGGTCGGGCAGTCAGATATATGTGCCTGCACCCCACCCGGCGGCCCAACGCATAGCGATCGTGTTGTTCGCCGAGACGCAAACGCGGTTCAAATTTGCACGTCGGATGCATCCGGCAAGAGGCTGCGCGGTCATGCCGCGTGACCGCTTGTTTCTCCCACGGGCCAGCCTGGCAGCGGACGCAAGGCCTGTTTCGGTAGAATCGCTTCGGTGGCTGGTCGCTTCGGTGGCGGTGCTGCAGCCTTCGCCATCAATGACGCCGCTTCGTCTTCTGCAGGCGCACCATGCCTGGCGCGTGGCGGCTGGCCTCCCGTACTGGCAAATGGCATCGTATCCCACGCGCGCCCGGGATTTAAAGGGCACCCGGCATCGTCCCTGCCATCGTCCACACCACCGACACCTCCACTCCCACAAACACCACCGTGCGAAGGAGAAGGAGGAGGAGGAGGAGAACGACTTCGAGGAGTCCGGTGGTGACGTGAAGAAGGAGGCGTGGCCAAATAGGGTGTTGCTCGCCATCGAGATGGCGCAGCTGATTGATGGCGTGTAAGACACACGTCCGTTGGGAACCCCAAGAGGAAGGTGTGATGTGTCAGCGACAAGTTTTCCCTCAGTAAGAAACCAAGGTTATCGAACCAGTAGGAGTCAAGGAACACGTGAAGGTTGTTGGTGGCGGAGTGTAGTGCGGCGCAACACCGGGGATTCCGGCGCCAACGTGGAACTCGCACAACACAATCAAAGTTCTTTGCTCCCAACGTGACGAGTGAGGTTGTCAATCTCACCGGCTTGCTGTAAACAAAGGATTAGATTACGAGTGTGGAAGATGATGTTTGTTTGCGAAGAACAATGAAACAACAATTGCAGTAGATTGTATTTCAGATGTAAAGAATGGACCGGGGTCCACAGTTCACTAGTGGTGTCTCTCCGATAAGAAATAGCATGTTGGGCGAACAAATTACAGTTGGGCAATTGACAAATAAAGAAGGCATAACAATGCACATACATATATCATGATGAGTACTATGAGATTTAATCAGGGCATTACGACAAAGTACATAGACCGCTATCCAGCATGCATCTATGCCTAAAAGTCCACCTTCAGGTTATCATCCGAACCCCTTCCAGTATTAAGTTGCAAACAACAGACAATTGCATTAAAGTATGGTGCAAATAATGTAATCAACACAAATATCCTTAGACAAAGCATCGATATTTTATCCCTAGTGGCAACAGCACATCCACAACCTTAGAACTTTCTATCACTGTCCCAGATTCAATGGAGGCATGAACCCACTATCGAGCATAAATACCCCCTCTTGAAGTTACAAGTATCAACTTGGCCAGAGCCTCTACTAGCAACGGAGAGCATGCAAGATCATAAATAACATATATGATAGATTGATAATCAACTTGACATAGTATTCCATATTCATCGGATCCCAACAAACACAACATGTAGCATTACAAATAGATGATCTTGATCATGATAGGCAGCTCACAAGATCTAACATGATAGCACAATGAGGAGAAGACAACCATCTAGCTACTGCTATGGACCCATAGTCCAGGGGTGAACTACTCACACATCAATCCGGAGGCGATCATGGCGATGAAGAGCCCTCCGGGAGATGATTCCCCTCTCCGGCAGGGTGCCGGAGGCGATCTCCTGAATCCCCCGAGATGGGATTGGCGGCGGTGGCGTCTCTGGAAGGTTTTCCGTATCGTGGCTCTCGGTACTGGGGGTTTCGCGACGAAGGCTTTAAGTAGGCGGAAGGGTAGGTTTAGGGGCGACACGAGGGCCCCACTAAACAGGGCGGCGCGGCCCCACCCTTATCCGTGCGGCCCTGGCGTGGCGGCACCTCGTCGCCCCACTTCGTTTCCCTTTCGGTCTTCTGGAAGCTTCGTGGAAAAATAAGACCCTGGGCGTTGATTTCGTCCAATTCCGAGAATATTTTCTTTGTAGGATTTCTAAAACCAAAAACAGCAGAAAACAACAACTGGCTCTTCGGCATCTCGTCAATAGGTTAGTGCCGGAAAATGCATAAATACGATATATAATGTGTATAAAACATGTGAGTATCATCATAAAAGTAGCATGGAACATAAGAAATTATAGATACGTTTGAGACGTATCAAGCATCCCCAAGCTTAGTTCCTACTCGCCCCCGAGTAGGTAAACGATAACAAGGATAATTTCTGAAGTGACATGCTGTCATAATCTTGATCAATACTATTGTAAATCATATGAGATGAATGCAGCGATTCGAAGCAATGGCAGAGATAATGAGTAAACAAATGAATCATATAGCAAAGACTTTTCATGAATAATACTTTCAAGATAAGCATCAATAATACTTGCATAAGAGTTACTCATAAAGCAATAGATTCTTAGTAGAAAGCTTTGAAACAACACAAAGGAAGATATAAGTTTCAGCGGTTGCTTTCAAGTTCAACATATATATCTCATGGATAATTGTCAACACAAAGTAATATAACAAGTGCAATAGGTAAACATGTAAGAATCAATGCACGCAGTTGATACGAGTGTTTGCTTCTAAGATAGAAGGAAGTAGGTAAACTGACCGGAAATTCAATTCGGCTCCTGGGTGCGTATGCTCCCTCTACCAACAAAACATATTTTGAAGTGTGGAAAAATTTTGACAAAAAATTCTACATGTACATCTCCATAATATATGTGTATGCGTCAAGTTTCACGAAAAAATAATATTTTTCGTGGCCTATGTAAAAAAGAGAAAACTTATCATATGAAAAGCATTGTTTTCAGCACTGAATTTTGTCTTTTTTACACACGTCACATGATAAGTTCATTTTTTATGAAACGACTTTGTGAGCGTGTAGCACGTGAAGATGTACGTGCGAATTTTTTGTTTCAATTTTTTGAAATTTAAAATATGTGCAAGATGCATTTCAAAATATAGGGAGCATATGCTCCCATGTTCCAAAACACCACTCCCGTAAACTGACTCAACAATAAAGTAGAAGATAGGCCCTTCGCAGAGGGAAGCATGGATTACTATTTTTGTGCTAGAGCTTTTCATTTTGAAAACATAGAAACAATTTTGTCAACGGTAGTAATAAATCATATGTGTTATGTATAAGATCCTATAAGTTGCAAGCCTCATGCATAGTATACCAATAGTGCTCGCACCTTGTCCTAATTAGCTTGGATTAACATGGATTATCATTGCATAGCATATGTTTCAACCAAGTGTCACAAAGGGGTACCTCTATGCCGCCTGTACAAAGGTCTAAGGAGAAAGTTCGCATTAGATTTCTCGCTTTTTGATTATTCTCAACTTAGACATCCATACCGGGACAACATAGACAACAGATAATGGACTCCTCTTTAATGCATAAGCATTCAACAACAGATAATATTCTCATAAGAGATTGAGGATTAATTGTCCAAACTGAAACTTCCACCATGAATCATGGCTTTAGTTAGCGGCCCAATGTTCTTCTCTAACTGTAAGGGTACATTGCCCCTATGTGTGGTTTTGGTAATTAATGACAACCCCTATGGACTAATGTTTTCATTGAGTTTATATGAAGGAATATTCCATAGGTGCTACTTGTACTCCATGTGTTGGATTCAAGTATGGATGCCATGAAGATAAAGGTATTCCTTGTGTATTGGCATCAAGATCATCGGTATGAAGATATATATATGTGATATGATCAATAAGAAGAAATGAAGATGGAGTTCTTATGTGGAACTCAATATTAGCCATGCTCTATCTTAAGTGAGTATGTGAAGATACAAGGTTGAGTTGGGCAAGTTCAAGATGAGCGTCTCAAGTGAATCACATACTTGAAGCTTGTCGTCCATTTGATGATAATGGACTGGTGAAGATGTGCATCAATGGAGCTTTCCCATCACATTGTATAGGAGAGCATTTGTGAGTCTTCACGAAGCAACATTGGTCAAGAGAGGGATTTCCGGCTTGAGTGAAGCTTGAAGAGTTATCATCAAGATCAAGCGGGATGCGCAAGGCAAAGGTATGGCCTTGCTAGGTTTTCCTTTTACCGGTCTCAAGGTGGATGTTGGGAGACCGGATTATAGGATAGATAGCCGCACTATTAAGAGGGGCTTTCGGTTGGGTAACTTGATCACATCATCTTAGGGAGCTCAACCCTTTGCATACTTTGCATATCCTTATTGCTTCTTGGTGTTTCTCTATGTGAGGTTCTTGATCTTGTTGCTAGCTTTACAACAAGCCCAAGTTCATCGAAAACGGAGTTCGCATGCATCTTCTATTGCGTTTTCGAGGTTGGGTGATTTTATCGGTTATTCATGATATAAGGTTCTACCCTTTTATATTCATGATAAAATCCCCTCCTACAATTTCTCGAGTTTGCACTTTCTATTGGATGGCATTTGTTATTATCTTTCCAACGGAATTTGTTTCATGTCAATCGGAGTTCGGGAGCAATAGTTATTAAAGAAAAGGAAAAAGAAAAGAAGGAAAAGAAAAAAAGAGGGAAGGCAGCCGGTTGCCGCCCGGCCTGCCGGGCCGCACGCCGGCCCACCCGGTCGACCGGGCGGCCACCGGGCCACGCGCCGGCCTTTCCCCCGCGCGGCCTTGACCGGCCTTGGGCCTGGTCCGTGACCGGCCCGCCCGGCTGCTCCTCCGGCCCGACCGGATACCGCACCGGGCCGCCTCTCTCCCTTCGGCCCACGAGGCCTGCCTCTCCCCCCCGCGCGCCTGTGGCGAATCGGCCGCCCAGCGCGCTGTGCACCGCTCCCGGTCGGTGGGCCGGTCCGACCGGACAGGCCACCGGCCTCTCCGGCCCAGGATCCGGTCGGCCGGCCTGCTGACCGGCTGGGCGACTTTTTTAACTCGTTTTTGAGCCGATTTTCACCTGGTTTTTTCCCCAACGGTTATTTTTCTCCCTAGACTATAAATAGCCCTTCTTCCACCTTGAGCAACTACTTCTTCCCCTTTCTCTCACCTCCATTGTTGCATTTGAAGAAGTTGCTCTCTCCCTTGATTCCTCCAACCATTCTTGCTCATATTTTTTTTCCACCAAACCGTTTCTTCTCTAAGTGAGGGAATCTCTTGGGATCTAGATCTTGGAGTCTTTGGTTGACTTTCCCCCTTGTTCTTCCTCTCCAATCTCATCCTAGCATTCGTTGCTTTGGTGGGATTTGAGTGTGAAGGACTTGAACACCTCCGGTGTTCTTGCTTTGCATCATTACATAGTGTTGAGCTCTCCACCACGATTTGTTCAAGTGAGAGACCGTGAGCTTGTTACTCTTGGAGGGTGACCTCCTAGTTGGCTTGGTTGGTGTCCCGGTGATCTCTTCGTGGAAGATTGTGAAGGGGCCCGGGCTTCTCCTTCGTGGAGCTTGTGAAGTGGTTGTGGAGCTTGCCATCTCCGGAGCGGAGGAAAAGCTAACCATAAGGAAAGGGCCATTATCCTTCGTGGGTGTGGTTCGGAGAATAGGGTGAGCCTTCGTGGCGTGGGGAATCCTTCGTGGGACCTCCACTCCTCCAAACGTGACGTACCTTGTTGCAAAGCAAGGGAACACGGGAATACATCCTCGTCTCCGCGTGCCTCGGTTATTTCTATACCCGAGCTCTCTTTCCTTGTGATAGCCATCGTGCTTGAAGTACATATATCTTGCTATCACTTGTGCTACATATATCTTGTGCCTATCTTGCTTAGCTCTAGTTGCTATTGTTACACTTAGTTGAGCTTAGCATATTTAGGGTTTGTGCTTGTAAACTAAACGATAGTTTAATTCCGCATTCTTACAAGACAAATCCGCAAGAGTTTGTAATTGACTATTCACCCCCCCCTCTAGGCGACATCTCGATCTTTCAATTGGTATCAGAGCAAGGTCTCTCCTTGTTTAAGGCTTCACCGCCTTGAGAGTAAAGATGTCGGCTAGTATAGTGCACAATGACACAATTATCTTTAATGGCACAAATTATCTTTTGTGGAGAAATTGCTTGCTTTGTAATCTTCGGACCTTGTGTCCACATATAGAGCAATTTCTAGATGTCGGTTTTTCTCCTTCGATGGATTCTCAAAATCTATCTTTAGAGGATGAGAAAAACTTACATCTTGAAGCTCAAGTATCTAATGAGCTTTTATTCTCCTTGAGACCCGATTTTCGTAGGTTCTTGATATATATAAAGCGAAAATCGTCTCATGAGATGTGGATCAAGCTTAAGGAAATGTTTGGTGGATCCACTTCTCAATTGGTCGGTGGTGACTCCGAGGAGCTCTCTCCCCCTTCACATCATGAAGAGCTCCAAGTTGCTTCCACCTCCGGCCGTGATGAGTTCTCATCTTCTTCCACTTCACCAACGTGTAGCAAGACACGAGGTAATGATATGGTGAGTGGTGAGGAAAATTGCAATGTTGATATTGTGCTCAATAGTGACGATTCTTCATCTCTATCCCATTGCAATGCTTCCTCTTTGGACTTAAACACATCTAGCATTGAAAATAATCTACATGCTTGTGTTGATAGTCCTTGCATATCATGTGTAAATTGCTTACATAAATCCCATGATGATATGCTTGCCTTGTCTTGCTCCCATAATCAAAATGCTTATATTTCCTCTAGTTGCTTGTTGACTAACAATGTAGAGGAAACCAAACACTCTATGGATCAAGACATGTTTTCAAATGAGGATTCAAGAATATCTTCATCTTCATCCTCCGGTATGCACATGTGCCTTATGGCAAATGGATCAAAGGTATCTCCTACTTTGACTCCTAACACATCCTCTAATGATGAGAATGATGATGATAATAATGATGAAGAATATAATACCTTGGTGCATAATATGGCAATAGTATATGCTTCTCTTCATGGTAATAATGAAGCTCGTGCTAATCTCGAACACTCTATGGATACCTTGAATAAATATAGGGAAACCATAGTGGAGTTGGAGTCCCATGTTGAAAATGAGGAAATGAGATTCACTCTCCTCAAGCATGAGCTAAAAGATGAGAAGCATACTAATTTTATGCTTACACAAAAAATTGAATCCTATATGCATGAAAATGAGAAAACTATTGTTGATGCTTGTGCTACTAACTCTAATTCTTGTGAAGCATCTACCTTAGAGGAGAATGTTGAGCTAAGGGCTCAACTTGAGTTGCTAACTAGCAATTATAGGGAATTGGAAGAAAGTCATAAAAAGCTCTCAAGCTCTCATGATGATCTTCTAATTTCCTATGATGGGCTAAAATTAGCTCATGAGGCAAGTATCACTAAGGTAACATCTTGTGAGCCTCATATGGATGTTAGCACAATCTCTACTACTAATGCTATATTGCCATGTGCTAGTTCTTGTAATCCATCTAGTCAAACTAGTGATACACCTTGTGTTGGATTACTCACTTTGCCTTGTTGCTCTAACAATGAAGCTTCTACTTCCTCTAGTACTTGTATATCTACTAACCATGTAGAGGAAATAAAAGAGCTCGAGGCCCAAGTCCTTTCTTTGAAGAAAGACTTGGAAAAGCGTCATGAAGGGAAATCCGCACTTGACAAGATGCTAAGTGTGCAAAAATCCCCCAATGATAGGAGTGGACTTGGATTCAACTCCAATAACAAGAACAAGTCCAAGAGCAAGAGCAAAAAGAAGAAGGGCCAAGACAAAGTCAATGATCCGGCCAAGCTGGTTTGCTTCAAGTGCAAGGTTGAAGGGCATCATGTTAGATCATGCCCATTGAAGAAGAAGAAGCACTTGAGTGAGGAACAACAAGGGAAACGGCCACAAGGTCAAGGTCAAGCTCATGCTCGACCTCAAGTTGAAGATAGGCCACTTCCCAAGAAGAATCAAGATATTGTTCCCCAAGAGAAGAAATCAATAAAGAAGAGAAAGGGGAACACTTGCTACTTATGCCAGTGAGAAGGGGCACTTTGCTTCTTCTTGCTTAGGTGGTACCTTATCTAACCCTATAATTGTTGATGATGATTATTCTCTAGGGAAGGATAAGAATGGCAATGTGTTTGCCAAGTTTGTTGGAACTCAAAGTGGTTTCAAGAAAAGAACCATTTGGGTTGCCAAGCCTGTTGTGACTAACCTCTTAGGACCCAACTTGGTTGGGGACCAACAAGCTCAAATTTGATCAATAGGTGTATTTGGAGGGCATTGGAGACTTGGCTACTTCATGAAGAATTAAGGGATCTTCATATATTATATTTTTACCAAGCCAAGTCGTATGGATTATCATCTATATCTTATATCCAATGTTCCTCTTTGCGGTAACTTATATTTCAACTCTTCATGTTTATTGTAAGTTACTTGCCCCTTTGCATGTTTGGTTTTTGTACCAAATATGTGTATGTATGTGTTGTGTCTTACTTGCCTATCTTGTGTATTCAAGTATGTTTGTTTGACTCATCTTATACTTGTGTATTGTTTTGAGCCTAATACATCTTGATGATATCTTATTTGGCTCTCTTTGAAGTGATTAATGGAACATCCCATTTTGGGGGAGTGATATGCTTTGTGCATCTCTCTTTCTTTAAAATGTGTACATGGGTACCACCACTTAGTATTGATATTGCAAGATTGTCTTGTCACTATGTGGTGTGTCATACTCATGAGAAATTCAAATTCTAAAATATCCATTAATCATCTCTAGTTGAATTTTAGTTGCCTCTTGTTTGGGAAGAAATGACTTATCACATTATGGGGGAGTAATATGTTTTGTACATATCACAAGCCTAGAAAATGTGAACATATGAGGTTATGCCACTTAGAGTTGATGCTCTTAATTATCTTGTTCCTAGGTGGCATGTTTTCTCAAACAAGCTCCACTTGTAGTAAAAAGATTTTATTGCTCATCTTTTGGTTCTTGTTTGAATAAGAAATTCTTGGTGCGGTTTTTCCTCAAGTACATATCTCTATATCTTATTTGGGACACCGTTTGCTTCAAGTTATTCTAATCATTGCCGTGCGTGATTGTGTGACTAGTTGAATTTATCAAGAATCTTCATCCATGCATAGTGCTTAATTCTATATACTTATCCTATGCCTTTTATTGTGAAGTTGATCCTTACTATCTTTGTCAATTCACCACCGGAAATTATTTCCAATATACTCATTGTCTTTGACAATTGATAACCTTATATGTGGTTGAATTTATGGATCACCTTCACCTTGGATTGCTTCTTATTGCCTTATTTTATTTCCAACAAATCCTTGTTGCTCCCATGTGTCTTCCTTGTCTCTTTGAAAAATCTTTTGATAAATTATCTTGATTCATATCAAGTGTTTGTTTTGGAAGACAAACCTTTTCTTTATGGTACATTGTGCCATTGTGAAAGGTGTAGAGGGTTTGGTTTATTTGCTCGAACCTTGCTCTTTTGGGGAGTTTGCTATCTCATTCCTTCTTACATATTCTATTAGCTTGAATGAGATAAATCTTTGAGCATGTTTGCTTTATTTCATCCTCTATGCTCAATGGTTTCTTCTTAGTTCACTTGTTGAACTTTTTTGAACAAATCTTTTGTGATTTGCTTCTTAGATATAATTTGGACAACAAATTTGTTTTGTGACACCTCTATGCCTTATTTAATTCCTTTGGTGTTTTGTCCAAAGTATATCTTTCTTGGATCTTTAAAAGTTTTGGTGCATGCTTATATGTAATTTGTTTATACTTGTAGCATGCTTGCTTTCTTTCGATCCATTATGTAGGATACACTCCATCAAATCCTAAATGGCTAAGATGTGCATGAAATTCAAACTTCATCTAAATATGCACATGTTTATATGGAGTGTGTCCTATATATTGTGGTTAGTCTAACCATGTTGGACCCAATGAGTTTGGGGACCAAGATGTACTTGAATGATGTTTTAGGTACATTGGAGATGCAATGGAGGCTTGTCTCATCTATAAGGAAGGTGTTGTCACCATATGAGGATTGGAGTCAAGCTAGGATGATCGATGAACTCTTATCTACTACATCAAGTCATTGCCATCTCGGTAACAAGTATCTTATTCATGCACTCTCATATAGCATCCAACCTCTTGTAGGTTGTATCTTGGCATGAAATTATTTATTTCGAAAATATTGCGGTTCTTGAAAAACCCTTTTAAAGTAAAACTTCTTATTGAACATTTGAGTAATTTGAGAAGATGCATATGATAGGTTATATATATATATATATCATATTTTATGATTCACCTATCACAAATATGCCCTCTAGCAATTTATTGCATATCAATTCCTCAAAGAGCTCTTGTGTGCAATATTGATGAATTTGTGAAATAAATCCGTATTTGTGATACTTGTTGCCTTTCTCAAAACACTCCAACTAGCTCTACTTCCCTTATTGTTAGTTGTAATGTTTTTGAGGTTTAACTTGGTTGAAGTTCATTCATATATACCATAAGTGAAAATTGGAGCCATAGGCTATATATGCTTCTTAAGCAAACATCCTTTGGTATATTTTATGACTTCATCTTGGATATCTTGTTTTATCTATTTTGTTAACCTCTTGTGTGTGCATGTTTCTTTATGCATCACTTTGTCCACTTTAGAAACTCATATACATAAGAGTGTTAATCCATCACCTTGATATCCTTGATCTTTGCCGACCATCTTTTACCCCTTTTGTTTTTAGTGGGTTGGTAAAGAAAATTTATGAGTGCTTGGTTTATTTATTTTCTTCATGCACTCATATCTCGTAATTGTTGGATTAAAGTTGTTCTTGATAAGCATACTCTCTTTATCTTAGTTGTGTTCTAAATGATATATAGGGAGTGAGGATTCCATGTTTGCGCATATTGTATTCAAATGCAAACATTATAAATTGTGCACGAACCTTGGGGAGCTTTCTTATTTTTAGAGCACTATATTTCTCTTATCATGATATCTTTGTTTGTCCAATTGGATCTATGATTGCTTGCTTTATTTGTTGAAGCTCACCTCACCATGTTATCTTTATGCAATCTTTGATCCTCAATATAGTTTGATTTCCTTCAAGTATTCATCATTGGATACGTGCACTTGATTCCACTCAAATTATGAGAAGTGCACACTTTGGGGAGGAACTCACATTATATTGGCCTTCTAAATTTTTCACCCATTTTGACAATCGATGCCATTGGGGGAGAAGTTTAGAGGGTTTAAGGGAATGGTTTTATACTTAAGTTTGGTGTGTGCTTAAGTGTTTTTCCTCCCATGCATTCCATATTTATATGTCTTGCATGGTTGTATATATATAGTGGAAACTATCCCAAAGGTTAATCTTGACAATGTATGCAATGAATTCATGTTCATCACACGTGCATACATTGTGGGGGAGTTTTCTCTATATATATATTGGTTCTACTCACATCCATTGCATTTGTTGTAGTTGTGTGAGTAGAGCCGGTTTTGATATGGGCTAGTAGCTTTGTGTTACTTGACCATATCAAATACAACCTCTTGTATACAACTTATCCTCGGATAAGTTGCGTACTTGTCACTAATATTCATTATATAAACCCTCTTATTGTGGTTGTCATCAATTACCAAAATGGGGGAGATTGTAAGGGTACATTGCCCCTATGTGTGGTTTTGGTAATTAATGACAACCCCTATGGACTAATGTTTTCATTGAGTTTATATGAAGGAATATTCCATAGGTGCTACTTGTACTCCATGTGTTGGATTCAAGTACGGATGCCATGAAGATAAAGGTATTCCTTGTGTATTGGCATCAAGATCATCGGTATGAAGATATATATATGTGATATGATCAATAAGAAGAAATGAAGATGGAGTTCTTATGTGGAACTCAATATTAGCCATGCTCTATCTTAAGTGAGTATGTGAAGATACAAGGTTGAGTTGGGCAAGTTCAAGATGAGCGTCTCAAGTGAATCACATACTTGAAGCTTGTCGTCCATTTGATGATAATGGACTGGTGAAGATGTGCATCAATGGAGCTTTCCCATCACATTGTATGGGAGAGCATTTGTGAGTCTTCACGAAGCAACATTGGTCAAGAGAGGGATTCCGGCTTGAGTGAAGCTTGAAGAGTTATCATCAAGATCAAGCGGGATGCGCAAGGCAAAGGTATGGCCTTGCTAGGTTTTCCTTTTACCGGTCTCAAGATGGATGTTGGGAGACCGGATTATAGGATAGATAGCCGCACTATTAAGAGGGGTTTTCGGTTGGGTAACTTGATCACATCATCTTAGGGAGCTCAACCCTTTGCATACTTTGCATATCCTTATTGCTTCTTGGTGTTTCTCTATGTGAGGTTCTTGAGCTTGTTGCTAGCTTTACAACAAGCCCAAGTTCATCGAAAACGGAGTTCGCATGCATCTTCTATTGCGTTTTCGAGGTTGGGTGATTTTACCGGTTATTCATGATATAAGGTTCTACCCTTTTATATTCATGATAAAATCCCCTCCTACAATTTCTTGAGTTTGCACTTTCTATTGGATGGCATTTGTTATTATCTTTCCAACGGAATTTGTTTCATGTCAATCGGAGTTCGGGAGCAATAGTTATTAAAGAAAAGGAAAAAGAAAAAAAGGAAAAGAAAAAAGAGGGAAGGCAGCCGGTTGCCGCCCGGCCTGCCGGGCCGCACGCCGGCCCACCCGGTCGACCGGGCGGCCACCGGGCCACGCGCCGGCCTTTCCCCCGCGCGGCCTTGACCGGCCTTGGGCCTGGTCCGTGACCGGCCCGCCCGGCTGCTCCTCCGGCCCGACCGGATACCGCACCGGGCCGCCTCTCTCCCTTCGGCCCACGAGGCCTGCCTCTCCCCCCCGCGCGCCTGTGGCGAATCGGCCGCCCAGCGCGCTGTGCACCGCTCCCGGTCGGTGGGCCGGTCCGACCGGACAGGCCACCGGCCTCTCCGGCCCAGGATCCGGTCGGCCGGCCTGCTGACCGGCTGGGCGACTTTTTTAACTCGTTTTTGAGCCGATTTTCACCTGGTTTTTTCCCCAACGGTTATTTTTCTCCCTAGACTATAAATAGCCCTTCTTCCACCTTGATCAACTACTTCTTCCCCTTTCTCTCACCTCCATTGTTGCATTTGAAGAAGTTGCTCTCTCCCTTGATTCCTCCAACCATTCTTGCTCATATTTGAGGATTTGAGAGAGGAGATCTAGATCTACACTTCCACCAAACCGTTTCTTCTCTAAGTGAGGGAATCTCTTGGGATATAGATCTTGGAGTCTTTGGTTGACTTTCCCCCTTGTTCTTCCTCTCCAATCTCATCCTAGCATTCGTTGCTTTGGTGGGATTTGAGTGTGAAGGACTTGAACACCTCCGGTGTTCTTGCTTTGCATCATTGCATAGTGTTGAGCTCTCCACCACGATTTGTTCAAGTGAGAGACCGTGAGCTTGTTACTCTTGGAGGGTGACCTCCTAGTTGGCTTGGTTGGTGTCCCGGTGATCTCTTCGTGGAAGATTGTGAAGGGGCCCGGGCTTCTCCTTCGTGGAGCTTGTGAAGTGGTTGTGGAGCTTGCCATCTCCGGAGCGGAGGAAAAGCTAACCATAAGGAAAGGGCCATTATCCTTCGTGGGTGTGGTTCGGAGAATAGGGTGAGCCTTCGTGGCGCGGGGAATCCTTCGTGGGACCTCCACTCCTCCAAATGTGACGTACCTTGTTGCAAAGCAAGGGAACACGGGAATACATCCTCGTCTCCGCGTGCCTCGGTTATTTCTATACCCGAGCTCTCTTTCCTTGTGATAGCCATCGTGCTTGAAGTACATATATCTTGCTATCACTTGTGCTACATATATCTTGTGCCTATCTTGCTTAGCTCTAGTTGCTATTGTTACACTTAGTTGAGCTTAGCATATTTAGGGTTTGTGCTTGTAAACTAAACGATAGTTTAATTCCGCATTCTTACAAGACAAATCCGCAAGAGTTTGTAATTGCCTATTCACCCCCCCTCTAGGCGACATCTCGATCTTTCACTAACAATATGCATACTCAAACCATTTGATCATGAAAATCGCCCTTACTTCAGACAAGACGAACATGCATAGCAACTCACATGATATTCAACAAAGGTGTAAAAGTTGATGGCGTCCCCAGAAACATGGTTACCGCTCAACAAGCAACTTATTAAGAAATAAGGCACATAAGTACATATTCTTCACCACAATAGTTTTTAAGGCTATTTTCCCATGAGCTATATATTGCAAAGACAAAGGATAGAATTTTAAAGGTAGCACTCAAGTAATGTACTTTGGAATGGCAGAGAAATACCATGTAGTAGGTAGGTATGGTGGACACAAATGGCATAGTATTTGGCTCAAGGATTTGGATGCACGAGAAGAATTCCTCTCAATACAAGGCTAGGCTAGCAAGGTTGTTTGAAGCAAACTCAAGTATAAAAGGTGCAGCAAAGCTCACATATGAACATATTGTAAGTATTATAAGACGTTACATCGTCTCCTTGTTGTTCAAACACCTTAGCCAGAAAATATCTAGACTCTAGAGACCAATCATGCAAACCAAATTTTAACAAGCTCTATGTAGTTCTACATTAATGGGTGCAAAGTACATGATGCAAGAGCTTAAACATGATCTATATGAGCACAACAATTGCCAAGTATCAAATTATTCAAGACATTATACCATTTACCACATGCAGCATTTTCTATTTCCAACCATATAACAATGAACGAAGCAGTTTCAACCTTCGCCATGAACATTAAGAATAAAGCTAAGAACATATGTGTTCATACGCAACAGCGGAGCGTGTCTCTCTCCCAAACAAGAAATGCTAGGATCCGATTTTATTCAAACAAAAACAAAAACAACCAGACGCTCCAAGTAAAGCACATAAGATGTGACGGAATAAAAATATAGTTTCACTAGAGGTGACCTGATAAGTTGTCGATGAAGAAGGGATGCCTTGAGCATCCCCAAGTTTAGATGCTTGAGTCTTCTTAAAATATGCAGGGATGAACCACGGGGGCATCCCCAAGCTTAGACTTTTCACTCTTCTTGATCATATTGTATCATCCTCCTCTCTTGACCCTTGAAAACTTCCTCCACACCAAACTCAAAACAAACTCATTAGAGGGTTAGTGCATAATTGAAAATTCATATATTCAGAGGTGACATAATCATTCTTAACACTTCTGGACATTGCACAAAGCTACTGACAGTTAATGGAACAAAGAAATCCATCAAACATAGCAAAACAGGCAATGCGAAATAAAAGGCAGAATCTGTCAAAACAGAACAGTCCGTAAAGACGATTTTTTATGGGGCACTTAACTTGCTCAGATGAAAATTCTCAAATTGAATGAAAGTTGCGTACATATCTGAGGATCACGCACGTAAATTGGCAGATTTTTATGAGTTACCTACAGACGGGACGGCTCAATTTCATGACAGCAAGAAATCTGTTTCTGCGCAGTAATCCAAATCTAGTATTGACTTTACTATAAAGACTTTACTTGGCACAACAATGCAATAAAATAAAGATAAGGAGAGGTTGCTACAGTAGTAACAACTTCCAAGACTCAAATATAAAACAAAAGTGCAAAAGTAAAATAATGGGTTGTCTCCCATAAGCGCTTTTCTTTAACGTCTTTCAGCTAGGCGCAGAAAGTGTGAATCAAGTGTTGTCAAGAGACGAAGCATCAACATCATAATTTGTTCTAATAATAGAATCATAAGGTAACTTCATTCTCTTTCTAGGGAAGTGTTCCATACCTTTCTTGAGAGGAAATTGATACTTAATATTACCTTCCTTCATATCAATGATAGCACCAACAGTTCGAAGAAAAGGTCTTCCCAATATAATGGGACAAGATGCATTGCATTCAATATCCAAGACAACAAAATCAACGGGGAAAAGGTTATGGTTAACCATAATGCGAACATTATCAATCCTCCCCAAAGGTTTCTTTATAGCATGATCAGCAAGATTAACATCCAAATAACAATTTTTCAATGGTGGCAAGTCAAGCATATCATAAATTTTCTTAGGCATAACAGAAATACTTGCACCAAGATCACATAAAGCATTACAATCAAAATCATTGATCCTCATCTTAATGATAGGCTCCCAACCATCTTCTAACTTCCTAGGAATAGAGGTTTCAAGTTTTAGTTTCTCTTCTCTAGCTTTTATGAGAGCATTTGTAATATGTTTTGTAAAGGCCAAATTTATAGCACTAGCATTGGGACTTTTAGCAAGTTTTTGTAAGAACTTTATAACTTCAGAGATGTGAAAATCATCAAAATCTAAACCATTATGATCTACAGCAATGAAATCATTGTCCCTAATATTTTGAAAAAATTCAGCAATTTTATCACAAACAGTTTCAGCAATTTTAGCAGTTTCGGGCAATTTTGCACGCTTTGCACTAGGAGTAGAAACATTGACAACACCAATTATTTTACCATTGATAGTAGGGGGTGTAGCAACATGTGAAGCATTATCATTACTAGTGGTGGTAATAGTCCAAACTTTAGCTACATCATTCTCTTTAGCTAGTTTTTCGTTTTCTTCTCTTTCCCACCTAGCATGCAATTCAGTCATCAATCTAATATTTTCATTAATTCGAACTTGGATGGCGTTTGCTGTAGTAACAATTTTATTATCATTATCCTTATTAGGCATAACTTTCAATTTTAAAAGATCAACATCAGAGGCAAGTCTATCAACCTTAGAAGTAAGAATATCAATTTTATCAAGCTTTTCTTCAACAGATTTGTTAAAAGCAGTTTGTGTACTAATAAATTCTTTAAGCATGGCTTCAAGACCAGGGGGTACACTCCTATTATTGTTGTAAGAATTCCCATTAGAGTTACCATAACCATTACCATTAGCAGAAGGATATGGCCTATAGTTGTTACCAGAATTATTCATATAAGCATTGTTGTTGAAATTATTACTTTTAATGAAGTTCACATCAACATGTTCTTCTTGGGCAACCAATGAAGCTAAAAGAACATTATTAGGATCAACATTAGATCTACCATTCACAAGCATAGACATAATAGCATCAATCTTATCACTCAAGGAGGAGGTTTCTTCAACAGAATTTACCTTCTTACCTTGTGGAGCTCTTTCCGTGTGCCATTCAGAGTAATTTACCATCATATCATCAAGAAGCTTTGTTGCCACCCCCAAAGTAATGGACATAAAGGTACCTCCAGCAGCTGAATCCAATAGGTTCCGCGAAGAAAAATTCAGTCCTACATAAAAGGTTTGGATGATCATCCAAGTAGTAAGTCCATGGGTAGGGCAATTCTTCACCAAAGATTTCATTCTCTCCCATGCTTGAGCAACATGTTCATTATCCAATTGCTTAAAATTTATTATGCTATTTCTCAAAGATATAATTTTAGCGGGAGGATAATATCTACCAATAAAAGCATCCTTACATTTAGTCCATGAATCAATACTATTCTTAGGCAAAGATATCAACCAATCTTTAGCTCTTCCTCTTAAGGAGAAAGGAAACAATTTTAATTTTATAATATCACCATCTACATCGTTATACTTTTGCATTTCACATAGTTCAACAAAAATTATTAAGATGGGCAGCAGCATCATCAGAACTAACACCAGAAAATTGCTCTCTCATAACAAGATTTAATAAAGCAGGTTTAATTTCAAAGAATTCTGCTGTAGTAGCAGGTGGAGCAATAGGTGTGCATAAGAAATCATTATTATTTGTGCTAGTAAAGTCACACAAATTAGTATTCTCAACAGTACCCATTTTAGCAGTAGTAAATAAAGCAAACTAAATAAAGTAAATGCAAGTAGCTAATTTTTTTGTATTTTTGATATAGAGAACAAGACAGTAAATAAAGTAAAACTAGCAACTAATTTTTTGTGTTTTTGATATAAGAGCAAACAAAGCAGTAAATAAAATAAAGTAAAGCAAGACAAAAACAAAGTAAAGAGATTGGATGTGGGAGACTCCCCTTGCAGCGTGTCTTGATCTCCCCGGCAACGGCGCCAGAAAACTGTCTTGATGGCGTGTAAGACACACGTCCGTTGGGAACCCCAAGAGGAAGGTGTGATGTGTACAGCGACAAGTTTTCCCTCAGTAAGAAACCAAGGTTATCGAACTAGTAGGAGTCAAGGAACATGTGAAGGTTGTTGGTGGCGGAGTGTAGTGCGGCGCAACACCAGGGATTACGGCGCAAACGTGGAACCTGCACAACACAATCAAAGTACTTTGCCCCAACGTAACAGTGAGGTTGTCAATCTCACCGGCTTGCTGTAAACAAAAGATTAGATGTATAGTGTGGAAGATGATGTTTGTTTGCAAAGAACAGTAAAGAACAATTGCAGTATATTGTATTTCAGATGTAAAGAATGGACCGGGGTCCACAGTTCACTAGTGGTGTCTCTCCGATAAGAAATAGCATGTTGGGTGAACAAATTACAGTTGGGCAATTGACAAATAAAGAAGGCATAACAATGCACATACATATATCATGATGAGTACTATGAGATTTAATCGGGGCATTACGACAAAATACATAGACCGCTATCCGGCATGCATCTATGCCTAAAAAGTCCACCTTCGAGGTTATCATCCGAACCACTTCCAGTATTAAGTTGCAAACAACGAGACAATTGCATTAAGTATGGTGCGTAATGTAATCAACACAAATATCCTTAGACAAAGCATCGATGTTTTATCCCTAGTGGCAACAAGCACATCCACAACCTTAGAACTTTTCGTCATCATCACATGATTCAATGGAGGCATGAACCCACTATCGTGCATAAATACCCCCTCTTGGAGTTACAAGTATCAACTTGGCCAGAGCCTCTACTAGCAACGGAGAGCATGCAAGAACATAAACAACATATATGATAGATTGATAATCAACTTGACATAGTATTCCATATTCACCGGATCCCAACAAACACAACATGTAGCATTACAAATAGATGATCTTGATCATGATAGGCAGCTCACAAGATCTAACATGATAGCACAATAAGGAGAAGACAACCATCTAGCTACTGCTATGGACCTATAGTCCAGGGGTGAACTACTCACACATCAATCCGGAGGCGATCATGGCGATGAAGAGCCCTCCGGGAGATGATTCCCCTCTCCGGCAGGGTGCCGGAGGCGATCTCCTGAATCCCCCGAGATGGGATTGGCGGCGGCGGCGTCTCGGAAGATTTTCCGTATCGTGGCTCTCGCATCGGGGGTTTCGCAACGAAGGCTTTAAGTAGGCGGAAGGGTAGGTTTAGGGGCGACACGAGGGCCCCACACAACAGGGCGGCGCGGCCCCACCCTTGGCCGCGCGGCCCTGGCGTGGCGGCGCCTCATCGCCCCACTTCGTTTCCCTTTCGGTCTTCTAGAAGCTTCGTGGAAAAATAAGACTCTGGGCGTTGATTTCGTCCAATTCCGAGAATATTTCCTTTGTGGGGATTTCTGAAACCAAAAACAGCAGAAAACAACAACTGGCTCTTCGGCATCTCGTCAATAGGTTAGTGCCGGAAAATGCATAAATATGACATATAATGTGTATAAAACATGTGAGTATCATCATAAAAGTAGCATGGAACATAAAAAATTATAGATACGTTTGAGACGTATCACTGATGCACGACGACTGAATGCCCTGCAACTGGTCGGACATGCACATGCCTGGTGACGGCTAGCGTCTTAGCCACCGTCGGGTGCTTGTCCCGACCGTGCCTCCGCGCGATTCGGAGCGGACCGTGGAGATCCGTCGCAGGCGGAAGTACCTGCCGGCAGACCTCCAGGCCGACTCCTCCTATGCCGCTGACTTCGATCGATGGCTCACTTGGCGCCGAATCGAGACGAATCCGAGGAGGAAGGCGGGATTCCTTGGCGACCAGGACTACCTGTTTGTTCCACCTCTGCCCCTTGTACGCCCTGATGTGCCTCGTTCAAGACGGCAGTCGTCCCCTCCTACGCCTCCCCAGGACGACGACGTGCTCGCCTATTACAACGATGAGGCCAAGGACGACAAATGACGACTTCGTCGGCATCGTCTTCCATGACTGGCAGATGGCCATGGAGGAGGGCCCGGAGTTCCAGATGCCAGCGCGATGACCGACGAAGAGATCCAGAGGCTCGGCATCCTCGTGTCGGAGCTGCCACATGAGCCTCCGCCGTTGCCCCGGTACGCCACCGACATCATGCCGCTAGGCCTCACGGAGGATAAGACCCTCAAACGGGTGCTGCAGAACTCGCCCTGCACCCTCCACCGCCTCCACCTCTGCCGCTCAATCCGTGGGCTGCATGTGCCGCTCCACCTCCACCACCGGTAGCGCTGGCGTACGTTCCGTCGGCTGCCAACTGGTCGTGATACCGGAATTCGTTGTGATCGACGATGATGACGAGGAGTAGGCTAGGGTAGCAGGTGTTGCATGCACCTTTTAGTATTAATTTTTTTTTATTTTCTTTTATTCTATATGTAAATTATGTTTCTCTTGAATGCAAAATCTAAGAAAAAGTTGCGACGGGCCACTGGGGCACCTCGAGGCGCAAACAGACGCATGATCGAATTCAATCATTTCGGCTAACACAAACAGACGGGAGGTTAATTTGAGCGTCCGACTGCTCGGGCCGTTGGAAATGCCCTCGGAAGATCGTCCTAATGTTTCTTCCAGTTTAGCAGCTGACGTATGCACTGCGGTAGAGACCCTTAAACAGACCAGACAATGTGGATGCAGGATGCTACAATCAGGTGATATTTATAGAACTAGTACCAGCAGGCAGTAGCATGACGTAACGAATCAATACGAGATCTCAGGTTGGTTACACTCGTAACGCTGAGGGTCCCATGGAAGTTGGAAGAAGTATGACGCTCTCGTGGCATAGTGGTTTCAAACTCCAATGACTCCGTGTTATGCTTCAACCATAAATAACAAGGATTTCATCAAAGGAAATTACACTAGCCTGTAGTGTTGAAATTGTTTTGTCATAGATCATCACTATCAGTTATGATGAAGTGTTGAAATGGGCCAAGTGGACTTGATATCTGATTTACTGCTACAAACCAAACCAGAGAAAACTAAAAGTGGTTCTTTAAAAAAAAACCGGTGACAAACATAGGCATTCCACTTCTAAACCAGCATCTACTCCCAACAAACTGAACAACCACATTTACTACATCAGCTCTTCTATAAACTACAAGTGTCTAGCCAGGACATCTCCAAACAGCACGTGATTACAAGCAAACGCAGTAGCATGTCCCCACATCTATACCCTGCCAGGTTGCTACATACTAGGGAGGAAGCTTCCACATGTGGACCTGCAATTTTTCAGAGTTGCGAAATTAATAACGGTGTTAATGGACAGTAAAAAGAATGTGCTTGTCACTTGATTTAGAAACCATGGTTGAGAACCACAGTGAGAAAATAAGAAACATACGCAAGCGCTTGTCGACGAGATTCCGATGCTAGGCTGGAAGCTGGGGCTACTTTGAACCAACCCATTCTGAAAGTAGATGGCTCAACAACTTCTAGCTACAATCAGCAGGGAATAAACTCAGAGCTTTGTCAATATTTCTGCACCCGTTCTAGTGATCAGCACAGTATGCTCAAACTGTGCCGCCCAGCTGCCATCTTCGGTGACAGTAGTCCATCCATTTTCCCATGTCACACACTCTGCTTTCTCCATTATAAGTATGGGTTCTGCAAAGATTCCATCAAGATATGTCAACTTGGTCTGAAATTTTAAGAGACATTTGCTTCTATGTCATCTGAGTGCAATGAAATAGTCAATGTAGGTGTAAATCTTAATAATGACCTTGGAAACTGGAATTAGTAGATATACAATTACTGTCTGGTTTGCAATGTTTAAGGTAACCATCTAAGAACTCAAATATCGACACCTGTGGCCTTCAAGTGTAACTAGTCTGCACATGTATAGATTATGAAATATTAAATTTCTCTGCATATGTACTCTGGTACATGTATAGATTATGAAATATTAAATTTCTCTGCATATTTGAATGAAACTGTGCTTGTAGTTGCTACTGATTCGGGATTTCAGTTTGCGCTTGTTAGTTGTTTCAAATCTTAACTTGTCATATTTCGTTGCTTATGCATACCTTTGCTTTATCAAATACCCAATGGTGTCTAGGATCACATATTATATAATGCCTAATTACCAAAATAAAGCACTCACACATTTTCTTTCTTAAAACAACATTTTATCCTCTGAAAAGAAAGCATTTCAATCATAGTAAATCTTTGAGAATTCCAGTACATAGTATCTAAAGAAAATTAGAAATTGTTCGAAGCTCTCAAAAACAAATTGTTTGGAAGTGGAACTCGGAATGTATATCAGCAAGGGAGAACCCATTGTACATACCAATTGTGAATGTTTCACCTTCAACCATTCGCCCAGGGTTATCATTGGCTACAAAATAAATCTCATTATTCTACTGTATGCTTTGATTGTCATGAATTAGTACAGCATAATTCAGGTGCACAATTAGAAGTTTAAACAGTTCATCTCAAGATGTATATGATATTAAATTATATCTGTATATATCCTTGGCAACAGCTACATCAAGACCATACCCAGTAATGCCATAAGTTAAAATGCTAAACGACAAAAGTTGTTACCCAATAGGATGAATATCAATAAGGTAAGTAAAATCAAGCAAGTACTCACCATGATGGAGGATAAGTGGTTCTGAATGCAACATGGTTCCAATTCCATGTCCAACAAAGCGCTCCACCACATGATAGCCATAGAAATAAGCAAGGTTACTGAAATAATTTGAAGAAAAAGTTAAAGGCATGTGGCAACACAAATGTTCTTCAGAAAAACTGAAGTACAAGGGAACATCAATAACAAAACTGAACGACACGACCGTTAAGAGTATCCTCGTGCTCCAAACGGTGTCTAGGATCCAGATACTGAACAGGCACAACCCACCAACTAATGCATATACAGTATATCTGCAGGTTCTGCATCAGTGGAACCTAGGAAAGTTTCCACGTACAGAACATGTCTTGCACCATGACTAAAATGGAATAGGACAAAGAAACTACAGGAGATGTTGAATGGTCAGGATTGTATGGTGACCTCCACCCTGTCATAATGTGCTAAAACAAGAAAATTAAGGTCATAAACAGTTCAGAGAACAGCTTATGTAACCTCTTTGCTGGAATTTTTTTTCCATGGGTAAGGCTACTCCAGGAGTTGAGCTAGAGCATTTTTCTCTTTTGAGTGTAAAGGGGCCCTTTGTTAGAGTCTTCATCTTAACTCAAATATGTTCATTGAAATGTAGGTATGTAACCAACTTAAGAATTCTGAAATATCATTTTAGCTTGACTGTCCAGATGACAAATTAGCAAGAATCAAAAATTGATTTTGTTCCGAAAGTGTAGGTTTATTTTCTAGAAGAAAAAGTAAGATTCATTAAGTATTTCCTACATTAATAGGCAAGAACAAGGCCCTGATGATCTTCATCATATTTCAACCAGCAAACATAGCCGCATAATTCAGTTTTCTTAATTTTCAGAAAGAAACAACTAAAGTCGTTTGGTATCCATCATTTGGGCCTGGAATTCATTTTGGAATTCCATAGGTGGGCTGTTTGGTTGCCACAGAATTGGGCCTTCATTTCATTTAGGAAATCCAGCAAAATGACTCCATGGGTAAACATGATTCCGAACTGAGACCTGTCATTTGCGTTTCTCTATGGAAGCCATTTACAAATTCAATATTGAATTCTGCTATCATTTGCAATTCCTGTGGCAACCAAACAAGTGTCCATTTCTGGAATTACAATGTAAATGAAATGAATACATGTATTCATTTCAAAATGCTACAAACGAAATGAAAGTCTGGCTTCCAAACGACTAACAGGTAAGGACCATGGTATCACGGTGGAGAAAAAGTACCTTATTTTCTTGCCAACTTTTCTGTAGTTTACACCATCCCTGCAGACAGAGATACCCTTCTCCAAGCATTCTTCAGCTGCCTGAATCAAAGAAAGATCAAGGTGTTTGTTTTCTCATGTAGGGACGAACTGTTTGCTTAATAAAAGCATTAGCCCTTTCAAAACATTTTGCTTCAAATTTAAGAGATTTCTATAGTAGAGATTTCAAAACATTACATTAAGCTAAAACATACCACGGCACATAGCTATTGCAACACTGACATTAAGCACAAATCATTAGTAAGCAGCTATGTATACTTGATGAACTATCTCACATGTCAACATCAGCTTACCTTCAGGAAATGTTTGATAGATTTATCCGCTTCTCCACATACAAAAGTTCTGGAAGTTCCACCATGGTATCCCTGGAGAGTATGGTATGAATCTTATTACAAAAGAGAACATGTCATTAAAATCCGACTTTGTGCCAGATATATCAACTTAGCGTAAGCACAATTATAAGAGATAGAACTTACATTCAGGAACACATTTACATCAATATTTATGATATCTCCATTCTGCGGTAGAAAGATCATTTTTTTCAACCAACAGTAAATAGGCATGACACCAAAATAAAGATAGGAAGAGGCAAGTGTCATTCTAAAAGAACCTGAAGCTGCGTTGAATCGGGTAGCCCGTGGCAGACACACTCATTTACTGATGTGCAGATACTTTTAGGAAATCCACCATAGCCAAGAGGAGAAGGATAAGCACCTGCCTCAACTATCATATGATGCACCGCCTTGTCGATTTCATTCGTAGTAACTGATGGCTGAGATGATATTGAAACAATTCACACTATGTTATGAAGTGTAGAATTCAGAGTCTGATGATAATTGATATAAAGAGAAATAAAAAGGGTTCTAGTAATCCATAAAAGAATAATGTTTTACCTTGACCAATGTTCCCGCGAAGTTCAGTACATGGGCGGCAAGTTTGCAAGCAGCTCTCATCCCAGTGATACCTTCGGCATTGTGTATTTGGCGCACGGGATGTAACTCTTGCGGTATGTTTGCACCCACGTAAGATGGTCTTGGAATGTGTTCTGGTACAGTAAGTTGCGGATAGACCTTTCCACGCCTCAAAGGCGGCCTCTTCTTTACCTTCACTGGGGCTTCCTCTTCTGACCTTCATATGTGAAGAGTGTGAGCAAAATCATGAAATAATAAACAGATGGCTGTGTACTGAGTACTGAATTCGCACTCTGGTTCAACTACTTGAGATAAGATCTCAAGATGTCACACAGATATGAGTACAACCTAGTGTGAAAGTAAAGGCCAGAGGAAATTCAGAATCCAGCTCTACACCAATGACTAGGCTATTACTAAATCCCATTTACACAGCAAGAAGAAGCAACAGAAGCTTAAGCACAACTTATAGTAACTGTGGGTGCCAGACGAAATTCAGAATCCAGTTCTACACCAATGACTACCGCTATTACTAAATCCCGATGAAACAATAAATGAAAATACAACTGAAGCTTAAACACAACTTATAGTGACGAGAATCGTACTGTCGTAACTCCATGAGCTCTTCAACCCCATCAACCCAAGTAAGTCCGCCGGCCACAACGACGCACCGCTTCTGCGGTATCGCTTTACCTATAGCAAAACAGCAAAGAGGAATCAGGTACGAGCCTACTGGGGTTACCACCAACATTTTTTGGAAAACAAACAGCTATTGGTAGTAGAACAATCCAGCCGAGAAATGAAGCAACGCGGGGCTTCTTACCGAAAACAGAGGAGGCCGTCCGAGGGTGTCGTCGATTAATCGTGCACTTTGAGGAGGACGGGGGAGCCGCCGGGAGGAGGAGAGCGTGGGGACCGGACGGCCTGGGAGGTGCCGGGACGCCGGAGTAGGACGCTCCGTGCGACATGGCGATGGGGATTCGCAGGTTTTAGAATGGAGATGAACTTGTAAGAGGAGTCCCTAGTCGGTGGAAGCTTCGTGGTCAAGGGAAAGGGGCCGGCGCGGGTGCAGGCGGGCGGCGGACCCTACTCGAGGAAGAGGAGACCGGCGAGTAGGAGCGCGGCCAGGATGCTTGCGCCGACGGAGATAGGGATATGCGCCGTTGAGGATGAGAGGCCGGCGGGGAGGTTTCCGGGTTCGGCTGTGAACTGTGGACTGTGGTGGGCCGTGGGTGGCTTTGAAGTTTGTTTTTATTTTAGGCAGGTTGAAGTTTACGTGTGTGCTCCCGAATGATGGGCTTGAGAAGATGTGGGCCAAAATGATTAGCTGTTTTTGAAACTAGGCCTAAGGTGAGGAATTGTATGGATATACTCCCTCCATTTCTAGACATAATAATAAGGTGTATAGAATCTTTGGTATGGAAATTTAAAAAACGTACGTGGAGGAAAAATTACACAAGATTTGGGTGGGATTACCCTGGACAATTGACATGAGAAAATAGAGGATTTTGCCAAAGATAAGGAAGCACAATCAAATCCAAAAAAAAAAAATTGTCTACACAAGTTGTGCAATGCAATATACCTTATATTATGGTTTTTTCTCAAAAATATATATACCTTATATCTAGGAATGGAGGGCGTATCATATTTAGGCGGCGGCATGGCAGGCCCGTGGTTTTCATGCCGTCATGGCCATGACCACCCTCCAGTATTCTCCTTTCCTCGTTGGTATTATATATTTGGTGACATCCGTGTTGTTTTTGTGTCTTATTTATATTATTTTAATGTTATAATGTGTGAAAAATAATATATGCATATTGTACTATATACATGCTATTTTATTCATGTACACAACTTATATTATCTAAACTCAACAAAACATCTAATTTCATGGGTTGTACATCCAAACAGGAATTGGAATTAGTCATCAGCCTCTGATTTCAACAGAAAATTTCTAACACACCCAAACAACAAAATTGAAATTGAAAGGCATTTTCTTTCCATCCTGATATGGAATTTCTTTTCCAATTCAATTCCATGCCAGTTTTCCAACATCCAAACACAACCTAAGAAAACTCATGAAACATGTGGCATGGTTTGACCGTGGAACGTAGGCCATACATTCAGCGTTCTCTTTCAGATATGAGAAATGCATAACTGAAAAGATTAAGGAGGATCAAACGCTTCTTCTAAACTCATCACTCCATCCACGAGTGAGAGAAGAAAACGCCGTACAATTTTGTGAAAGGAAGAGCCGAAGAGAAACGCAGGGAGTCAATGTTCTTGGCCCATCAGGTCCATACATCAACACCCAAAAGAGATTGAAGAATCCGACCGTGTGGTGCGTGCTGTCCACGCTCCCCTTGTCCCTCGACCCTTGCCAAAATTGTTCCGCGCATATGGTCCAGAGTAACCGCTAACCAGCCACCACTCAAAATACGTATCGAGTGACATCGACGTCTTGAGAGTTGAGATATATCGCCATGGAATTGGATCGGCAGGAGGTTTGAATCCACAAAGTGCTCAACCCGAGACCAGCAAAAATTCAAGCCACTACACAGGATTTGTGGTGCTGCAGCAGCTTACCGCTCAACCTGGCGTCTCGGCCAACGTTCGCACAAGGCCAGAAGGGAACGGTCGTAGTGTGTGCCTGCCACATCTCATTAGCCATAGCGAAAGGGAGATCGTTCTTGTCTGTATCTTACGCATCGCAAGTGGAACTACTTTCTTAAGTAGTACGCCAGGCTTCATTCGTTTTAATCCTGGCGATCAGGTGTATACGTGAGCACGCGGTGACTAACTGCCACGTGTCCAACGGTGTTTGTTGTCTGTGAGATGATAACCCAATCGTCGTCTCGCCTCACGCACGCACCCAACTTAGAACACCTCTTCCTTCTCTGGTTCTTCACAAGCTCGTTCTTCACCGCATTCACCCACAGCCGCCATATACAACGAGCTCTGCGCCAACCCAGCCTCCACCGCCGCCGCTCCTGGGCAGAATTGCTCCGTGGCGTCGAATAGAGCGACGTGGTGCAAAGCTGCTAATACAGCAGTACGTACTATCAAACGTATATGGGATGCGTAACCCTAAACCAGGGCCGCGGTGTGACTTATATAGACGGGTGGATTACAGAGGTAGGTCGGTGTACAACATCCCTGTACAACCGACATTGTTAGCACCAGAATTTGACCGAGTCAGAGGTGGGCCGCAATCAAGATGGGTTTAAAGGAAGTATACATGGAGAATCATGTGAATCGGCCTTTTAAACCAAGTTGGGCTTAATTGCCCGTGTATCTGTAACATATTAGATCGTATCTTAGTTTAGAGATAGAATCTTACTCGTGCACGGTTTGGTGCACGCTCGCATTAGAAAGTCCGCTGGACTATAAATATGTATCTAGGGTTTATGGAATAAACAACAACTCACGTTCAACCCCAAAACAAACCAATCTCGGCGCATCGCCAACTCCTTCGTCTCGAGGGTTTCTATCAGGTAAGCGACATGCTGCCTAGATCGCATCTTGCGATCTAGGCAGCACAAGCCCCACGTTGTTCATGCGTTGCTCGTATCGAAGCGCTTTTGATGGCGAGCAACGTAGTTATCATTAGATGTGTTAGGGTTAGCATTGTTCTTCGTTTAAGCATGCTTACGTAGTGCAACCCTTGCATATCTAGCCGCCCTCACGCCTGTCTCGGGTGTGGGGCGGCACCCCGCTTGATCATTATTTAGTAGATCTGATCCGTTACGATTGCTCCTTGTTCTACAAGGATTAGTTTAATATCCGCAATAGTTAGGCCTTACAAAGGGGGAGGATCCAGGTGGCACGTAGGGTGGCGTTCGCAAGTCCTAAACGGGATGTTCCGAGGATCAACATCATGTTGGTTTTTAGGCCTTGTTTAGGATCGGCTTACGAGCACCGTGCGTGGCCGCGAGGCCCAACCTCGGAGTAGGATGATCCGATTATGCGGTGAAAACCCTAAATCGTCGTAGATCTCATTAGCTTCATCTTGATCAAGCAGGACCACCAAGTATTCGTGCACCCCGCACGGATCATGGGTGGATCGGCTCTTTGAGCCGATTCACGAGATAACCTCGAGAGCCGATCGAGGCTCGTATTTAACGTTTACATGTATGCCCTGCAGGAAACTAAGCGAGGCATCCCCATCACCTTCCCGGCCAGGTATAGGTCAGGTGGCACGCCCTTGCACTTCGCAACGCCGCGTGTGACCGAGAAGAGCATTGCGGGCCGTCGCTCGGAGGGGTCTCGGCCAGCCGCAGCTCTAGGCTCTTCCCGGCTCTACGGTGTTGACAAGGCCGCTGCCCGCCGGTGGGTTTTGGCGATCAACACATTCCGGCACGCCCGGTGGGACATCGGGCGATGCACAAAACAAACAAGCAGAGGAAAGCCGATGGCGGGACTTCGGCCGATGCGAACGCATTACTCGTCCTCCCGACGGAGCCTAGTGCTCCAGATTTACACGAGGGGAACTACGATACCTTCATGAGAGGGCTTTGATCCAGCGAGACGGCTAAGATTATGTTCACCACATGGTTCGCTTGGGTCCAGCGGCGATCTAACGAACAGCGACCACGTCGGCTACACGAATCCCAACGGGGCTGACTTGCGAGTGCAGCGCCTTGGCGTAACGCAAAGCCGATATCTGTAGTTACCAGACAGATTCGGCTCGAGGGAGGCATATGGTCACCACACCAGACAGATGGTAAATGATAGCCGGTGGAAAATCGGCCAGTAAAAAAAAAAACAAGAAGGAGAGAAGCAAAACGTTGCAAACGTAGCGATTAACACATCAAGGCCCTACTGAGAAGCAAGATCATTTGTCTTTGAAAGCCCTACTGGAGGAACACACCGAGGGCGATGATGGCATCAACACGGATGCGTTCCGCCTCAGCGATCTCAGCCTCGTCATCTGCGTCTTTGCCCGTCACCAGCTGATTGCTCAGGGAACGGATTTCAGCCGGATCGGTCTTCGGATCGGCTGTGAGACCTTTTGCTTCTTCTTCAGAGCGGGCAACAAGGGCCTCCTTGTCTTGGATGAGCTGTTTGGTCACCCTTACCCTCTCTTCAAGGTCCTCCAGCTCCTTGTGCAAGGTTTCGAGTTCGGTACGGGTGGCAGAAGTATCCGTCTTGGCGTCCGGAGCGACCTTCTTCTCATTGAGCCGTCGGCACTTCTCGGCAATGTCGGCTCTCGGCGGGAGTTGGGAGGGGCGAAGAGTAATCCTTTGGCGAGCTGATTGCACCCGTGACTTAAAGACCGACGAGGTGACGGCGGGCCAAAGCTTCACTTGCGGGGTCATAGGGAGATGAGAGTGGATATCCTCGAGGATGCCTTTGACTTCTTCGAATTCTCAATCGAGCCTCAATAGAGGTAGAGAGCAAGTCCTTGAGGCGCCTGGAGCTGGCCACGGACCGTGCTGATATCCGGCTCCCCACTTGCCTTGGAAGGGATGGGATCGATAGATGCTGGGTCGAACGTAAGCAAGCTCGAGAGATCACAACCCTGATAAGGCAAACACAGTGAGTTTAGCAGGTAACGAGGAACTGATGGAGCCAAAGGGGAGAGACATACCTCTCCCAAGGGGGAAGGAGCAGCCGACGCAGTAACGATCGGCTTTTCTGGGGACTCGGTTGGATCAACCACTCGTGCAGCCGCTGGCGTCGGGGCAGCTAGATCCAGGGTAGCGGACGGCCTCGGTACCTCCTCAACATCCCCGCTAGAAGTTTCGGCGGCCTACAAGAGGAAGTGATTAGCCGATCCAAGTGATAACGGGACAGCCTGAAAGCATGACCACGAAGATAATTACATTTGAGACCTCCTGGCTTGATGGAGAGGTTGGTGGGTTCTTACGAGCCCTTTTGACACAGCGGTGCTTCGTACGTAACCCCGATCCGGTCGGGGCCCGAGGAGCAGGGGTTCCGGTGATCGACCTTTTCTTGGAAGCCGGCGGCGGCGAAGCCGTCCGACTCCGGGTAGTGGACCTCTCGGAATCACCCGAGCTCGATTCTCCCCGGCTGGTTTCTTCGGCTCCGCTCGGAGGATCCTTCGGTGGAGGCCCGTAGGAAAGGATACAAGCGCGTCATAAACAAATTCTTTGAAAAAGCGGACGAGCGCCCGCGAGGTCCGAACCAACTTACACGCGAGCTTTCCCGGGCCGGAGCTTTACGCTTCAGGGTTTTCCCGGCCGCTACCTTCCTCACCGCCGTCCTCGCCTGAGTCGAGGCTCGGGGGGCAACGGGCCCCGAAGATGCTTTACTCTTGGAAGCCGATTTCGGTGAAATCGGCTGACTCTGCATTATAACTTTCTTCAGGGGAGGCGAGCTCTGGCAGAAGAGAACCACTGGTGCCGGAGGAAGAAAGACGAAAGGGGAGCCGTCGGCTTGCGTAGGAGCTGGGCCATCTCGTTGCTGCCAAGAGAAGAGAGTCAGTTCACGGACAATCACCATAAGGCAGTTACAAGAAATACTTAAGTGACGGTACCTGGTCGGCAGGGGGATCATATTCGGCGTCAAGCTCCTTCAGCTGCGGTCCTAGTGCCTTCCTGAAGACATGGGTCTTCCACATAGACCACCAAGTTTCAAAACCGTCGGTGGTGAAGGAGAAACGGAGGTCGTGAGGAATTGGTATGGCCAAGGCGTCAAAGAAGGTATAGCACCTTTGGGCGGTGAGGATGTCAGGCAGTTCAGCTCTACTTGCTGTCAGGTGGTGTAGGAAGAAGTGTGGGGGCACCTGTCCGAGACCAAGCTGCCGAGCCGCTACTATCGGTTGATAACACTCATAACCGGGCTTGATGATCCGGTTCGAGGTGCTCATGCCAACAGGGAGAAAGCAAGGACGAATCATGAGGGAGTACAAGTGCTGTGTGCCGGCGTCATCGGCAAAGTCGTCCAATCGGAAAGAGACGGGGTTTTCAAAATTTGCCGATTCGAGTATAAGGGTGGAACAGGGGTTGTCTAAACCCCGGAAGAAAATCTTAAACCACCCTCGTCGCTTCCTTGGGGATCAATCCGCTACCCGGGAGACCATACGAGGCTTGGCCGTAGCTGGTGCATCGAATTTCCTTGCCATTTTCATCCGGAAAGGTGCAGTTGGTCAGCGATGGGAAGTCTGGGATTTGGCTTTGGAAGTATAGTTGGGCCCATAGTTGAATGAACCACCAGGGGCCGCCAGTTTTCACTGTCTTGCGAGTGAACAGTTTGACAGACATCAGTTGAAGGGATCGATAAATCTCTCCAAGGAATAGCTTGCCTAGATCAAGTTGGGTGCCTTTAGCGAGTTCATAAGCCAGGGAGAGGTAATTCTTAGTAGGAGCAAGTGACGGACCACAGAATATGAAGTGCTCCAACCAGAAATTCAAGAAGGCTGTGTGCTCCCTCTCTGCCACAGGGCCTTTGGTTTTCATATAACGATTGAGATAGGCACCCCAGCTGGTACACTTTTTTTTTTAGAGGAGAGAGTGAAAGGGACCTTTGGCGGCTTGAATGCGAAGGGCCGGGAAATGCAATGTCTAGCCCCGTGATCATGGCCACATCCAGGCAGGGTCGGAGTCATCGGACCATGACCAAACATGAAACAGCTTCGGTGCGTCGGACCGAAGTAGCCGATGGTTTTCAAGATGTTCTCATTCTTCTCAAGAGGAGACAGCGATAATGACGAGGGCATCGGCTATTCCTATGGTTTCCCAAGTGGCATAGTGAGATTTTGATACCCTATCGTACCATGCCACCCAACCTTCGGGGGATTGGGCCGGGCTCGCAGTGCGGTCGGCCCGGAAGTCAGATCTAGGTTTTGGCTCACAAAGGGGATTCTGTTAGCTTCGCATGAGATTAACAGGGCAGGGCTCTCGGAAGAACGAGGACCGAGGCACATCGAATTTGCGAGAGAAGGATGTGGCAGAAGAATGTCTGAAACCTAGATTAGTGGCGGAGCGAGGCATTAATTCAGGGGTTTGCATTAATCCCGTGTCAAAAGTCAAACGGCGAGAGGAGGTTGAGGATTACCTTCAGTCCGGAAACCGTGGTATCGGTGTTAGCTGATTCCGCCATGAGATGCGTTGAAGAAATTGGAAGCCGCGCGGTCGAGATCTGTGTAGGGGGTGGTGGATTGGAACTGCTCGAGCGGCGATTTGGGGATCCGACTCGTCTTTGCAGATGGAGGTCGCGGGTTACCGTTTGGGAGGATGGCTAGCTCAACGTTACCCGGTGTGTTTATGAGAGAGACCGATGCGGCGCCATCGGTTTCCTTTTTTAAAAAAAGATCGTGTGATTTCGGCTATCGGCAAAACAGCTGGCTGGGAACGCTTCTTCAGTATTAAAAGAGGGTTTTTAATAAAGAGCCGATTGCTCGAGGAGGCAGTACCCAAAGACAACGGTCAAATTGTGCGGAGCAATGGTTCTGCTCTGCCAAGACATGACCCGACGAAAAATGCTGCAATGGTTCTGCTCTGCCATGACATGACCCGACGAAAGAAAAACGTAATGATTTTGGAAATATCATTTCCAAAACCAGGGGGCATGTGTTAGCACCGGAATTTGACCGAGTCGAGGTGGGCCGCAATCAAGATGGGTTTAAAGGAAGTATACATGGAGAATCATGTGAATCGGCCTTTTATACCAAGTTGGGCTTAATTGCCCGTGTATCTGTAACATATTAGATCGTATCTTAGTTTAGAGATAGAATCTTACTCGTGCACGGTTTGGTGCACGCTCGCATTAGAAAGTCCGCTCGGACTATAAATATGTATCTAGGGTTTATGGAATAAACAACAACTCACGTTCAACCCCAAAACAAACCAATCTCGGCGCATCGCCAACTCCTTCGTCTCGAGGGTTTCTATCGGGTAGCGACATGTCTGCCTAGATCGCATCTTGCGATCTAGGCAGCACAAGCCCCACGTTGTTCATGCGTTGCTCGTATCGAAGCGCTTTTGATGGCGAGCAACGTAGTTATCATTAGATGTGTTAGGGTTAGCATTGTTCTTCGTTTAAGCATGCTTACGTAGTGCAACCCTTGCATATCTAGCCGCCCTCACGCCTGTCTCAAGTGTGGGGGCGGCACCCCGCTTGATCATTATTTAGTAGATCTGATCCGTTACGATTGCTCCTTGTTCTACAAGGATTAGTTTAATATCCGCAATAGTTAGGCCTTACAAAGGGGGAGGATCCAGTGGCACGTAGGGTGGCGTTCGCAAGTCCTAAACGGGATGTTCCGAGGATCAACATCATGTTGGTTTTTAGGCCTTGTTTAGGATCGGCTTACGAGCACCGTGCGTGGCCGCGAGGCCCAACTCTGGAGTAGGATGATCCGATTATGCGGTGAAAACCCTAAATCGTCGTAGATCTCATTAGCTTCATCTTGATAAAGCAGGACCACCAAGTATTCGTGCACCCCGCACGGATCATGGGTGGATCGGCTCTTTGAGCCGATTCACAGGATAACCTGAGAGCCGATCGAGGCTCGTATTTAACGTTTACATGTATGCCCTGCAGAAACTAAGCGAGGCATCCCCATCACCTTCCTCGGCCAGGTATAGGTCGGGTGGCACGCCCTTGCACTTCGCAACGCCGCGTGTGACCAGAAGAGCATTGCGGGCCATCGCTCGGAGGGGTCTCAGCCAGCCGCAGCTCTAGGCTCTTCCCGGCTCTACGGTGTTGACAAGGCCGCTGCCCGCCGGTGGGTTTTGGCAGTCAACAGACATACAATCATACTGATACACAATACATATACAACTAGGTATACAGGCTATTTAACACACCCCCTCAATCATAACTTATCTAATTTAAGATTGCGACGAAAGATGCCTAGCTGTCTTGTAGAAAGCGATTTAATGAATCCATCTGCCACCTGATCCCTTGAGGGAATAAACCGTATATCCAGGAGTTTCCGAGCAACTCTCTCGCGAACAAAATGATAATCCACTTCGATATACTTAGTCCTAGCATGAAATACTGGATTAGCAGAGAGATATGTAGCTCCAATATTGTCACACCATAAACACGCCGCTCTACTCTGTGACACTCCCAACTCATACAGAAGAGCTTGCAACCATATGACTTCAGCAGTTGCATCAGCCAGTGCCTTGTACTCAGCCTTTGTACTAGACCTTGACACTGTTGCTTGCTTTCTTGCACTCCATGAGACCAAATTAGATCCAAAGAAAACTGCAAAACCACCAGTGGATCTTCTGTCATCTAGGCATCCTGCCCAGTCAGCATCTGAGAAAGCACTGACCATAGTAGAGTCAGATTTACTCAAACGCAGTCCAAGTGACAAAGTACCTTTCAAATATCTCAAGATACGTTTTACTGTTGTCCAATGAACTGTTGTAGGAGCATGAAGAAACTGACAAACTTTGTTGAGAGAGAAAGCAATATCTCGTCTGGTCAGAGTAATATACTGTAAAGCACCAACAATACTCCTGTATCGAGTAGAATCATCACTACTCAAAATTTCTCCTTCTGTCAAAGACAACTTTTCAGACACTGATAATGGAGTATCAACTGTTTTGCATATCTTCATATTCACACGGCTAAGAAGCTCGTTAGCATATTTTTCCTGAGAGAGAATAATATCATCATGTACCTTCTTGACCTCAATCCTAAGAAAATAGTGTAATGCTCCCAAATCTGATAAGGGGGATCCCAGCAGATCCACCTAGGTATTGCCCGATCTTTCACAGCGAGAACCCGGGTAGATAGAATCCTCCCAACAACGCGATGAACGCAGCCTGGAGAAGAGGGAACGAACCCAACAAGCAACGGATCGCTGAACGATACGCCTCAAACCTTGAGCTAGATAATCCTTGTTGAACACAAGAACCTTCGCAGCGGATATAATAGATAAACGGCAGCGCTGTACCCCCGGAGGGATGATACACGTGAACACACATAATGGGGTAAACCCTAATCTTTAGTCTAAACTTGTCAATCTCTAAACCCTAGCCGTCCCACCCTTATATGAGAGGGGTGGCCGGTGATACGTCTCCGACGTATCGATAATTTCTTATGTTCCATGCCACATTATTGATGATATCTACATGTTTTATGCATACTTTATGTCATATTTATGCGTTTTCCGGAACTAACCTATTGACGAGATGCCAAAGGGCCGATTCTGTTGTTTTCTGCTGTTTTTGGTTTCAGAAATCCTAGTAAGGAAATATTCTCGGAATCGGACGAAATCAACGCCCATCATCTTAGGATTGCACGAAGCTTCCAGAACACCCGAGAGTCGCCAGAGAGGGGCCACAGGGCCACCAGATGACACCCTGGCGCGGCCAAGGGGGGGCCGCGCCCCCCTGTTGTGTCATCGCCTCGTCGACCCTCCGACTCCGCCTCTTCGCCTATTTAAAGGTTCCTGACCTAAAACCTCGATACGGAAAAGCCACGGTACGAGAAACCTTTCAGAGCCGCCGCCATCGCGAAGCCAAGATCTGGGGGACAGGAGTCTCTGTTCCGGCACGCCGCCGGGACGGGAAGTGCCCCGGAAGGCTCCTCCATCGACACCACCGCCATCTTCATCAACGCTGCTTGTCTCCCATGAGGAGGGAGTAGTTCTCCATCGAGGCTCGGGGCTGTACCGGTAGCTATGTGGTTAATCTCTCTCCTATGTACTTCAATACAATAATCTCATGAGCTGCCTTACATGATTGAGATTCATATGATGATGCTTGTAATCTAGATGTCATTATGCTAGTCAAGTGGGTTTTACTTATGTGATCTCCGGAGACTCCTTGTCCCACGTGTGTAAAGGTGACGAGTGTGTGCACCGTGTGGGTCTCTTAGGCTATATTTCACGTAATACTTATTCACCGTTATGAATGGCATAGTGAAGTGCTTATTTATATCCCTTTATGATTGCAATGTGTTTTGTATCACAATTTATCTGTGTGCTACTCTAGTGATGTTATTAAAGTAGTTTATTCCTCCCGCACGGTGTAATGGTGACGAGTGTGTGCATCGTGTAGTACTTGGCGTAGGCTATGATTGCGATCTCTTGTAGATTATGAACTTAACTATTGCTATGATGGTATTGATGTGATCTATGCCTCCTTTCGTAGCGTGAAGGTGACAGTGTGCATGCTATGTTAGTACTTGGTTTGGTTATGTTGATCTGTCATGCACTCTAAGGTTATTTAAATATGAACATCGAATATTGTGGAGCTTGTTAACTCCGGCATTGAGGGTTCGTGTAATCCTACACGCTTAGTGGTGTTCATCATCCAACAAGAGAGTGTAGAGTCTAGCATCTATTTATTTATTCCGTTATGTGATCAAAGTTGAGAGTGTCCACTAGTGAAAGTATGATCCCTAGGCCTTGTTCCTAAATATCGCTATCGCTGCTTGTTTACTATTTTACTCGCATCTCTACCGTCCGCAATATTACCACCATCAAGCACACGCCGCTCCTGGGCAAAGCACTTTTCTCGGTGCCGTTGCTACGCTTATATTTATTCATACCACCTCGTATTTCACTATCTCTTCGCCGAACTAGTGCACCTATTAGGTGTGTTGGGGACACAAGAGACTTCTTGCTTTGTGGTTGCAGGGTTGCTTGAGAGGGATATCTTTGACCTCTTCCTCCCTGAGTTCGATAAACCTTGGGTGATCCACTTAAGGGAAACTTGCTGCTGTTCTACAAACCTCTGCTCTTGGAGGCCCAACACTGTCTACAAGAATAGAAGCACCCGTAGACATCAGCCGGCCAGCCCTAGTGGGCCTCCCTAACTTGGCTTGGACAGGCCCAAACCAATACTAACTCGATCTATTAAAATCCATATTTGGCCCACATATGACCATTACATAAACTAAGATAATTAAGCTGGTGGAGTCCTGAATCTGGGCTCCACATAGGCCTCCATGCCCGTATCAAAATCCTTCAAGGCAAAATCCATGCCGAGATCATGAAGTAGAGCACCAACAGCCTTCTCTGATGAACTAGCAACAACAATGTCATCAACATAAATAAGCATATAGATGACTACACCCCCTTTGTTGTAGAAAAACAGAGAAATATCAGCCTTGGATGCAGAAAAACCAAGAGACTGAAGTTTAGAACTGAGTCGAGAGCACGAGACGCCTGTTTCAGACCATACAAAGCTTTGTCAGGCTTACAAACATGTCCCAAGCGAGCACCACCCTCATAACCAGGTGGTTGCTTCATATAGACCTCTTCTTCGAGAACCCCATGTAAAAACGCGTTCTTAACATCAAGCTGGCGAAGGTGCCATCCTTTAGACACAACAAGGGCCAGAACCAAACGAATAGTCGCCGCCTTCACAACAAGACTAAAAGTATCCTCATAGTCTATCCCATAGCGTTGCTTGAAATCCTTAGCAACCAAGCGAGCTTTATATCTATCAATGGTACCATCTGCCTTCTTCTTTATATTGTAAATCCACTTGCAATCAATCACATTTCTGCCAGAACAAGCTAGAACAAGATGCCATGTTTTATTGTTCATCAACGCAGAATACTCTTCATCCATGGCAGATTTCCACTTAGGATCAGCAAGAGCCTCTTGAACAGAAGTGGGTTCACCAGACGTACACACATTTGCAAAACGAAGCCGATCATAGTGCACACGGCCATCAGTAATAATTTTGGGCTTCTCAATGCCATGCTGAAGACGTGTACGAAGGCGCAGGATCAGGCGCCACAAAAGATCCGAAGGAATCTGGCTCGCTGTCAGTCGGCGCAGCCGATCCGGTGTGCTGAGCGGAGGATGAGGGCGCGGCCACAGACGATCCGCTGTGGTCCTGCGAGGCTGACACTATCCCTTGTCCCACGACAGAGGCTGCAGGAGAATCTGCATGGGATCGGGTGCCAGGTGCTGTCACTGGCGATCCCGAGGGCGATCGGCCCTGCTGGTGCTGCTCCAATGATTGGTGAGAATCAACCTCGAAAAACGTGCCAGGGCATGAAAAACCATTAGAATGACCGCCTGGAACCGAATTTTCTCCAGATTCATGATGAATAGACTCAGCAGAAGCATTAGCACAGAATTATCATCAGAATCAACCTGTAAATCATGCCCCTCATGACTATGCAAAGACAAAGGTTGCAAATTAAGAGGGAGAAGATTAATTTCGGCACGCAAAAGATCTCCTGCATTGGAGTGAAGAGAGGCAAATGGGAACATCGTTTCATCAAACACAGTGTCGCGGGAAATATACACACGACCACTAGAAATATCAAGGCACTTGTAGCCCTTATGGAGACTTCTATAGCCAAGAAAAACGCACTGTTTGGATTGGAATTGCAGTTTGCGTTGGTTATATGGACGAAGATTGGGCCAACAAGCACACCCAAAAATTCTTAGAAAGGAATAATCACCCTTCTTATTAAGAAGACGTTGTACTGGGGTTTGAGAATCGATAACTTTACTAGGAAGGCGATTAATGAGATAAACCGCAGTAAGGAAGGCTTCATCCCAAAAATTTAGAGGCATAGAGGCATATGCAAGAAGAGATAAACCAACCTCAACAATGTGCCTATGTTTACGCTCAACAGGGCCATTTTGCTGATGAGCATGGGGACATGAAACAAGATGAGATATGCCTACTTGCTGAAAAAACGAATTGAGCTTTTGATACTCACCACCCCAATCAGTTTGCAATGCTATAATTTTATTATCAAAGAGTCTCTCAACATGATGCTGGAAATCATGAAATTTTTGGAAAACATCAGATTTCTTTTTCAACATATATATTCAAGTGAATTTGCTATAGTCATCAATGAAACTCACATAATATTTATATCTCCCAAAAGAGCCTGAGGGACAGTGTGCGCATCGTGTGTGATTCCTTTATGATGTTGTGGAGCTTGTTTACTCCGGCTTGAGGTGTGCTTTTGCAGCCCTACACAATGAATGGTGTTTGTTATCCAACAAGAGAGTGTTTGAGAGTAGCATTTATTTATTCAATTATGTGATCATTGTTGAGAGTGTCCACTAGTGAAAGTATGATCCCTAGGCCTTGTTTCTAAGTATTGAAACACCGTTTCCAACAAGTTCTGCTACATGTTCGCTTGCTGCTATTTTTATTTCAGATTGCAATTACTACTTATAATCATCCATATTGATTGTATTTCACTATCTCTTCGCTGAACTAGTGCACCTATACATCTGACAAGTGTATTAGGTGTGTTGGGGACACAAGAGACTTCTTGTATCTTAATTGCAGGGTTGCTTGAGAGGGATATCTTTGACCTCTACCTCCCCGAGTTCGATAAACCTTGGGTGATTCACTTAAGAGAAACTTGTCGCCGTTCTACAAACCTCTCGCTCTTGGAGGCCCAACACCGTTTACGGTGAATAGAAGCGTGCGTAGACATCAAGCTATTTTCTGGCGCCGTTGTCGGGGAGGTAAGGTAAAAGGTATTCACATCCTCCGACTACTAAGCTATTTCCTAGCACTATTGCCGGTGTGTGAGTGCTTGAAGTTATTTCCTTTAGATTCTGCAATTGCATCTTTTTGTTTGTTGTTTTTATTTTTCACTAGTTAGGCATAATGGAAAACAACAAAAAATTTAGTGAGCTTTTTATTCTTTTTCCTGAGTTAAGACATGAATTGTTTGATGCGAAAATTAAAAACCTATGGAACCTTATTTGCATGCTAGTAGCAATGTTATTAGTATGAACGCAATACTGCTAATGCTATGGAAAAGTCTAAGCTTGGGGAAACTAGTTTTTATGATCTTTTTAGCTTCCCATCTTTAGGGGAGAAAATTTGCTCTGATAATACTTTATCTCCCATATGCGATAGCTCTAATGATGCTTGTGATATTTTAAATCCACCTACTGAAAGTATTCCTTTCAAGATACCTATGAAAATTGTTGAACTTGCTATGAACAATTGCTATTTTGGAGATGGGACTGTCCATCCTAGTGATCATTTACTCTTTATACATGAATTATGCGAGTTGTTCGAGAGTGCAGGTATTTCAAAGGACCAAGTTAAGAGGAAGCTATTCTCTATATCTCTGAAGGGCAGAGCTGCAGAATGGTATAAGATGCTGAATAATGGTCGATCTCTTGGTTGGGAAGAAATTGTACCTCTCTTTTATTCTAAATTTTATCCTCCTCATGAAGTGCATGTTGATAGGAATTACATTTATAACTTTAATCCTCGTGATGGAGAGAGTATTTCCCAAGCATGGGGGAGATTGAAGTCACTAATGCTCAAATGTCCCATTTATGAGCTCCCCACTAGTAGGAAAACCCTTATAGGCGAAGCTTAGTTCTGTGGCGCACCGTTTTGTGTGCGCCACAGAAACTTATTTTGTGGCGCACGAAGCTCGGTGCGCCACAGAAATAGATTAATTTTGTGGCGCACTACTAAACGGTGCGCCACAAAAACTTGGTGGGCCCCACACCCTGTCACCCCCAACCATTGGTTTTACAATTTCTACGGCGCACAAACCTCGGTGCGCCACAGAAATTACTTCTTCTGTGGCGCACGGCGACAGTGCGCCACAAAACTAATGTTTTCTGTGGCGCACTTTGTCTCGGTGCGCCACAGAAATAACGTGTACTATATCAAGGCCGTACCCCTCCCTCGCCACAGAAGTTCCTCTCCCTCTCTCCCCTCTCTCCCCGCGCCGCCACCTTCCATGGCGAGCGATGCCGTCGCCGTCGCCGCCGCCGCCGCCTTCCTCCGCGATGGCCGGATGCCGCCACGCTCCACCCATCCCCGCCACCGGCAGCACAAGCCGCCGCGGCGTGGAGGAGGAGGGGCCGGCGCGGCGTCAAGGTGGAGGAGCCGCCGCCGCGTCAAGGTGGAAGAGCCGCCGCGACCTCCACCCCCGCCGTCGTCGTCGGTGAGCTCCTCCACAACTGTCCAAATCGTCGGTAAGCTCCCTCCCCTCCCCTCCCTCTTCCTCCCCGCGCGAGCACAACGTGCTCGACGAAATGCTCGCTCGGTTGGCTCTGGATGCATTGCTGCTAGTGATGCTTAGCTGTTAATCTTGATGCTACTCGGTTCATTTGTTGGCTCTGGATGCATTGCTCGCTAGTGATGCATTGCTACTCGGGTTGGTTCATTTGATGCTACCTGGTTCATTTGTTGTGCTCGGTGAGGTTAACTCGTTAATCTTGATGGCTTAGTGATGCATTGCTACTCGGGTTGGTTCATTTGATGCTACCGCTAGTGATGCTTGTTGTGCTCGGTGAGGTTAACTGGTTCATTTGATGCTACTCGCTAATGATGCTTGTTGTGCTCAGTGATGCATTGCTACTGGGTTGGTTCATTTGATGCTACTGCTAGTGATGCTTGTTGTGCTCAGTGAGGTTAACTGGTTCATAGGAATTTAAATGCATGAAATGCTACTGGTGGGCTTACTGGATCATGTGCATATAGTTCATATAGTTCCCTAAAAATAAAGAATGCTCCCTGGCCAGAAGCTTGATGTCTTAGCTCAGCCAATGATGCAAAGGCTGAGGCAAAAACTTGGATAAGAACATATACTAAAATGTGTGATTTAAATGGAATGCTTATGATGGTTACTACCAAGTGATGAATAATCCCTTATGGTACCCCAGACTTTGTTTTGAACTCAACTCGAGTAATGATAAATTTCTATTTCTTGTGTTGGCTTTGATGAAAATAGAGATATCCACAGTAGGGGATCATGTAAATGAATGCCACTGTGGTATCCTTTGAAGAAAAAGGACTGTTTCGATGGTTTTAAAAGGCTAGGTGGTGCTAGGTGATTCAGCTTGGCTACCAAGACTTGTCTCATCTCGGTTAGCTGGGATATGCTATGTGTTGTTGCTTGTTTAGGCATATCTATCACTTACTCGGATTTACTGGTTCTTGATTGGCCTCTCTTTTACAGCATCACTTGGTCTATATACCAAGTGATGAATAATCCCTTTGGAGCATCTCGCTCCATGCATGCTATGTGTGTTTGAGCATCTTGACTTATGTCCCTATGATAATGGATCATCAAATGTTTCCCTTTGTCCCTGGTTGCCTCCTTAATTGATGCCTTATGATCCAAATGATCCAAGTCCCTTGCATGATCCCATTTGTCCCTAATGTTGCTTAATTAAGATGAATAAATTCCCTCTAATCACCATTTGGAGATCAAGACTAGTTCTTGATATCCATTAGTTACTCGTCAACACATGTGTTTGCATGTGTGTGTGAGCTGCTTGTAGTGTCACTTGACTATTCAAGTTTCAATGTTGGTTACTTTTCCTCTAGTGCAAGAAATGGTTGAGCAGATGTTTATCCACTTGTTGGCCTTTATTCTTGGGTAGCTCAAAGTGTCATGCACTTACTCGGATCATCAAATGTTTCCCTTAATTTGTCCCCGGTTGCCTCCTTAATTGATGCCTTATGATCCAAATTACTATATTATTGGATTGAGTGATATGGCTACTCGCTTGTTTGCTCTCCAAATGCTATATATGTGTATTTGACCATGCTTATGATGGATTTCTTTTAAGGACTCTAGCTAGATTAGAGGGGAAAAAGTTGCTGCTTTGTTGCCTATGATAATGGATCATCAAATGTTTCCCTTTGTCCCTGGTTGCCTCCTTAATTGATGCCTTATGATCCAAATGACCCAAGTCCCTTGCATGATCCCATTTGTCCCTAATGTTGCTTAAGATGAATAAATTCCCTCTAATCACCATTTGGAGATCAAGACTAGTTCTTGATTTCCATTAGCTAGACTCCAATATTAAAAATGTCTCCCAAATATGGAGACAAACATTTTAACATTACCCCAAGTGATTTACTTGTCGATGATTAGATGGTTGGTCGATCACTCGTACACTCGGGGTGGAGCAAGTGAGGCTTGGTGTGATGGCACAAATATCAATATCTTGTGCATCCTACCCGGCCTCACTTACTCCATCTCTCGGATGTTAATATTTGTTTCGACCAACAAAGTATGAGGCATTCCATTTAGTTGATACCACTTGGCTCTTTCTTCCATTTTAGTGCCGATGATTAGAATGTTCGGTCAATCAGTACACTCCGGGGTGTCGCTAGTGAGCCCGGTGTGATGGCACAAATATCAATCTCTTGTGCATCCTACCCGGCCTCACTAACGCCATCCCGGGATGTTCATATTTGTTTCGACCAACAAAGTATGAGGCATTCCATTTAGTTCATACTAGCTACTTCTTAATTGCATTGGCCTTTCTTCCATTTTAGTGCCGATGATTAGAATGTTTGGTCACCTATACGCCGCAATATACTTTGTAGACGAGCCCCCTTTCCCGGCCGCCGTTCCGTGAACGAGTCCTTGATGAGACAACAACGCCGACATGCCTCTCCGGCGCAGCACCACTTTTCTTCTCTCGCCGTCCGAGCACGTGAACGAGTCCTTAATGCCAAGACGGTGCCAGCCTCCCTAGCATCATGCCGACCCTCGTTGTCGCGCTTCAGGCCGTGTCGATCATGCGCCCTGCACTCTTCGCCTTCTTGCCGGTGAACGAATAGACTAATCGTTGGAATAAGGAAGCCGATGACGGCCGATCGCAATTTAATCTTGCGACCGGCTGTCATCGGTTTCCTTATTCCAACGATCAGCCTATTGGTTCACCGGCAAGAAGGCGAACAAGTGCAGGCGCGGGACACACGGCTTGAAGCGCGGCAACACGGCCCGGCATAATGCTCGGGCAGGCCGGCACGGTCTTTGCATCAAGGACTCGTTCACCGGACAGCCGAGGGACCGGCGTGGTTCTCGCGCCGGAGATGCAGATCGGCGTTGTTGTGTCGTCAAGCACCCGTTGACGGAACGCCGACCGGGGAAAGGGGGCCCTTCCGCAAAGTATTTGTGTTGACCAACAATGTATGAGGCACATATTCTATTTTGTCATTCCATTTGCTTTGAGATTTTCAAAATGCCGATGATTAAAATGTTTGGTCACCGTACACTTGGGGGTGGCGTAAGTGAGCCTGGTAAGATAGCACAAATATCAATCTCTTGTGCATCCTACCTGGCCTCGCTTACCCCATCCCTAAATGTTAATATTTGTGTTGACCAACAATGTATGAGGCACTTATTCCATTTTGTCATTCCATTTGCTTTGGTATTTTCAAAATGCCGATGATTAAAATGTTGGTCACCGTACACTTGGGGGTGGCGTAAGTGAGCTCGGTAAGATAGCACAAATATCAATCTCTTGTGCATCGGACTTGGTCTCACCGACGCCATCCCTAAATGTTAATATTTGTGTTGACCAACAATGTATGAGGCACTTATTCCATTTTGTCATTCCATTTGCTTTGACATTTTCAAAATGCCGATGATTAAAATGTTTGGTCACCGTACACTCGGGGCGGCGTAAGTGAGCTCTGGTAAGATAGCACAAATATCAATCTCTTGTGCATCGGACTTGGTCTCACTTACACCGTCCCCGAATGTTAATATTTGTGTTGACCAACAATGTATGAGGCATTTATTCCATTTCTCTTGTGCATCGGATACTTGTTGGTCTCACTTTCTTCCATTTTCATCATAGTAGGAACTGGATGGAAGGACCCCGATGCAAGCGAGCCCGGTGGGTAGAGATGACGGAGCAAAGGAGGAACCGGATGAAGACTACTTTGTATCTCGAAATTGTGAATTTTGTATGAATTAAGAGTTGTATGCAAAACATTTGACACTTGCCACTATATATGTATCTCGATCGGGCTCTAAGTAATGTGATGATGATGTCTATGTTATATCTCGTGCAATGTACATGATATTTATATTATATCTGAATGTTGCTGTATATAACCCGTGTATCTATATTGTGTATCCGTATTGCCGTGTATAAACCGTATATGTATACCAGTGCAGCACAAAATCGTGTATAATACAAGTAAATTCTGTGGCGCACTAAGAAGCAATTGCGTGGCGCACGCTTTTCCGTGGCGCACCTAAGAACAAGTGCGCCACGTAAACCTTATTTTTGTGGCGCACGATCCGGTGCGCCACAGAAAGCTTATTTTTGTGGCGACGTTTCTGTGGCGCACCACCCGTGCGCCACAGAATCAAATTTTCGTGCGCCACTGATGAGGCTTTTCCTACTAGTGCCCCCGTAATGTTATTATTAATAATTTTTATGCAAGGATTTCAGGACACCACAAGGACTATCTAGATGCCTGTTTGGAGGGATCTTTCATAAGCAAGGAGGTTGAAGCTAGATCGGATCTTCTTGAAAGAATTCAAAGCAATACTGAAGATTGGGAGAACGACAAAGGTAAAGAATCAGGTATAAACTACGAGTATGATTGCATTAAGTCTTTCGCTCAAACTGCTGATTTTCAAGAGCTTAGTGCTAAATATGGTCTCGATCCTCAAATTATGGTCGATTGCTATAGAGCCTTTGCTTATCATACTAATGTTCCTAAAGAAAATTGGTACATGTATCATGAACCTTTTAAAGACACTTGCATGGAAAATGAAATTGTTGTTAATGATTGCAATAAACATGCCAAAACTTCTGAAAATACTATTTCTTATAAGCATGTTAATTTTTGTGGAATGCATAGACCTTGTGGAATTAATCAAATCGAAGATGAATATCGTATCCATCATAGGAATGAAAAAACTAGAATGTGGTACAAGGCTCTAAGAGATCTTGGTGAAAAAGTTTGTGACCTCCATCCTTTTGTTTGTGAACTTTCCTATGAAGTGGGTCATTTTAATTTTCAATGTTCTGGTCATGATGATAGTATTTCGAATTTAATGAGTACTTCAAGTCTATATTGTGATAACATGATCACTTCTAATCAGCATGATGAACTTACTTTATTCTTGGGGTGGGAAGAGTTATCAAGAAAAATTTCTTTGTTAGATATGAGTGATCCTGATATGAATAGTGTGTTGCATGGGTGTTATCTCTATTGTGTTAATAATTGCCATGCCAACACCTACATACAAAGTGTTATAGAGGATGGGACTTTACCAAAATATGACAGGACTAATATGTGTTTTGTTCTTATTAATGAAAGAGAGGTATCCTCCCAAGTTTCTTCTATTGTTTCTAATAATAAACCAGGTTATGTGGAGAAGCTTCCTTTCAAGCCTCTCCCTCCTAAAGGGGAAAAGAAGAAGAAGAAGGGAACGAAGAAGAAGAAGATGAAGAGGGGGAATAAAAACAAAGAGGTAATGGCATATCCCCGCGTGTATGAGATAACGATAGGTAACCGTAAGTATGTTGCTCCTGATGATTATTATGATAATGAATCTGAGTACAATGATCTTCCTATGCCCTTTACCTATATTAGTGATCATGATTTGGAAGAGCACACTACTTTTGATACTGAAAATCTCTTTGGTACCGATTATGAAAGTAATGATGTTAGCACTATCCATTTTCCCTCAAATGATGATATTGAAAGCTCTAAGCTTGGGGATGTTGTGTTTGAAAATCCTATATTTGAGACCTTTACTTTTAGTGAAAATGATGATATTATATCTTCGGGCTGAGATAATCGTTATAGAGATGGCTATGACACGGGTTATAATTATCCTTATAAAACTTGTCATAGTTATGATGGGATTGCCAAAAACCATCCCCTTAGTATGCAACTTGTTTACCATGTTCAAATTCTTGATAATGATCCTGCTCCAATTACTATTAATGAGAGAAGATTTTTTTCTTATGCCAAAAATAATGATACTTTTATGCATATGAACCATGATAAGAATGTTTTAAGTGATGGTTATATTGTGGATTTCATCAATGATACTACTGAAAGTTATTATGAGAGAGGGAAACATGGTTATATGCATCTTAATAATATTAAGTTTCCCCTCTTTATGTTGAGAATCTTGAAGTTGCGGTTGTGTTGCCTTTCTATGCTTGTTGCTTTGTGCTTTCATTACTTGTTCCCTTACAAGATTATTTTGCATAGAAAGTGGGTTAGACTTAAATGTGTTTGGTATTTGCCTTTTTATGCTCTCTTATATTCAACTCTCATCTTTATAAGAGCATCATGGAAATTATCATGCCTAGCTAAAAGGCGTTAAAGAAAAGCACTTCTTGGGAGATAACCCATGTTTTATTTTGCTCCTGTTTTGTTGTGTCTTGGAAGTTGTTACTAATCTAGCAATCTCTCCTTATCATGTTTATTTCATTGTTGTACCAAGTAAAGTCTTTGATAGAAAGTTCATACTAGATTTGGATTTCTGCGCAGGAACAGATTTTTAGCTGTCACGGTTTTGAGTTGTTCTCTCTGTAGAAAAATCGTAAAATCTTGAAAAAATTCATGAGTAATCCTCAGATATGTACGCAACTTTCATTCAATTGGAGCTTTTCCATCTGAGCATGTTAAGTGCCTCTAAAAAATTCGTCTTTACGGACTGTTCAGTTTTGACAGATTTTGCCTTTTATTTCGCATTGCCTCTTTTACTGTGTTTGAGTGGGTTTCTTTGCTCCATTAAATTTCAGTAACCTTGGGTAATGTCCAGAAGTGTTGGGAATGATTGTGTCATTGCTGAACATGTGAATTTCTGATTATGCACTAACCCTCTAATGAGATTGCTTTGAGTTTGGTGTGAAGGAAGTTTTTATGGATCAAGAGAGGAGGATGATATAATATGATCAAGAAGAGTGAAAAGTCTAAGCTTGGGGATGCCCCCGTGGTTCATCCCTGCATATTTCGAGAAGACTCAAGCGTCTAAGCTTGGGGATGCCCAAGGCATCCCCTTCTTCATCAACACCTTATCAGGTCACCTCTAGTGAAACTATATTTTAATTCCGTCACATCTTATGTGCTTTACTTGGAGCGTTTGTGTGCTTTTATTTTCGTTTTGTTATCTTAGTCCTCTGAATAAATTGGATCCTATCTTGTTTGGGAGAGAGACACGCTCCGCTTTTTCATTTGAATACTCCTATTCTTCACTTATATTTGTTGAGTATTCAATTTTCGCACTGTGTAGCTTCTAGCTCTTGGTTTTCATGTATCTCTTGTTCAGAGCTATTAGTTATTTTATAGAAAGTACTCTCTTACTTCACTTATATTTGTTTTGAGAGTTTCTTGCTATTTGGTTGGAAACAGAAAATGCTTCATGTGGTAGTTGGTAAATTGTCTTGAATAATTTGATACTTGGCAATTGTTTTGAGCTCTCAAGTAGATCATGTTTAAGCTCTTGCATCATGTAGTTTAAACCTATTAGTGGAGAACTACTGTAGAGCTTGTTGAAATTTGGTTTGCATGATTGGTCTCTCTAAGGTCTAGATATTTTCTGGTAAAAGTGTTTGAGCAACAAGGAAGACAGTGTAGAGTCTTATAATGCTTGCAATATGTTCTTATCTAAGTTTTGTCTGTACTCGGTTTATACTTGTGTTTGCTTCAAACAACCTTGCTAGCCAAAGCCTTGTACTCGAGAGGGAATGCTTCTCGTGCATCAAAAACCTTGAGCCAAAACCTATGCCATTTGTGTCCACCATAACTACCTACTATGTGGTATTTTTCTGCCATTCCAAGTAAATACTTAATGTGCTACCTTTAAACAATTCAAAACTTTATTACTCCTTATTTGTGTCAATGTTTTATAGCTCATGAGGAAGTATGTGGTGTTTTATCTTTCAATATTGTTGGGCAGACTTTCACCAATGGACTAGTGGCACATCCGCTTATGCAATAATTTTGCAAAAAGAGCTGGCAACGGGGTTCCCAGCCCCAATTAATTAATTTTCATTAATAATTCTCTTCACATGTTTTGCCCTGATTCATCAGTAAGCAATTTAATTTTGCAAATAGACACTCCTCCATGGTATGTGAAATGTTGGAAGGCACCCGAGGATTCGGTTAGCCATGGCTTGTGAAAGAAAAAGGTTGGGAGGAGTGTCATCCATAAATAAAACTAAAGTACATGTGTAAACAAAAGAGAAGAGGGATGATCTACCTTGCTCGGTAGAGATAACGTCCTTCATGGGAGCCGCTCTTTGAAAGTCTATTTGACAAGGGGGTTAGAGTGCCCACTACCATTCGTTGACAACAACAAACACCTCTCAAAACTTTACTTTTACGCTCTCTATATGATTTCAAAACTTGAAAAGCTCTAACACATGATTTAATCTCTGCTTCCCTCTGCGAAGGGCCTTTCTTTTACTTTATGTTGAGTCAGTTTACCTACTTCTTTCTATCTTAGAAGCAAACACTTGTGCCAACTGTGTCCATTGATTCTTACATGCTTGCTTATTGCACTCATCATATTACTTTGTGTTGACAATTATCCATGAGATATACATGTTGAAAGTTGAAAGCAATTGCGGAAACTTAAATCTTCCTTTGTGTTGCTTCAAAACCTTCTATTAAGAATCTATTGCTTTATGAGTTAACTCTTATGCAAGACTTTTTGATGCTTGTCTTGAAAGTACTATTCATGAAAAGTTTTTGCTATATGATTCAGTTGTTTAGTCATTACCTATTTGTTAGCAAACTATAGACCATTGCTTTGAGTCACTTCATTCATCTCATATGCTTTACAATGGTATTGATCAAGATTATGTTCGAAGCATGTCACTTCAAAAATTATTCTTTTTATCGTTTACCTACTCGAGGGCAAGTAGGAACTAAGTTTGGGGATGCTTGATACGTCTCCAACGTATCTATAATTTCTGATGTTCCATGCTTATATTATACCAATTGCTACATGTTTTATATACACTTTATATCATTTTTATGCATTTTCTGGGACTAACCTATTAACAAGATGTCGAAGCGCCGGTTCTGTTTTCGCTCGTTTTTGGTTTCAGAAATTCTACACAGGAAATATTCTCGGAATTGGACCCCACGAAGACAGAAGTCAATATTTTGCCGAGACGGACCCAGAGAGCCAGAGAAGGGCCAGAGGGGGGCCAAGGTCCCCGCACACCATAGGGGGGCGTGGGCCCACCCCTGGCCGCGCCACCAGGTGGGGAGGGCACCCTGAGGCCCCTCCGAGGCCGCCCTTCCGCCTATATATTCTCCTAGATGCGAAAACCCTAAAGATATCAGTCATATTGCACGAAAAGTTACGTAGCCGCCGCCATCGCGAAGCCAAGTTCGGGGGACAGAAGTCTCTGTTCCGGCACGCCGCCGGGACGGGGAAGTGCCCCGGAATCCATCTCCATCGACTCCATCGCCATCTTCATCGCCGTTGCCGACTCCCATGATGAGGAGGGAGTAGTTCTCCCCGAGGCTGAGGGCTCTACCGGTAGCTATGTGGTTCATCTCTCTCCCATGGTGTGATCTTTATGTGATCATGAGCTTTGTAATCTAGTCGAATATGTAGATGTTACTCTTGTCTATTATGCACTCTAGAGGTTACTTTAATATGAACTCCGGATTCACTCTCCACGGTGTGATGGTGACAGTGTGCACATCGTGTGTGATTCCTTTATGACGTTGTGGAGCTTGTTTACTCCGGCTTGAGGTGTGCTTTTGCAGCCCTACACAATGAATGGTGTTTGTTATCCAACAAGAGAGTGTCTGAGAGTAGCATTTATTTATTCAACTATGTGATCATTGTTGAGAGTGTCCACTAGTGAAAGTATGATCCCTAGACCTTGTTTCTAAGTATTGAAACACCGTTTCCAACAAGTTCTGCTACATGTTCGCTTGCTGCCATTTTTATTTCAGATTGCAATCACTACTTATAATCATCCATATTACTTGTATTTCACTATCTCTTCGCCGAACTAGTGCACCTATACATCTGACAAGTGTATTAGGTGTGTTGGGGACACAAGAGACTTCTTGTATCTTAATTGCAGGGTTGCTTGACAGGGATATCTTTGACCTCTACCTCCCTGAGTTCGATAAACCTCTGGTGATTCACTTAAGGGAAACTTGCTGCTGTTCTACAAACCTCTGCTCTTGGAGGCCCAACACTGTCTAGAGGAATAGAAGCGTGCGTAGACATCATAGACATGGTCGAGACTCCTCTCCGACCAATAACCAATAGCGGGATCTAGAGATCCATAATGGCTCCCACACATTCAACGATAACTTAGTGATCGATTGAACTATTTACATACGATATCGATTCCCTTTGTCACGCGATATTTTACTTGTTCGAGGTTTGATCATCGGTATCTCCATACCTTGTTCAACCTCGTCTCCGACAAGTACTCTTTACTCGTACCGTGGCATATCATCTCTTGTGAACTATTCACATGCTTGCAAGGTAATCAGACGACATTCCACAGAGAGGGCCCAGAGTATATCTATCCGTCATCAGGATGGACAAATCCCACTCTTGATCCATATGCCTCAACTCATACTTTCCGAATACTTAATCCCACCTTTATAACCACCCATTTATGCAGTGGCGTTTGATGTAATCAAAGTACCCTTCCGGTATAAGTGATTTACATGATCTCATGGTCGAAGGACTAGGTAACTATGTATCGAAAGCTTATAGCAAATTGAACTTAATGACGTGATCATATGCTACGCTTGTTTGGGTGTGTCCATTATATCATTCATCTAATGACATAACCTTGTTATTAATAACATCCAATGTTCATGATCATGAAACTATGATCATCTATTAATCAACAAGCTAGTTATACAAGAGGCTTACTAGGGACTCCTTGTTGTTTACATAACACACATGTATCAATGTTTCGGTTAATACAATTATAGCATGGTATGCAAACATTTATCATAAACACAAATATATATATAATAAACACTTTATTATTGCCTCTTGGGCATATCTCCAATAGTCTCTCACTTGCACTAGAGTCAATAATCTAGTTTACATTTGTAAAGATATAACACCTTGGCCTTTTGGTGCTTATCATGTTTTGCTCACGGGAGAGGTTTCAGTCAACGGATCTGACATGCTCAGAATCGTATGTATTTTGCAATTCATTTGCGTCATCACACATCACTCATTTTCCAAATGAGTCGGCATTAAATATGTTTGGTCTTCTGGTGAAACCTTAATTCCGCGGTCTGAAATATGTCACTAATATTGTCACACACAATATAGCTTCAAAGTTCTGACACTATCGGAACTACACCAAGTTCTCAAAGAACTTCTCAACTTAACATCCTCAATCATTGTCAAAACAATGACATACTCTGCCTTCGTTTGTAGAATCCGTCACAATATTTAGAACTCATCTAAATCTAGCATAGACATCTTCTAGCTCATTGTGCTACCTTTTAATCAACACTTAGCCTAATTGAGATTTTATATGTGACCAAACTAATATCGGTGTAATACCTTACAGCGACTTGTTTGTCATTACCCCATGTAAAACTATATATATATCCTTGGTTCTTCTAAAGCACTCAGGGATATTCTCACTGTTGTCCAATGATCATTACATGAATCATTCTGGTATATGCTCCTAACTTTTTAGAACACAGGACATCTGATTTTGTACATATTATTCGTGATCAAAAATCACTCATGTGTTTTTACTCATCGAATGTCAAATACACTCAAGTCTTGTTAAAACTTTCACATGAAAAGAACACCTTCTTTTTGAACTACTTCAATATTCATTCTATGTATTTTTAACTTAAACTTATTATGTGTTTCAATCTATCTTCATAGATCTTGACACTAAATATGTTTCAGTTCATATCCTTTCATTGAAGTTAATTCTCAATGAAACCTTTTTAGTCAATTATATAATTACACTATTTATAATCAACGATATGTCATCTACATAAAGTATTACAAATATGTCTCAGCGCTCCCACTTAATTTCTTGCAAATGCAAGCCTCTTCATCGTCTTTGATGAAATCATAACTCTTTGATCATTTCATCCGGTGAAGATTCCAACTCCGTGATACTCACTTCATCCAGTGAAGTTTGTATACCTTTTTAGTATTCTACGGACTAGCAAAACTCTCAGTTGTATCTTGTATACAGCTTTAATACACACTTCTGTTAAGTAATATATTTTGCTATCCTACTAGCATATCTCATAAAAGAAATATGTAGCGATTACTAAAATAATCCATATAGACTATTGATGGCGCGTGATGCACACGTCCGTTGGGAACCCCAAGAGGAAGGTGTGATGCGCACAGCAGCAATTTTTCCCTTGGTAAGAAACCAAGGTTATCGAACCAGTAGGAGATGAAAGCCACGTGAAGGTTGTTGGTGAAGGAGTGTAGTGCGGCGCAACACCAGCGATTCGGGCGCCAACGTGGAACCTGCACAACACAATCAAAATACTTTGCCCCAACTTAACAGTGAGGTTGTCAATCTCACCAGCTTGATGTAAACAAAGGATTAAACGTATGGTGTGGAGAATGATGTTTGTTTGCAAAGAACAACAGAGAACAATGATTGCAGTAGATTGTATTTCAGGTGTAAAAGAATGGACCGGGGTCCACAGTTCACTAGTGGTGTCTCTCCAATAAGATAAATAGCTTGTTGGGTGATACGTCTCCAACGTATCTATAATTTCTGATGTTCCATGCTAGTTTTATGATAATACCTACATGTTTTGCTCACACTATATAATGTTTTTATGCATTTTCCGGAACTAACCTATTAACAAGATGCCAGAGTGCCAGTTCCTGTTTTCTGCTGTTTTTGGTTCCAGAAAGGTTGTTTGGGCAATATTCTCGGAATTCGACGAAACAAAGACCAAATGTCTTATTTTTTCCGGAAGGTTCCAGATCACCGAAGGAGAGTCGGAGGCGGGCCAGGGGGCCACCACACCACACCTGGGCGCGGGCCCAGGCCTGGCCGCGCCACCAGGGGGAGGGCGCCCTGGTGCCCCTCCTGCGCCGCCTCTTCGCCTATATAAGCCCTTGCGACCTAAAAACGCGATACCAATTGACGAAACTCCAGAAAGACTCCAGGGACGCCGCCGCCATCGCGAAACTCCATTTCGGGGGACAGAAGTCTCTGTTCCGGCACGCCGCCGGGACGGGGAATTGCCCCCGGAGTCATCTCCATCGACACCACCGCCATCTTCATCGCCATCGCTGTCTCCCATGATGAGGAGGGAGTAGTTCTCCCCCGAGGCTGAGGGCTCTACCGGTAGCTATGTGGTTCATCTCTCTCTCCCATGGTGTGTGATCTTTATGTGATCATGAGCTTTGTATAACTATTAATCTATGTGCTACTCTAGTGATGTTATTAAAGTAGTCTATTCCTCCTCCATGATGTAATGTTGACAGTGTGTGCATCATGTAGTACTTGGCGTAGGTTATGATTGTAATCTCTTGTAGATTATGAAGTTAACTAGTACTATGATAGTATTGATGTGATCTATTCCCCCTTTCATAGCTATTGTTGACAGTGTGTATGCTATGTTAGTACTTGGTCTAAATTGCAACGGTCTATTATGCACTCTAGAGGTTACTTAAATATGAACTCCGAATGTTGTGGAGCTTGTTTACTCCGGCTTGAGGGAGCTCTTGTAGCCCTACACAATGAATGGTGTTTGTTATCCAACAAGAGAGTGTTTGAAGTAGCACAAGTGAAGAGAAGTTATTTATTTATGTGATCAATGTTGAGAGTGTCCACTAGTGAAAGTGTGATCCCTAGGCCTTGTTTCTAAGCATTGAAACACCGTTTATTTACTGTTCTACTGCATGTTTACTTGCTGCCATATTTATTTCAGATTGTTATTACCACTCATATTCATCCATATCACTTGCATCTCACTATCTCTTCGCCGAACTAGTGCACCTATACATCCGACAAGTGTATTAGGTGTGTTGGGGACACAAGAGACTTCTTGTATCTTAATTGCGAGGGTTGCTTGAGAGGGATATCTTTGACCTCTACCTCCCCGAGTTCGATAAACCTTGGGTGATTCACTTAAGGGAAACTTGTCTGCTGTTCTACAAACCTCTGCTCTTGGAGGCCCAACACTGTCTACGGGAATAGAAGCGTGCGTAGACATCAAGCTATTTTCCGGCGCCGTTGCCGGGGAGGTAAGGTAAAAGGTATTCACATCCTCCGACTACTAAGCTATTTCCTAGCACTGTTGCCGGTGTGTGAGTGCTCGAAGCTATATCCTTTAGATCCTGCAATTGCATCTTTTTGTTTCTTGTTTTTATTTCACTAGTTAGGCTTAATGGAAAACAACAAAAATATTAGAGATCTTTATAGTATTTATCTTGAGTTAGGACATGAGGTGTTTGAAGAGAAAATTAAAAACCAATGGAATTTTATATGCATGCTAATGGCAATGTTATTAGTATGAATGCTTTGAACACCATTGTTGCTAATGCTATGGAAAATTCTAAGCTTGGGGAAGCTGGTTTTGATGATCATGATATTTTTAGTCCCCCAAGCATGGAGGAGAAAATTTACTTTGATGATACTTTACCTCCTATATATGATGATTACAATGATGACTATCATATTTTCAGTCCACCTACTATTGAGGAGAAAATTAATTATGATTACAATATGCCTCCTATATATGATGATTATGGTGATGAGAATAATAATGATAGCTATTTTATTGAATTTGCTCCCACTACAATTAATAGTAATGACTATGCTTATGTGGAGAGTAATAATTTTATGCATGTAGCTCATGATAAGAATGTTTCATGTGATAGTTATATTGTTGAGTTTGTTCATGATGCTACTGGAAGTTATTATGAGAGAGGGAAACATGGTTATATGTATCTTAATAATATTAAGTTTCCCCTCTTTATGTTGAGAATCTTGAAATTGCGCTTGTGTTGCCTTTCTATGCTTATTGCATTATGCTTACATGACTTATTTATTTACAAGATTCCTTTTCATAGGAAGTGGGTTAGACTTAAAAGTGTTCCTTATTTGCTTTTGATGCTCTCTTTTGCTTCAACTCTTATTTCTTGCGAGTGCATCATTAAAATTACTGAGCCCATCTTCATGGCTATAAAAAAGCACTTCTTGAGAGATAACCCATGTTTTTATTTTGCTACTGTCTTGTTGTGTCTTGGAAGTTGTTACTACTGTAGCAACCTCTCCTTATCTTTATTTTATTGCATTGTTGTGCCAAGTAAAGTCTTTGATAGTAAGGTTAATACTAGATTTGGATTACTGCGCAGAAACAGATTTCTTGCTGTCACAAAATTTAGCAGCCCCGTCTAGGTAACTCAGAAAAATCTGTCAATTTACGTGTGTGATCCTCAGATATGTACGCAACTTTCATTCAATTTGAGCTTTTTCATCTGAGCAAGTTAAGTGCCCCTGAAAATTTTGTCTTTACGGACTGTTCTGTTTTGACAGATTCTGTCTTTTATTTCGCATTGCCTCTTTTGCTATGATGAATGGATTTCTTTGTTCCATTAACTTCCAGTAACTTTGTGCAATGTCCAGAAGTGTTAAGAATGATTGTGTCACCTCTGAATATGTGAATTTTTGATTATGCACTAACTCTCTAATAAGTTTGTTTTGAGTTTGGTGTGGAGGAAGTTTTCAAGGGTCAAGAGAGAAGGATGATACAATATGATCAAGAAGAGTGAAAAGTCTAAGCTTGGGGATGCCCCCGTGGTTCATCCCTGCATATTTCAAGAAGACCCAAGCATCTAAGGTTGGGGATGCCCAAGGCATCCCCTTCTTCATCGACAACTTATCAGGTCACCTCTAGTGAAACTATATTTTTATTCCGTCACATCTTATGTACTTTACTTGGAGCGTCTGTGTGCTTTTATTTTCGTTTTGTTATTTTCATTCTCTGAATAAATTCATGCTTGTGTGGGAGAGAGGCACGCTCCGCTCGTTCATATGAACACTGGTGTTCTTAGCTTTACTTTTAATGTTCATGGCGAAGGTTGAAAACTGCTTCGTTCATTGCCATTTGGTTGGCAACAGAAAATGCTTCATGTGGTAATTGGTATATTGTCTTGAATAATTTGATACTTGGCAATTTTTGTGCTCAAATAGATCATGTTTAAGCTCTTGCATCATGTACTTTGCACCTATTAATGAAGAACTACCATAGAGCTTGTTGAAATTTGGTTTGCATGATTGGCCTCTCTAAAGTCTAGATATTTTCTGGTGAAGTGTTTGAACAACAAGGAAGACAGTGTAGAGTCTTATAATGCTTGCAATATGTTCTTATGTAAGTTTTGCTGTACCGGTTCATACTTGTGTTTGCTTCAAACAACCTTGCTAGCCTAAGCCTTGTATTGAGAGGGATTACTTCTCGTGCATCAAAATCCTTGAGCCAAAAAACTATGCCATTTGTGTCCACCATACCTACCTACTACATGGTATTTCTCTGCCATTCCAAATTAAATTACTTGAGTGCTACCTTTAAAATTTCATTCCTTGTCTTTGCAATACATAGCTCATGGGAAAATAGCTTAAAAACTATTGTGGTATTGAATATGTTGCTTATGTATCTTATTTCTTATAAGTTGCTTGTTGAGCGGTAACCATGTTTCTGGGGACGCCACCAACTATTACACCTTTGTTGAATATCATGTGAGTTGCTATGCATGTTCGTCTTGTCTGAAGTAAGGGAGATTTATCATGATCAAATGGTTTGATTATGCATATTGTTAGAGAAGAACATTGGGCCGCTAACTAAAGCCATGAATCATGGTGGAAGTTTCAGTTTGGACATTAATCCTCAAATCTCTTATGAGAATATTGTCCGTTGTTGAATGCTTAAGCATTAAAGAGGAGTCCATTATCTGTTGTCTATGTTGTCCCGGTATGGATGTCCTTAGTTGAGATCTATCAAAAACGAGAAATCAAATGCGATCTATCTCCTTGGACCTTTGTACAGGCGGCATAGAGGTACCCCTTTGTGACACTTGGTTGAAACATATGTTATGCAATGATAATCCATGTAAATCCAAGCTAATTAGGACAAGGTGCGAGCACTATTGATACTCTATGCATGAGGCTTGCAACTTATAGGATATCTTATGCATAACACATATGAATTATTACTACCGTTGACAAAATTGTTTCTATGTTTTCAAAATGAAAAGCTCTAGCACAAAAATAGTAATCCATGCTTCCCTCTGCGAAGGGCCATTCTTTTACTTATTGTTGAGTCAGTTTACCTACTTCTTTCTATCTTAGAAGCAAACACTTGTGTCAACTGTGTGCATTGATTCTTACATGTTTACCTATTGCACTTGTTATATTGCTTTATGATGACAACTATCCATGAGATATACATGTTACAAGTTGAAAGCAATTGCTGAAACTTAATCATCCTTTGTGTTGCTTCAAAACCTTCTACTAAGAATCTATTGCTTTATGAGTTAACTCTTGTGCAAGTCTTAGTGATGCTTGTCTTGGAAGTACTATTCATGAAAGTCTTTGCTATATGATTCAGTTGTTTAGTCATTGTCTTTACCATTGCTTTGAATCACTTCATTCATCTCAGATGCTTTACAATAGTATGATCAAGATTATGTTAGTAGCATGACACTTCAGAAATTATCCTTGTTATCGTTTACCTACTTGAGGGCGAGTAGGAACTAAGCTTGGGGATGCTTGATACATCTCCAACGTATCTATAATTTCTGATGTTCCATGCTAGTTTTATGATAATACCTACATGTTTTGCTCACACTTTATAATGTTTTTATGCATTTTCCGGAACTAACCTATTAACAAGATGCCACAGTGTCAGTTCCTGTTTTCTGTTGTTTTTGGTTCCAGAAAGGCTGTTCGGGCAATATTCTCGGAATTCGACGAAACAAAGACCAAATGTCTTATTTTTCCCGGAAGGTTCCAGATCACCAAAGGAGAGTCGGAGGCGGGCCAGGGGGCCACCACACCACACCTGGGCGCGGGCCCAGGCCTAGCCGCGCCACCAGGTGGGGAGGGCGCCCTGGTGCCCCTCCTGCGCCGCCTCTTCGCCTATATAAGCCCTTGCAACCTAAAAACGCGATACCAATTGACGAAACTCCAGAAAGACTCCAGGGACGCCGCCGCCATCGCGAAACTCCGTTTCGGGGACGAAGTCTCTGTTCCAGCCACGCCGCCGGGACGGGGAATTGCCCCGGAGTCATCTCCATCGACACCACCGCCATCTTCATCGCCATCGCTGTCTCCCATGATGAGGAGGGAGTAGTTCTCCCCGAGGCTGAGGGCTCTACCGGTAGCTATGTGGTTCATCTCTCTCTCCCATGGTGTGATCTTTATGTGATCATGAGCTTTGTATCACTATTAATCTATGTGCTACTCTAGTGATGTTATTGAAGTATTCTATTCCTCCTCCATGATGTAATGTTGACAGTGTGTGCATCATGTAGTACTTGGCGTAGGTTATGATTGTAATCTCTTGTAGATTATGAAGTTAACTATTACTATGATAGTATTGATGCGATCTATTCCCCTTTCATAGCTATTGTTGACGGTGTGTATGCTATGTTAGTACTCGGTCTAAATTGCAACGGTCTATTATGCACTCTAGAAGTTACTTAAATATGAACTCCGAATGTTGTGGAGCTTGTTTACTCCGGCTTGAGGGAGCTCTTGTAGCCCTACACAATGAATGGTGTTTGTTATCCAACAAGAGAGTGTTTGAAGTAGCACAAGTGAAGAGAAGTTATTTATTTATGTGATCAATGTTGAGAGTGTCCACTAGTGAAATGATCCCTAGGCCTTGTTTCTAAGCATTGAAACACCGTTTATTTACTGTTCCACTGCATGTTTACTTGCTGCCATATTTATTTCAGATTGTTATTACCACTCATATTCATCCATATCACTTGCATCTCACTATCTCTTCGCCGAACTAGTGCACCTATACATCTGACAAGTGTATTAGGTGTGTTGGGGACACAAGAGACTTCTTGTATCTTAATTGCGAGGGTTGCTTGAGAGGGATATCTTTGACCTCTACCTCCCTGAGTTCGATAAACCTTGGGTGATTCACTTAAGGGAAACTTGCTGCTGTTCTACAAACCTCTGCTCTTGGAGGCCCAACACTGTCTACAGGAATAGAAGCGTGCGTAGACATCATTGGGTGAACAAATTACAGTTGGGCAATTGACAAATAGAGAGGGCATAACAATGCACATACATATCATGATGACTACTATGAGATTTACTTAGGGCATTATGACAAAGAACATAGACCGCTATCCAGCATGCATCTATGCCTAAAAAGTCCACCTTCGGGTTAGCATCCGCACCCCTTCCGGTATTAAGTTGCAAACAACGGACAATTGCATTAAGTACGTGCGTAATGTAAACAATACAAATATCCTTAGACAAAGCATTGATGTTTTATCCCTAGTGGCAACGAGCACATCCACAACCTTAGAACTTTCTATCACTATCCCGAGATTCAATGGAGGCATGAACCCACTATCTAGCATAAATACTCCCTCTTGGAGTTACAAGTATCAACTTGGCCGGAGCCTCTACTAGCAACGGAGAGCATGCAAGATCATAAACAACACATATATGATAGATCGATAATCAACTTGACATAGTATTCCATATTCATCGGATCCCAACAAACACAACATGTAGCATTACAATAAGATGATCTTGATCATGATAGGCAACTCACAAGATCTAAACATGATAGCACAAGAGGAGAAGACAACCATCTAGCTACTGCTATGGACCCATAGTCCAAGGATGAACTACTCACGCATCGGTCCGGAGGCGGGCATGGTGATGTAGAGCCCTCCGTTGATGATTCCCCTCTCCGGCGAGGTGCCGGAGGCGATCTTCGAACCCCCGAGATGGGGTTGACGGCGGTGGCGTCTCAGTAACTTTTCTCGTATCGTGGTTCTCGGTACTAGGGTTTTCGCGACGGAAGGATTATATAGGCAAAGGGGCAGAGTCGGGGGACGCTCGAGGGGCCTACCCCATAAGGCGGCGCGGCCAGGGGTGGGGCCGCGCCCCCCCTATGGTGTGGCCGCCTCGTGCCCCCTCTTCGTCTCCTCTTCGGTGTTCTGGAAGGCTCCGTGGAAAATAAGACCGTGGGCTTTTGTTTCGTCCAATTCCGAGAATATTTTCTGTGTAGGATTTCTGAAACCAAAAACAGCAGAAAACGAGAACCGGCGCTTCGGCATCTTGTTAATAGGTTAGTGCCGTAAAATGCATCAAAATGATATAAAGTGTATATAAAACATGTGAGTATTGTCATAAAACTAGCATGGAACATAAGAAATTATAGATACGTTTCGAGACGTATCAAGCATCCCCAAGCTTAGTTCCTACTCGCCCTCGAGTAGGTAAACGATAACAAGGATAATTTCTGAAGTGACATGCTACTATCATAATCTTGATCAATACTATTGTAAAGCATATGAGATGAATGAAGTGATTCAAAGCAATGGTAAAGATAATGACTAAACAACTCGAATCATATAGCAAAGACTTTTCATGAATAGTACTTTCAAGACAAGCATCAACAAGTCTTGCATAAAAGTTAACTCATAAAGCAATAGATTCTTAATAGAAGGTTTTGAAGCAACACAAAGGAAGATTTAAGTTTCAGCAGTTGCTTTCAACTTTCAACATGTTTATCTCATGGATAATTGTCAACACAAAGTAATATGATGAGTGCAAATAAGCAAGTATGTAAGAATCAATGCACACAGTTGACACAAGTGTTTGCTTCTAAGATGGAAAGAAGTAGGTAAACTGACTCAACATAAAGTAAAAGAAAGGCACTTCGCAGAGGGAAGCAGGATTACTCATGTGCTAGAGCTTTTTATTTTGAAAACATGGAAACAATTTTGTCAATGGTAGTAATAATTCATATGTGTTATGCATAAAACCTCCTATAAGTTGCAAGTCTCATGCATCGAATACTAATAGTGCCCGCACCTTGTCCTAATTAGCTCGGATTTCCATGGATTATCATTGTATTACATATGTTTCAACCAAGTGTCACAAAGGGGTACCTCTATGCCACCTGTACAAAGGTCCAAGGAGATAGATCGCATTTGATTTCTCGATTTTGATAGATCTCAACTTGAGGACATCCATACCGGGACAACATAGAAAACAGATAATGGAATCCTCTTTAATGCTTTAAGCATTCAACAACAGATAATATTCTCATAAGAGATTTGAGGATTAATGTCCAAGCTAAAACTTCCACCATGATACATGGCTTTGGTTGGTGGCCCAATGTTCTTCTCTAACAATACGCATACTCAAACCATTTAATCATGGCAAATCTCCCTCACTTCAGACAAGACGAACATGCATAGCAACTCACATGATATTCAACAAAGGTGTAACAGGTTGATGGCATCCCCAGAAACATGGTTACCGCTCAACAAGCAACTTATAAGAAATAAGATACATAAGCGACATATTCTTTACCACAATAGTTTTTAGGCTACTTTCCCATGAGCTATGTATTGCAAAGACAAGGAATGAATTTTTTAAAGGTAGCACGCAAACAATTTACTTTGGAATGGCAGAAAAATACCACATGATAGGTAGTTATGGTGGACACAAATGGCATAAGTTTTGGCTCAAGGTTTTGGATGCACGAGAAGCATTCCCTCTCAGTACAAGGCTTTGGCTAGCAAGGTTGTTTGAAGCAAACACAAGTATGAACCTGTACAGCAAAACTTACATAAGAACATATTGCAAGCATTATAAGACTCTATACTGTCTTCCTTGTTGTTCAAACACTTTTACCAGAAAATATCTAGACTTTAGAGAGACCAATCATGCAAACCAAATTTCAACAAGCTCTACGGTAATTCTCCACTAATAGGTTTAAACTACATGATGCAAGAGCTTAAACATGATCTATTTGAGAGCTCAAAACAATTGCCAAGTATCAAATTATTCAAGACAATATACCAATTACCACATGAAGCATTTTCTATTTCCAACCAAATAGCAATGAAGCGGCTTTCAACCTTCGCCATGAACATTAAAAGTAAAACTAAGAACACCAGTGTTCAATATGAAAAAGTGGAGCATGTCTTTCTCCCACACAAGAAATGCTGGGATCCGAATTTATTCAAACACAAAAAAAAAACATACTAACGCTCCAAGTAAAGCACATAAGATGTGACAGAATAAAAATATAGTTTCACTAGAGGTGACCTGATAAGTTGTTGATGAAGAAGGGGATGCCTTGGGCATCCCCAAGCTTAGATGCTTGAGTCTTCTTGAAATATGTAGGGATGAACCACGGGGGCATCCCCAAGCTTAGAATTTTCACTCTTCTTGATCATATTATATCATCCTCCTCTCTTGATCCTTGAAAACTTCCTTCACACCAAACTCAAAATAACCTCATTAGAGAGTTAGTGCATAATCAAAAATTCACATGTTCAGAGAGGACACAATCATTCCCAACACTTCTGGACATTACCCAAGGCTACTAAAATTTAATGGAGCAAAGAAATCCACTCAAACACAGTAAAGGAGGCAATGTGAAATAAAAGGCAGAATCTGTCAAAACAGAACAATCCGTAAAGACGAATTTTTTCGAGGCAGTTAACATGCTCAGATGAAGAAGCTCAAATTCAATGAAAGTTGCGTACATATCTGAGGATTACTCATGCAGATTTTTTAGACTCTCCTACAGAGAGATCAACTCAAATTCGTGAGAGCTAAAAATCTGTTTCTGCGCAGGAATCCAAATCTAGTATCAACTTTACTATCAAAGACTTTACTTGGCACAACAATGCAATAAAGTAAAGATACAAAGGTATTGCTACAGTAGTAACAAGAACCTTGACTCAAATATAAAACAAAAATTGCAGAAATAAAATAATGGGTTGTTTCCCATAAGCGCTTTTCTTTAACGCCTTTCAGCTAGGCGCAGAAAGTTTTAATGATGCTCACATGAAAATAGAAAATGAAGCAAAGGGAGCATCAAGAAGCAAATTCGAAACACATTTAAGTCTTACCCGCTTCCTATGCATAGGAATCTTGTACACAAATAAATTCATGAAGAACAAAGTGACAAGCATAGGAAGATAAAACACGAGTAACTTCAAAATTTTCAGCATGTAGATAGGTGTTTTAGTACCATGAAAATTTCTACAACCATATTTTCCTCTCTCATAATAATTTTCAGTAGCATCATGAATAAACTCAACAATATAACTGTCACATACAACATGCTTTTCATGATCTACAAACACATAATTTTTATCAAGCTCAAAAATAGTGGGATCAAAACTTTCAAACCCACTATTTAAAAATCTATAACAAGATGATTGATCATTCTCAAGAGATATGGGACTCCTAGATAAAGTCAAGACCTCTCCAATCCCATTGTCATTAGTAGTACAATTAATATTATCAAGTAACATAGGACCATCATCTAGAGCTTTATCATAAACATTTGCTAAGCAAAACTCTTTAGTACCATGCATTTCGATATCAGGCACAAACAAAGCATTATCATAAGATTTATCAAAATAGCATGGATTATCATAGACAACGAGTAGCATAATTATTCTCACAAGTTTTACTCATAGGGAATATTTCAAGAGAATCCACAGGAACATAACATTCATCCTCCTTTGGTAAGCATGGAGGACAATCAAATAGTGTAAGAGATAAAGAGTTACTCTCATTAGAAGGTTGGCATGGGTAGCTAATCCATTCTTCCTCCTTTTGTTCATCACTCTCCTCCTCTTTTTCATCCAATGAGCTTTCAGGTTCATCAATTTCTTCTTTCACAGGTTCCTGCAAATTGTGAGTGCATTCTTGTGCATGAATGAGTCTCTCTTTATAACCAATGACATAAGGATTATTGATGTAATGTTCTATGCAATAATCAAGGATAGAAGAGACATAATCTTTAAGGTCCTTACAAACAATATAAGTTTCATAATTTTTAGCCATGAAGGATTCTATCTCAGAGGCTCCCATAAATAAAACAAATTGTTCTACTTCTTCGAACCCAAGATGAATATAGTTATTCCAATCATAGTTCACAATTAAAACTTCTTCACTAAAGCCACATTGGAATTTAAGATGTTTAGTATCCTGTTTAGAGCAACAGTTTATATCATGGCGTTTAAGCAAGATTTTAGCAATTATATTCAATTTTTCTAACATGGCACTCATGACTTTACCCTTTCTTGATTCTCTATAATTCATATATAATTCTATAAGCTCCATACGAGGTTGTGGGTTCTTCCATAACAACGAGTTTTTAATTTTTCGGTTTTTCAAATTTTTATGGATTTTCGGGTATATAAGAAAAATAAA
>NC_061514.1:246106737-246135342 GCF_022539505.1 Lolium rigidum | reverse complement strand
AACGGAGTTTCGCGATGGCGGCAGCGTCCCTGGAGTCTTTTTGGAGTTTCCTCAATTGGTGTCGGGTTTTTAGGTCACGAGGGACTTTATAGGCGAAGAGGCGGAGTCGGAGGGGCACCAGGGCGCCCTCCCCACCTGGTGGCGCGCCCAGGAGGGGCCCGCGCCCAGGTGTGGTGTGGGGGCCCCCTGGCCTATCTTCGTCCCCCCTTCGGACTTCTGGAACCTTCCAGGAAATATAAAATCGTGGGCCTTTGTTTCGTCCAATTCCGAGAATATTGTCCGAACAGCCTTTCTGGAACCAAAAACAGCAGAAAACAGGAACTGGCACTTCGGCATCTTGTTAATAGGTTAGTTCCGAAAAATGCATAAAAACATTATAAAGTGTGAGCAAAACATGTAGGTATTGTCATAAAACTAGCATGGAACATAAGAAATTATAGATACGTTTGAGACGTATCAGTACCCGAGCACCATCTGATCTTGAGCGATCCACCTTGCGTACTCGGGGTTTGGGATTTTGACCTCCTTCCCATCAGCGTCCTTGGACACCATCTCCTTCTCCGGCTCCGGTGTTGTCCCGTCCAGGAACCCAGAGAGTTGTGCCCCGCGGATGTCAGGGAGGACTTGAGTCTTCCAGATCAAGAAGTTGTCTCTGGTAAGCTTCTCACAGACCGACGCAGTCAGATTGTTGCCACCGGTTGTCGACGAGGAAGAGGAACCGAACGACATGGTGGCGGCAGCGAGCTCTCAGATGTGTTTGGAAGATTGAGGCTCTGATACCATATCAAACATATATGGGATGTGTAACCCTAAACCAGGGCCGCGGTGTGACTTATATAGACAGGTGGATTACAGAGGTGGGTCGGTGTACAACATCCCTGTACAACCGACATACAATCATACAGATACACAATACATATACAGCTAGGTATACATGCTATTTAACGCATACGCCCGTAGTCAGGAGCTCCCCGCCGTCGTCAAGGAGTGCCCCAGAGATCCTCCGTGTGGTCATTTCTCTATCGACCCGTGGTGCCGCGCGACTTCCCGCTCGTCGCTGCCATCCACGTATGGCGCTCGTCTCCTCCCTTGCCTCATGAGCGAAATACATTCTCTGGCACCGGCAGTGCCCCGCGAAATGCCTCCTTCGGTACCTGCTCTATTCTCCTCTCTGTTCTCCTCTCTCTCTCTCCCTCTCTCTCTCTCTGCAGCAGTACAGTTGCGATAATACTGTACATACAATGTGTTTTTGTTAAAATAAGTACATAAGTGGTGACGCCCGGGGTTCGATTGTGTTTGTGCCTTCGATCGAGATGATACTGGTGGTATTTCATGGACCTGCTTGGGATGCTGAGCAAGAACTCCACGAAGGTGGAAAGCTATATCACTTGAGGCGAGCTACTTCTCGGACGGCGGGGGGCGGAGTACCAACAACCCAAGGCTAATCGTACCCGGGTGCATCTCAGGTATGGGGATGAGCAGATGGGGTGACAGAATGGTGCGGGCGTGACTGGCGGCCTGCTTCGTGGTGGGCCGGCGGCAGACGCGAGCGACCCACAGACCAGCGGCAAAGCTGCCCAGACACACCCTCGTCGATCTGGTCGCAACGCCACACGAGCTGAACGGCGCGGACATGGCGTCCATCTCCAAATCGGGATCAACGGGAGCTCGATGGGAGGCAATGGTTTTCCAATTCCAGTCATCACGAGCTCGATTGGGAGGCATGGATCTCCAATTCCAGTCAGCGCTAGCTCGAGGGCTGGCCGTTGGCCATGGTGGCCTAATTCGAGTCAACGTGTTGATCGCCTCCAGTAGTTTACCAAGGAGGAGTGGTCGAGCTTAAGATCTTGGTCCGCTCCGCTTTTCTGTGCAGGTCGTCTAGCGGTGGGAAAACTGCTATGGCTAGCTTGGCCAGAAAAGTGAGCCAAGGGCGGCGGGGACGGCGCGGTGGTCTGTGGAGGTCGAGCAGAGGACAGGCGGTGGAGAGATAGGCGAGCAGAGGACAGGAGGTGGAGAGATAGGCAGGGAAAGAAGATCGATGGATGTGACGTATTTCAGCCAACCAAAAAAGACACGTCCACAAAATACACAAACGGACGTTTAGTGGCTGTTAGCCGATCCAACATATGCATCCAACGATAGCGAACACATGTACACGTATCCATCCGATCACTAAATCCACTCTCAAGGTTGAAAAGCCATTTCTCGAGAAGGGTTCTGTTTTTTTCACTTCAAGTTCATGAACACCTATTCCTCCTGATCTTTAGGTTAGTAGACCACGTCACATCTAGCCAACCGGTAATTTTCCACTATCTCTTTGCTAAAATCATTCTGGTCAACTTTTTTAGTACAGGTAACTCTTTGTTTAGCTGAAAGAAAGATATTATATACGGTAACATGTTACTTACTGAATTGATGAGAACTAATCTTTCACCAAAAGATAGTACTCCCTCCGATCCTAAAAAAGTGTCCAAAACCATAGTCTAATTACGTTTTACAATTAACTCCTTCTAAAATAATCAATTTGATTGGCGGCCGTTGTGAGAGGAACATGAGACGAGCTGCCCACACAGTGGTCCTGCACATGCATGCGTGGTCCCGTTCACACACTGGTTCTGCCATGCATGCTAGCTGTCCCACGGAAGCACATGCAAGCCGCGTTTTTCATTGACTAGGGAGTGCGGGTTGATAACAAAAAAAGATCTAGGATTTGTTTGCAAAATCGCATATTAGACACTTTTTTGGGATCGGAGGGAATAGTAAATTTCTTTTCTAGCTGCTTCGCCTTTTTTTAAGCGATCTTCAACGTGTTTTCATTCGGCATTTGTCAGTTTTCGATAATAAATCGAAATATCTAAATAATATCTTAGTTCTAAAATATAAGTATTTTTAGAAAGCTGAAATGGAGGTATGTACCTAATAATTGTCTTTTACTCAAAACTAAAAACTCCATAGAACTTCATCTGGCGTGTGCCAACTAATAATGAAGTTTAGCGATGAATAGCTAAATCTGAAAGAAAAATACTCTGTAGCTTGGCTTTGCCGCCTAAAAAGAAATCCTATTGGAAACTTTGCCACAGAAAAGTTACCTTTGGCATTGTTGACCCCAAAGATCCCAGCCCTCAAGGATCAACGAGGAGCCATCCTCAAACAGTCAGATTCCATAATACTCTCCCCGCCAATTGCACCAATTTAAGCACTACACTCCCGTTTGGCACTACAGACAATTTAAATCACAAATGACGTCAACTTAATCTTGGATTCCTTTGGGATTATTTATATATGTACAATATAATTTATTCTTAGTTTTTCCAGATGTTGAGCTGCCAAAATTTGACGGCCCCGCATCGAAAAACAAAAGTCTCGCGGTCGACGTCAAGTCGCGCGGCTAGAACCGGGCCGTCCGCGCGAGCGAAGAACCTTCGGATCGGCTGCTGATTAGCGCACGCCGTCCTTGATAAAAATAATGATCTGAGTCGTGATGGCACTGAACACTGATTGATACGTGCATGAGCATGACAGACTCGTAACGCAATTAGTGACTTCAGTTCGTCACGCTCTATGTAAGCGGTACTAGGTGTGCACGAAAATTGAAAACGAGGAATTCTCTTAGCCGAGAACAACCGTTGTGGTTGGATGGCTAGGAGCCTAGGAGGCATCCAAATTAACAGAGTTTAAATCTGGGTTTGATGTTTTGGTGTCTCATAAGCAGAATACATTTTTTAATGGAAGGTGATGTTTTTGTTGATAGCGAGATGTATGTGGTGACTTCGTCAATTTCAAGATCTATCGGATTATTTGTTTGGATTCAGTGTCTCGGAAGTTCTCATAGAGGCAGGGTGTACGCGCGTTCATAGGAGGTGAATGTAATGTACGTATTTGTGAGCGTCTGAGTCTGTACTATATTTCATAAAAAGGAAATTCCCTCAAGACACGGGGTGAGCGCTAGCCGCCATAATAGAGGACCTCGCCTCATCCCTTTTTTGCGAAAATCCACCAATGTATTAACAATCATTCATATTAGTACAAAGAATCTAAAAAAATGATAAATTGGTCTCGCCTCATCCTTTCTTGCCACCGTCGCAAGAATTTTGAATAAGGCATGGAACTCAAACACCGAGCGCCGCACCACCACGATACCATGCCAAGGGGGAAGAAAAAGCCAATAAAAACGATATAGGAGGAGCGAGATTGGGCAACCTTGACTTTCTTGGTTGAGATAGCGTGCCCTAGAGCCATGCGTTGCACGAGGCCTCCCACGCCCTCGAGACCAACTTAGCCTAGGATCGATGACCAGACATCCGTCTAGTCGATCCCCGAGCCCTATGCAAGTACCCTCCACCATCTTTCGATACCGTTCCTCGACAATTCGGCGCCCATAAGAGGCCGAAGTGTCGCATGACCCGACCTCCTTGTAACCCAAGCTAGCTATGCAATACTGCAACTCCCACACACCACTTACTTATTGCAACCCTAACCACAATTACATCAACGAGGCCTCCATGTTAGCATGCCCCGCTTTGTTTTTACTGCCACTTCTACGCCGTCGGTTGCTTCTTCTCGTTGTCCATCATGGCCTTTTGAGGAGGCAATCATGTACTACAATCAATAAAACGTTGATGCATGTAGGATAGCAAATGCAGAAAACAATCGGTGGGAAATCAGTCGTCCGTCCCAAGTGTAAAATCAACATTAGTTGCACTCCCTCTGTCCACAAAAGAATTCTTAAGTTTGTCAAAATATGCATGTATATAGACATGTTTTAGTGTGTATTATCTCTGTTTCAAAGAATAAGACGCACACGTATTACAAGACGAACTTTAACCATAAAAATTGAGCAACAAAGTTTTAATTATATTATATGTAATTTGTATAATTGAATTCGTATTGAAAAGCACTTTCTGATGATGCTAATTTTATAGAAACAATATTTATATATTTAAAGTAATTCTTGGTTAAACAAAAAGCACAAAAAACAAGGACGCCTTATTCTTTAAAAGAGGGAGTAGATACATGTAAATTTGACAATGTTGAGACATGCTTTTGTGGACGGAGGGAGTATTACTTCCTCCATCATAAAAAAGAGGATGTTGCAGATTTGTTTATATAAATATATCAATACACTAAATCTCGTCTAGTTAAATGCAAATTTACACAAATCTATGTCTTTTTTTTTCGGGGTCGGAGGAAGCAGATGAATCGACATTTCCTAGTTTAGTACTGTAGATGTACGAACAGACGTGGCATGTGAGGTGGAGGAAGGTAGGCGGAGCGCGGCATCCAGACGCCCACACAGCCGTCCAACTCAGCAGATCCCGTGCCAGCCTCGCTGCCATGTGGCGCCCACACGCCAATGGCCCTTTCCGCGGTGCCAAGTGACGCCACTGCTTCGATCGGCCAGAAAACCCTGACGCCCCCCGCCAATAGAAAGCCTGGCAGGTGGCCCCTCCGGCTGCCGCTCCTGAAACCCGTCCAGGTACAATGAACCTGGGCTCCCGCCCGAGCTATATGTAAAGCCCCATTCCCACCGTACGCCACAGAGAAAACACACGAGTCAAACGCATTCGCCAACTCGGCCAAAACATCCCTGTGAATTTGTTGTGAAGGTGCGGAAGGATTCGAGCGCGGCATAAACAATGGCTTCCGCTACTGCTTCCATCTCGTCGCACTCCATCGCCCCACGCGATCTCAAAGGTGAGGATGATTCTTCTTCTTCAGCTCTGCCTTTCGAATTTGTAGTTTCAAATTTCTGGCAATGATGGTCACGCGGTTCGCATTTAGTCAGAAAGTTTGATAAATTTTGGTCAGAATTAAAAAAAATTTTGCCATTTCGTGAGAAAATTCCGGAGTTCTCGATATTGAATTCCTCTGCATTCCTCCACAAGAAACAGTTCGTCTGAATTTGCTCCGTTGTTTTGCCCGTGCAGCCGTGAGGATTGGAGCCGTGAGGCAGCAGGTGGCCGTGGTTCCATCCGCCCTGGCGGCGAAGAGCCAGCGCGCTAGGGCGGTGCGGCCGCTGCGCGCGGCGGAGCCGGCGAGGAAGCCGGTTTCTGCCTCTGCTGCCGCAGCGCCGGTGGCGCCGGTGGAGGAGGAGGTGTCCGACGCGGCGGCCGTGGACTACGAGGCCCTGGCGCAGGAGCTGGTGGGCGCGTCGCCGCTGGAGATCATGGATCGGGCGCTCGACCTCTTCGGATCCGAAATCGCCATCGCCTTCAGGTGAGAAACACGCACTGCTCATGTATTTTGTGAGGTCTTGGATCCTAGAATACGTTGCTGGATACCACCCGTTTCGCTGCGTTACCGTTAACGTACGTAATCTCCTCTCGTGTGGTTCCCGTGGAGCATCTCGGTATCTTCAGAACGAGTGGTCGTGGAGATTCCTGGTCTTGCTAGCCCGATCCTCAGCTGATAACTCAGTACGCGATTGTGATTTCAATGGCTGGTTTCAGCTTTATGCTACTGACAAGTGGGTCTGCAAAATTGTGATCTTTGGGTACGAGTATTAAAATAGGAAAAAGGGGCGGGTCGGGTCCGGTTGGCAACTGCACTTGCTGGTTGTTGATCAACGAATCTAGACAGTTGAACAGAACTGTGAGGACGTCTAGGTTCATTTTGCCCGTTGTCTGAGACCAAGAGCTAGAATCATGGCCCACCAGCCACGCACAAGCGGACAGAACATGCGCTTGAATATCACACGGAACAGAGAAAAGCTTTGGCGCGAAAGGCTGATAGCAGCCTAAATAGATTCCGTTACGTATCGACCTCACTTTTTGGTTCCAATCCTTTATTAGGAGCACGACCGCATTGTTGCTAGCAACTTGAACCTGCCGTGTATTCTTGGTAACAGCTTGTACTCCTCAAGATTGATGCTTCTTAGTTTGTTCTTATGCTAAACAATCACGAGTATTAGAGTATCCTGGCACACAAACATTGACAAATCTTTCATTACACGCACAAGAAAGTGTTTGGCGTTTCGCTGATGTCGATTCGTTCTGGAATGTGCAGCGGTGCGGAGGACGTTGCGCTGATCGAGTACGCGAAGCTGACAGGGCGGCCCTTCAGGGTGTTCAGCCTGGACACAGGGCGCCTGAACCCGGAGACGTACCAGCTGTTCGACAAGGTGGAGAAACACTACGGCATCCACATCGAGTACACCTTCCCGGAGGCCGGCGAGGTGCAGGACCTGGTGAGGAGCAAGGGCCTCTTCTCCTTCTACGAGGACGGCCACCAGGAGTGCTGCAGGGTGAGGAAGGTGCGGCCACTGAGGAAAGCCCTCAAGGGTCTCAAGGCCTGGATCACCGGCCAGAGGAAGGACCAGTCCCCTGGCACCAGGGCCAGCATCCCTGTTGTTCAGGTTGATCCTTCTTTTGAAGGGCTGGATGGTGGAGCTGGTAGCTTGATTAAGTGGAACCCTGTTGCCAATGTGGAGGGCAAGGACGTGTGGACCTTCCTCAGGACCATGGATGTCCCTGTGAACGCCCTGCATGCTCAAGTAAGTGCTATTGCAGTAATGCAGTGGTGTATTTTGGAGATCTATATCTACACAGGTAACTGACCATCGTGCACTGAACATTGTGTTTCAGGGATACGTCTCCATTGGATGCGAGCCCTGCACCAGGCCCGTCTTGCCGGGGCAGCATGAGAGGGAAGGGCGGTGGTGGTGGGAGGATGCGGCTGCCAAGGAGTGCGGCCTCCACAAGGGCAACATCGAGAAGGACGGCGCACCCAAGGTCGGTGTCAACGGCAATGGCTCGGCGGAGGCCAGCGCTCCGGACATCTTCCAGAGCCAGGCTATCGTCAACCTCACCCGGCCAGGGATTGAGAACCTCTTGCGGCTCGAGAACCGCACAGAGCCGTGGCTCACTGTCCTCTACGCTCCCTGGTGCCCGTTCTGTCAGGTATAAACCGAGTTACCAATTTGTACCTTTTTTTTCACTTGCGTCAGAACCGAGAATTATGGTTGCTGAATCGATCTTATGATGTGTTGTACAGGCGATGGAGGCGTCGTACGTCGAGCTCGCCGAGAAGCTGAGCGGTTCAGGCATCAAGGTTGCCAAGTTCCGCGCTGACGGCGAGCAGAAGCCGTTCGCGCAGGCGGAGCTGCAGCTACAGAGCTTCCCGACGATCCTCCTCTTCCCCAGCCGCACCGCGAGGCCCATCAAGTACCCATCCGAGAAGAGGGACGTCGACTCGCTCCTCGCCTTCGTCAACAGCCTCAGATAGGGTGGTCGGGGAACCGGAGAACCATCGTTCTCTGCATTGTACTGTACTGGCGGCGTCTAGTAGGCACTGTATAAGCAAGAGAACGGTTCAAAATATCAAACGAAATGTTGTAGACAGGGTGGGGAGGCAGGGACAGCGTCAAAATGAAAGCTCCTCCATTATAAAGGGCTGGGATTTGTGTGTAGCTGTAGTTAGCAATAAGGAGAGATTTGTAAGGGTTTGAACCAAGGAAAAAAATAGCACGCTATAACAAAATAGCGTGGGTCTAAAAATACGCTATTAGCATGTTATAGCGTCGTTATTAATCGCGAATAATAGCGCTATATGCCGGAATAGCGTAGCGTCGGCTCTCCAGATATGCTATAGCGTGCTATTAGCGTTGGAATAGCGCGCTATTTTTTTCCATGGTTTGAACTAAGAGTATAGTTATGAAAGTTTTGATCGGAGGCTTCACCTAGAATTGGCAGCATATCACTTACTTTCACTCGTAAACCAAATATCCATTTAAGCACCATCAATCACGAAGCTTGGAGGGCTTGTCAAATCCAAATTACTAAGCGTCCTTTTTTTACATGGCGTAACGATTTCTGCCCCCTAGGCTGTGTATTCATATCATATTGGGCAGGTCTTAATCCTAGCAGGAACAGCAAGATTTGAGGGAATGTGCAAATGTTCTTCAAGAATGGCCTTGATAGGAGAAATGTCGAGACCTCCTGTTCATAATATAGCAAGGATCACAGCTGTTCCGATGAATGATCAACCTGATGATGCCATGGAGGAAGATGATCACTGATAGAGGAAGCAGGAGAGAAGAATATGTACAGTATGTTGGAATAGTAGATGCTGAATTAGAAATGCAAAGAGCAAAAGGCCCGTTTTGAAGAACCTTTTTTTTAACAGGGATAGGCTACGAAGGGCCTGGATACTGCATTAAACATAAAGCGGTGTGGTACAAAATACATAAGGAACCTCCAAGAACAGGTCCCTAGCTTTTACAGAATAGACCCTGAACAAATAGAAGAAAAAGCAATCGGGTCCTCCGACACCGCCGGCGATCACAGGACTCAAGCGACGGCCGTCGCCACCAGCACCGGGGACTAGACCACTTGGTGCAGTGGAGAGGATGAGCTCCGCCGCGAGTCCACGATAGGGCCTCCGATGGAGGTTGGAGAAAACTTGACGCAACGCCGGCACCAGACTCCAGAGTTGCTGCCCGCCAGGATCAAAGGTCGGCTGCCAATCTTGGGCCGCCGAGGATGAACTCCAAACAACCGCAGTATCACGTACTCCCCAGCCTCTCCCAACACCGCAGAACACTTCAGCTAGCTTATTCTTCTCCTCGCCTCCACGGCCGGCCAGAAGAGAGAGCGGCATCCGTGAGCTCCAGTAGCAGAGAAGACCGATGAACCGCTTATTGAAGAAGACCTCACCGGGTCTGCAAACCACGCCTTGCTTCCACCTCGGAAACCTGATGCCACGGAAAAGCACCAACACAACTAGCCTCCAGAAGATGGGGAAAATGGCCTTATTGGGGGAGATGCCTAGCTTCATCATCCTCCCAGCCCACAGCTCTAGCCACCAGAGCCGAGCGCACCTGATCCGGCCGATGAGATCCAGCGACCTACTCCCAATCTCCACTAAGGGTAAACCTACACTAAAACATGCCCTAATACTACTACCGGCGCCCTTCCTTTGCCTACTCCAGCCTGATGGGTTCGTTACATGGAAAACAAAATATTTTTACCATGAATAAGAACAAAACCAAGATCCAATCTAGGAAAAGCCAAGATCTAATCTATGAAGATCGAAGCAACGAGATAGATGAGAACTTACCCTCGTAGATCCAAAGCCTTAACGAGATCAGATCTCGTGGTTGATGTAGACGATCGTTCCGGTGCTGCAATCCGGCAGCACTTCCGTACTCGGTCACACGTACGGTGTCGATGAAGTCCTTCCTCCCCGTTCCAGCGGGCAGCGGGGGTGTGGTAGATCCCCTCGGAATCCCAGCAGCACGATGGTGTGGTGGTGGGGGTGGTGGAGGATAAAAACTGCAGGGCTTCGCCAAGCCGGTGCAGAGTTGTGGTGGAGGAGAGAGGGGGGCGGCCAAGGTTAGGGTTGAAGGGATGGTGCGCCCCCTGCCCCCTCCCCTCTTTATATAAGGGGAGGGTCGGTTGGGGAAACCCTAAGGGCTGGCCGACTTGGGCCTTGAGGGGCTGTGTGCTTGGCCCATTAGGGCTGGGCTGCACCCTCTCGGCTCATGTTGGACCTCCAAGGATCATGGGCCCACTAGTGGACCCCTCGGAACCTTCTAGAACCTTCCCAGTCTTCCATCGGAAAAAACCCGAACTTTTCCGAACCCCAGAAATCAACTTCCCTTATATGAATCTTATTCTCCAGACCATTCCGGACCTCCTCGTGATGTCCTGGATCCCATCCGAGACTCCGAAAAACATTCGGTCTCCATCTCATATTCTGAAGCTACTATACAACATCGAACCTTAAGCGCGTCACCCTACGGTTCGTGAACTATGCGGACATGATCGAGACCCCTCTCCGATCAATAACCAATAGCGGGACCTGGAGATCCATAATGGCTCCCACACATTCAGCGATAGCTTAGTGATCGATTGAACCATTAACATACGATACTGATTCCATTTGTCGCGCGATACTTTACTTGTCCGAGGTTTGATCATCGGTATCTCCATACCTAGTTCAACCTCGATACCGACAAGTACTCTTTACTCGTACCGTGGTATGTCATCTCTTGTGACCTTGTCACATGCTTGCAAGCTAATTAGATGACATTCCACCGAGAGGTCCCAGAGTATATCTATCCGTCATCGGGATGGACGAATCCCACTCTTGATCCATATGCCTCAACTCATACTTTCCGAATACTCAATCCCATCTTTATAACCACCCATTTTCGTAGTGGCGTTTGATGTAATCAAAGTACCCATCCGGTGTCGAAGGACTAGGTTACTACGTATCGAAAGCTTATAGCAAGTTGAACTTAATGACTTGATCTTATGCTATGATTACTATGGGTGTGTGTCCATCACATCATTCACCTAATGATATGATCTTGTTATTAATAACATCCAATGTTCATGATCAGGAAACCATGATCATCTATTAATCAACAAGCTAGTTAAACGAGAGGCTTACTAGGGACTTTGGTTGTTTACACAAACACATGTATTAATGTTTCCGGTTAATACAATTATAGCATGGGGTGTAAACATTTATCATGAACACTAATATTTAACATACTACTTTATTATTGCCTCTCGGGCATATCTCCAACAGTCTCCCACTTGCACTAGAGACAATAATCTAGTTTACATTTATAAAGATATAACACCTTGGCCTTCTGGTGCTTATCATGTTTTGCTCACGGGAGAGGTTTCAGTCAACGAATCTGACATGCTCAGAAACGTATGTATTTTGCAATCCATTTGCTTCTCCACGCATCACTCATTTTCCAAATGAGTCGGCATTAATCGTATATGTTCAGTTTTCTGGTGGAACAACCTTAATTTCGCGGTCTGAAATATGTCACTAATATTGTCACACACAATATAGCTTCAAAGTTCTGACACTATCGGAACTACACCAAGTTCTCAAATAACTCCTCGACTCAAACACTCTCGGTCATTGTCAAAACAATGACATACTCTGCCTTCGTTTGTAGAATCCGTCACAATATTTAGAACTCATCTAAATCTAGCATAGACTTCTTCTAGCTCATTGTGCTACCTTTTAATGAACACTTAGCCTAATTGAGATTGAATTTTATTTTTATATGTGACCAAACTAATATCGGTGAAACGCCTTACATCGATTTGTTTGTCATTACCTCATACAAAACTATATATCCTCGGCTCTTCCAAAGTACTCAAGGATATTCTTACTGTTGTCCAATGATCGCCGCATAGATCATTCTGATATTTGATCCTAACTCTTTAGAGTACAATACATCTGATTGTGTACATATTATTCATGATCTAAAATCACTCATGTGTTTTTACTCATTAAGTGTCAAATACTGTAAGGGTATATTGCCCCTATGTGTGGTTTTGGTAATTAGTGACAACCCCTATGGACTAATGTTTTCATTAAGTTTATATGAAGGAATATTTAATAGGTACTACTTGTATTCCATGTGTTGGATTCAAGTATGGATGCGATGAAGATAAAAGATATACCTTGAGTATTGGCATCAAGATCATCAATTTGAAGACATATATGTGATATGATCAAGAAAAAATAAATTAAGGAGTTCTTGTGTGGAGCTCAATATTTTCCATGCTCTAGCTTATGTGATAAGCAATGAATGATCGAGATCTTGAGTGCTTGATTCCAAGTGAAGAATTCAAGTTATGGCTCTAAGTCGGTGTCATGATAGTCTCATAAGTTGAGCTATGGTTGACTAAGATTTAGAGCATGCAAACAAATGAAGAATTCTATATACACCTCAAGATATTATGCTAGAGCATGAGAAGATACAAGGTTGACCAATACAAAGAGTGAAGAATAGATTCAAGATTGGTCAACACATGAAGCATGAAGAATATGCCACGAGAAGTCATGTGGTATGGTAAGCCATGTCAATTATGCTTTATGAACTAACCCATCATATATGTTCCCTTGTGTTGTCTATGTGGGTTAGGTATCTTTCTGTGGGCATGCATCAAAAGTGAGATCTCATATAGCCCATGAGAGGATGACGTCAAGTGGTGATCGTCATCAAGGTTGAGTTGGGAAAGTTCAAGTTGAGCATCTCAAGAGGATCATATGCTTGAAGCTTGCCGTCTATTTGGTGATAATGGACATGTGAAGATGTGCATCAATGGAGCTTTCCCATCATGGTGTATGGGGGAGCATTTGTGAGTCTTCACGAAGTAAAGATGATCAAGTGAGGCATTCTGGCTTAAGTGGAGCTTGAAGAGTGATCATCAAGATCAAGCGGGACGCGCAAGGCAAAGATATGGCCTTGCTAGATTTTCCTTTTACCGGTCTCAAGGTGGTTGTTGGGAGACCGGATTATAGGATAAATACCGCACTATAAAGAGGGGCTTTAGGTTGGGTTACTTGATCACATCGTCTTAGGGAGCTCAACCCTTTGCATACTTTGCATATCCCTATTACTTCTTGGTGTTTCTCTGTGTGAGGTTCTTGAGTTTGTTGCTAGCTTTACAACAAGCCCAAGTTCATCAAAAACGGAATCCGCATGCATCTTCTATTGCGTTTTCAAGTTTGGATGTCTTCATAGTTTCTTGACGGTGGAAGACTCCCTCTCTAGAATCTCTAAAAATATCCTGTGAGGAGTCTCCATATTTCCAACAAAATTGGTTTCATGTCAATCAGAGTTCTGGAGCATTTTATATTTTAAAGAAAAAGAAAAAGGGTTTTGGCCTGAGGCAGTCCGGCCCACCGCCCGGAACCACCGGCCGTGGCACCGGCCAGCCCGACGCCAACCGGCCCCTGGACCGGTGCACACCGGGCACTATCCAGTAAGGTTTTCAGCTTCGCCCGGTGCTGGCCCGGCCTGAGGTCCAGTTTGGACGGGACTGGTCCGACCCCACGCCCGGTCGGACCGGCCTGTGGACCGGATGCCCCGGCGCGGGCCGGCTCCTGCTACGGTGACATCCGGGGCCATGTTCTATATATCACTGATCCTCCCCGGTCACGGCCCGACGCCATGCCCGGTTTGGACCGGACGGTCCGGCTTGTGGCCCGGTCTGACCGGCCCCTGCGCCAGATGGCCTGACCCTAGGCCCGGTTGACCGTCCTCCTCGACTGTGCTGAGCTAGACTCTTCCCCAACGGTTAGATTTTGGATTGGGTTATAAATAGGCCTTCTTCCACCTTGGGGTTCGTTAGTTCTTCCACTCTCTCTTCTCCATTGTTGACTTTGAATAACTTTCCCTATCTCTTGATTCCCCCATGATTCTTGCTCATTCTTGAGGGATCTAAGAGAGGAGATCTAGATCTACAACTCCACCAATCCATTCCTCCTCTTTGTTAGGGGAACTCTTGGGATCTAGATCTTGGAGTCATTTGTTGATTTCCTCCTTGTTCTTCCCCTGTAATATCATCCTAGCATTTGTTGGTTTGGTGGGATTTGAGTGTGAAGGATTTGAACACCTCTAGTGTTCTTGCTTTGCATCATTACATAGTGTTGAGCTCTCCACCACGATTAGTTCGAGTGAGAGACCGTGAGCTTGTTACTCTTGGAGGGTGACCTCCTAGTTGGCTTGGTTTGGTGTCCCGGTGACCTCTTCGTGAAAGATTGTGAAGGGGGCCAGGCTTCTCCTTCGTGGAGCTTGTGAAGTGGTTGTGGAGCTTGCCATCTCCGGAGCGGAGGAAAAGCTAGCCATAAGGAAAGGGCTATTCCTTCGTGGGATAGGCTCGGAGAATAGGGTGAGCCTTCGTGGCGTTGGGAAATCATTCGTGGGACCTCCACCCCTCCAAACGTGACGTACCTTCTTGCAAAGGAAGGGAACACGTGAATACATCTTCGTCTCTGTGTGCCTCGGTTATTTCTATACCCGAGCTTACTTTCCTTGTGATAGCCATCGTGCTTGAAGTACATATATCTTGCTATCACTTGTGCTACATATATCTTGTGCCTATATTGCTTAGCTCTAGTTGTTGTTGTTGCACTTAGGTGAGCCTAGCATATTTAAGATTTGTGCTTGTAAAATAAACATTAGTTTTATTCTGCATTCTTACAAGCCAAATCCGTAAGAGTTTTTAAAACGCCTATTCACCCCCCTCTAGGAGACATCTCGTCCTTTCAAATACATTCAAGTCTTGTTAAACCTTCACATGGAAAAGAACACCTTCTTAATGTTTCGTATTGAACTATTTCAATATTCATTCTATGTACTTTGACTTAAACTTACTATGCGATTCAATCTATCTTCATAGATCTTGATGATAAATATGTTTTAGTCAATATCCTTTCATTGAAGTTAATTCACAATGAAACCTTTTAATCACATCAAGTACATAATTACATTATTTATAATCAATAATATGTCATTCACATATAATATTATAACTATGTCTCAGTGCTCCCACTTAATTTCTTGCAAATTCAAGCATCTTCATCGTTTCTGATGAAATCAAAACTCTGTGATTATTTCATCCAGTGAAGATTCCAACTCCGTGATACTTACTTCATCCAGTGAAGTTTGTATACATATCTAGTATTCCACGAACTAGCAAAACTCTTGGTTTGTATCTAGTATACATCCTTTATACACACTTCTGGTAAGGAATGTATTTCTGCCATCCTACTATCATATCTCATTAAATAAATATGTAGCGATTACTAGAATAATCCACATAGACTATAAGCATCGCTACGGAAGATCTAATCTTATTGTAGTCAACTCTTTGAACTTTTTCGTAAACAACTTTTCGACAAGTCGAGCTTCTTCAAGGATATTCCATCCAAGTCCATCAATTTTATAGATCCATTTACTTTCAAAAAGTATTCACCTATCTTTGGATTTCATGGCGCTTAGCCATTTTAACGGAGTCAGGGCCCATCATAACTTCTTTGTATGTAGTTGGTTTATCATTGTTCAAAATCAATCCTTTGTCCACAAATCATTTATTTGATTACAAAGTAAACCACATCTACAAGGTTCAATAGGTACTTCGATCTCCATGACTATAACACTTTGTATACATGGGAGCCATGATCGTCGTGGCCGCTTCCGGAACCATTTCCGATGCTGCGCTACTCTGATCATCATGCTCAGGTTCATAAACCTTATCAAGTTCCATTGTCCTACCACTCAAATACTTCGGTAGAAAACAATTTCTTGGAAATAAGCAAGTAACATTAACAAACACTTTTTTCTTTGACTTCATAGTCGAAAGAATTCCCAATTTGTTCTTTGGGACAACAACAAAGACATTCATCCGATTTTGGTTGTAAACTCATTTACTTATGCTACGCATACCAAAATTTAAGAAAGGACTATTAGGGTTTATACCCCTGCCATAACTCGTATGATGTCATTTCAACGGATTATGATGATGCTCTATTAGTGTCAAAGCGGTAGTCTCTAAAGCATAATTCACAAAAAATATAATGGCGTCATTTTATTTTATCTCATCATTAACCCAACAAGGTTTGGATACGTCTCTCGGATACTCCATCGTCACTATGATACTCCAAGAAACGTGAGTTGTAGAGCAATTTCAGAACTCTCTTAGATGTTCGCTAAAACTCGTAATTCAAATATTTCCACCATGATCCAATCATAGATATTTGACTTTTCTATTACGATGATTTCCACTTCATGCTGAAATTTATTTGAATCGATTCAAATGTTTCAAACTTCTTCCTTATTGAATATATCCTTATATACACACTCAATTCATTGTTGGAAGTTTTCATGAAGTAGAGGAATCTTCCGCACACAACTATACCTAAGAACCATATACATCATCATGTATGTTTCCACTAAGCTAGTTACCCGTTCAACTCTTGGCCTATGAACGGTATTTCAGTCATTCTCTTTAGAAGAGATTTGCAAGCGCTGAACGATTTGAAAATCGAATGACTCCAAAATTCCATTTGCATGGAGTTTCTTCATGCGTTCCTTTCTAACATGACCTAAATGGTGGTTCCGCAAATAAGTGGAATTCACATCATTTGCCTTATGGCATTTTAGCGTCAGTGTTATGCATGTGTGTTTCACCATAAAGATTTATAATAAATTATCCATCATACATGGAATACTGTAATAATTTGAACAACTCATTGTTTTCATTTTACCAGAACAAAATAACAATTATAAGGTTCTTTATTATAAATCTGAAGGGCTAGGTAGAATGCCAACGACGAACATAATAACTCTTTATTTTTGTTCCAGGCGTGCATTATCACAACATTCCTTGTCAGTCACTTAGGCCAGAATATTCTTTTATTGTGTTGTGTTGTATGACATCTCATACCAACCAATGTGGTACAAATACCTAAGAATTTTATTATGTGACCAAACAAAGAATACATTCATAACATGTATATCATCTATATACACCTGAGCTAGATTTTCTAGTCTTTTCTTTCTTTCTGCCAAAAACTTTTGTAGTTTCTCTTTTGGCTTTCCTCATTTTTCAGAAAATACTTCAACATCAATAACTTCTAGGTTTGTCGGTCAAGTACCAATAACCTTGAGGTTCTTACTTTGAAGTTGATCATCACATGATAAGTGTTCCGGATTTCACTATTAGTAACTTTTTAATGTGATGAAAAATTTCACTCATAATTTTTATCCATCAAATCATGATGACTTTCCAAGACCATGTATGTACATGCTAGGCTCGTAAAGTTTAACCTCAGTATTCGCATGTGCAAATCTGGCTTGCACCCGTTGTATGCACACGTAGAATCTATAACACCCGATCATCACGTGATGCTTCGAAACGACGAGTCTTAGCAACAGTGCATACTAAGGACGATCACTTCATGGATATGCGAATATTGTTAGTGCCCAACTAGTTGGAGGATCGGGACGCCTATCGTCTTCAACCTTCGTACATTCCCATAAAACTTATGAGTTTATGTAATCTCACTAGATTATATTCTATCATCTTGCAATAAGGTCTTATATATCACATATATCTCATACCTCGCTTATTTCTGAAAACAAAATTTCCAGCTCCTTACTTTTCAAATGGATTTGAACTTCAAGTTTCACGGAGACAAGATGATTTTAGGTACTAATTGAAACCATTGCTCTTTGAATCAACAATGTGAGGTTTACCAAAAGTTTGCAATAGGACTTAATTATTTCTTGATTCTTTAACAATACGGTACCAGTCCGTAAAGTTACTTGTCATATTTAACAGTGTTTCTATCTCAATTACAAGACTAGCGCATGGTAGATAATGGATGCCCATTCGACAAAGTTAATTCAAACTACTATTCAGACTATGTTCATGATAATTAGTTCAAGTTTTAATCTAATTACTAATGAACTCACACTTAATACAACATCCCTCATAGTTGTTTAGTGGCACACGATCCATCGTCACTACACCAAGTCCGATCATCACGTGAGATGACGTAGCTTTAATGGTGAACATCAACATGTTGATCATATCATCCATATGACTAGTGTTCAACCTTTCGATTTTCTGTGTTCCGAGGCCATGTCTTTACATGCTAGGCTCGTCAAGCAAACCCAAGTATTTTCGCGTGTGCAACATGCCTTACACCGTTGTATGTGAACATAGAATCTATCACATCTGATCATCACGAAATGCTTCAAAACGACGAACTTTAGCAATGGTGAATAAGAGGGGAGAATACTTTATTATCTTGATATTAATGTGAGGGATCATCTTATAATGCTACCGCCGCGATCTAATCAAAATAAGATGCATAAAAGGATAAACATCACATGCATGGATAATGTGATATGATATGGCTTTTTCTTCTTGTGCCTTTGATCTCCATATCCAAAGCACATGAGCATGATCTCCATCATCACCAGCATTGCGCCAAGATCCATGGCGCCGCTTCATGGTTGTCCATCACTTATAACTACTATAACAACTACTTGAAATAAAGCTATTACATTATGAATAGACACGCATGTCTTAACAAATTTAAAGACAACCATTAGGATCTTGCCGGTTGCCATAATACAATAATGATCATCTCATACATCAAATATAGTCATCATCACAAAGCCATATCACATCACCAAACCTTGCAAAAACAAGTTAGACGCCTCTAATTTGGTTAGCCTATTTTACGTGGTTTAGGGTTTTTGAGTAAGATCTAATCTACCTACGAACATGAACCACAACGGTGATACTAGTGTTGTCGATATAAATAGTAGATTGAATCTTAACTATGGTGAGAGAGACAGACACCCGCAAAGCCACTTATGCAATACAAGTTGCATGTCAAGCGTGGAGCAAGTCTCATGAGACGCGGTCATGTAAAGTTAGCCCGGGCTGCTTCATCCCACCATCCCGCAAGATCAAAGTACACATAACTAAAGACAATAAAAGCATCAACGCCCGCAAACTCATTGTGTTCTACTCATGCAACAGATCTATGCATAGACACGGCTCTAATACCACTGAAGGGTTCGTTGCATGGAAAACAAAAAAAATTCAACTGTGAATAAGAACTAAACCAAGATCCAATCTAGGAAAATCCAAGATCTAATATATGAAGATCGAAGCAACGAGATAGATGAGAACTAACCCTCGTAGATCCAAAGCCTTAACGAGATCAGATCTCGTGGTTGATGTAGACGATCGTTTCGGTGCTGCAATCCGGCAGCACTTCCGTACTCGGTCGCACGTATGGTGTCAATGAAGTCCTTCCTCTCCCCATTACAAGGGGCAGAGGAGGTGTAGTAGATCCCCTCGGAATTCGAGCAGCACGACGGCGTGGTGGTGGTGGTGGAGGAGAAAAACTGCAGTGCTTCGCCAAGCGGGTGCAGAGTTGTGGTGGAGGAGAGAGGGGGCGACCAGGGTTAGGGTTGAAGAGATGGTGCGCCCCCTGCCCCCTCACCTCTCTATATAGGGGGGAGGGTCGGTTGGGGTGGCCCCCACGCCCCAAACCCATCTAGGGCCGGCGGCCTAAGAGGGGGGGAGTTTTCTTCCCCCCCCAAGTCTTTCCCCCTTTAGGCTTTTGGGGAAACCCTAAGGGTTCGCCAACTTGGGCCTTGAGGGGCTATGCGCCTGGCCCATTAGGGCTGGGCTGCACCCCCTCGGCTCATTTTAGCCCTCCTAGGGTCTTGGGCCCACTAGTGGACCCCCGGAACCTTCTAGAACCTTCCCGGTCTTCCACCAGAAAAATCCCGAACTTTTCCGAACCCTAGAAATCGACTTCCCTTATATGAATCCTATTCTCCGAACCATTCCGGACCTCCTCGTGATGTCCTGGATCCCATCCAAGACTCCAAAAAACATTCGATCTCCATCTCATATTCCGAAGCCAGTATACAACATCGAACCTTAAGCGCGTCACCCTACGGTTCGTGAACTATGCGGACATGATCGAGACCCCTTGATAAGGGCTAAGCCCTAGGGGAGGCCCAATCTTCACGGATTTGGATGAGATTCATGGGGGAGGTGGAAGAACACGAAGAACACTGGTAGAAAGCGGGGTGGATCGAAGATATAAACGCAACACACACACACACAACCGGTTGTTCTTCGTTGGCCCGATACACCAACCCAATAGAATTGCAAGGCAAAGACCCACAAGGAGTAGAATCCCTCACAAAAGATTGGCAAGCAATTGATAGAGTTCCAAAGAGGAAAAGAGTGCAAATAGATAGAATTGCAAGAAGCAAAAGATCCACAAACACTAGAATTCCTAGAAGGGAAGAGACCAATTCCTTAGAAGAGTCTTGGTAACTTCATAGATTTGGATCTAGAATGGTTTCCCATAGGGAGGAGCAAAGCTCATGTTTAATCTCATAACAAGTCTAACCCTAATTCGTGGCTGGGGGAGCCCTATATATAGGCTAGATCCAAAACAGGGGTAACTTGGTCATTTGCGAAATAAACACAGCCATGGGATCAAAATCGATGGGTCAGATGAAGTCAACTGGGGTGGGGCCGGCAGTTCCGGGGTACGTCGGCCGGGAATGCCGATCACTTTCTGCTGCTGCGTCTTTGGGCGGCAGTGCCGGTGCTTGGAGGCTCGTAATGTCGGTGCTGGCCGACAGTGCCGGTGCTTGGAGGCCGGCAGTGCCGTGGTGCTTCCACATGCAGTGCCAGCCTGGGGAGGGCGGCAGTGCTGGCCTTGAGCCGCCATCGGCTGAAGTGGCTCTTCCTTCTTCTCTTCTTCTTCCTTGACCCATGGAGCTTCTTCCTCTTCAGATCCTGGGTGAGACTTGTACATGATGAAACATAGAGCATTTGCATGAGGTAGCATTCCATCCAATGAGGTATCCAATGTATAGGTGGAAAGGAGCAAATTCACCTCTTGGTGTATAGCTTTGGCCCGAGCTCGTGTCATTGGTCCACGAGGAGGGCTTGTCGGTCTTGAGGCGGAGGTGTCCAAAAGCCACCCCGTATCATCTCCCCCCTTGCGAAAGAGTCGTCCTCGACTCTATGTTCTCCTCATCTCCATGATAGGGTGAAAGATCTGACACATTGAATGTGTTTCTCACCAAGTACTTTGATGTTGGTATGTCGATGACGTAGGCGTTGTTGTTGATGCGCTTGAGGACCTTGAAGGGACCATCGCCTCGGGGCTTGAGCTTGGAGTTTCGTTCTCGAGGGAAGCGGTCTTTGTGAAGGTGTATCAACACTAGGTCTCCTTCATTGAAGATCCTTGCCTTCTTCTTCATGTTGAGTCTAGTGGCTTGATGAAGGACTTGTTTCTCAATTGTTGCCCTTGTATCTTCATGTATTGGGCTCGCTTGTCGATGTTCATGTTTACTTGCTAATGTAGTGGAAGAGGAAGTAGGTCGATTTCCGTCGGCGGTTCAAACCCATATACGACCATGAAGGGGCTTCTCATTGTTGTTGAGTGCTTGGTGCGGTTGTAGGCAAACTCCGCATGCGGGATGCAATCTTCCCATGATTTCAAATTATTCTTGACAACGACTCGTAGTAGTGTGGAGAGGCTTCGGTTCACCACTTCGGTTTGCCCATCGGTTTGTGGGTGCGAGGATGATGAGAACAAAAGCTTGACATTTAACTTGTTCATTAGTGTCTTCCAAAGGTAGCTCATGAATTTGACATCTCGATCCGAGACAATGCTTCTTGGTACACCATGGAGTCTCACAATTTCCCTAAAAAACACAGAGGCAATATGTGAAGCATCATCCGTTCGGGATCGAGCAAGGTATAAAATGAGCCATTTTGGAGAATCTATCAACCACCACAAAAATTGAATCATGACCATATTTAGTTCGAGGCAATCCTAGTACAAAGTCCATGCTTATATCGGCCCAAGGAGCATAAGGAATAGGCAACAGTGTATAAAGGCCATAGGGGTTGGAAGTGGACTTAGCTTGTTAGCATGTTGTGCACCGTCGGCGAAGGCGTTCCACGTCGCGGTACATTCTTGGCCAATAGTAGTGAGTTGAAATCATTGCATACGTCTTCTCTCGTCCAAAGTGTCCCATAAGACCACCACCATGCAATTCTTGTAAGAGCAAAAGGCGTAGCGAAGACATGGGAATACAAATTTTGTTGCCCTTGAACAAGAATCCTTGGTGCAAATAGAAATCACCGATGCCCTTTTCATTAGAACACTTTGCAAAGATTGGGCCAAAGAAGGTATCGGAGGCATATAGTTCTTTGATTTCACCAAGGCCCAAAACATGGAAATCCAAACGAGTGAGTAAAAGGGTGAGCTTGCGGGAATGAGCATCCGCAACTACATTGTCCTTGCCCTTTTTGTATTTGATTACATATGGAAAGGACTCAATGAACTCAACCCATTTTGCATGTATTTTGTTCAAATTGTGTTGAATTTTCAAATACTTCAAAGACTCATGGTCGGAGTGAATAACAAACTCTTTTGGCCAAAGATAATTTTGCCAAACTTCAAGAACTCGAACAATCGCATAAAGTTCCTTGTCATATATAGGATAGTTGAGGCGTGCGCCATCCAACTTCTCACTATGATATGCCACGGGTTTTCCATATTGCATAACGACTCCACCAATATCGAGTCCACTCGCATGACACTCAATCTCAAAAGTTTTTGCAAAGTTCGGAAGAACGAGAAGTGGTGCCTCGGTAAGTTTCTTTTTCAACTAATCAAAAGATTTTTGTTGGGCCTTGCCCCACACAAAAGGAACATTCTTTTTAGTAAGCTCATTTAAAGGGAAAGCAATGGTGCTAAAATCTTTCACGAAACGTCTATAGAAGCCGGCAAATCCATGGAAACTTCAAACTTGACCAACATTGGTAGGAGTGGGCCAATTGTGAATGGCCTCAACCTTCGAAGAGTCCACTTCAATGCCATTGGCGGAAACAACAAACCCAAGAAAAACCAATTTGTTTTGTGCAAAGGTGCACTTGGGAAGATTTGCAAATAGCTTCCCGCGGCGTAAGATGCATAAGACTTCTCTCACATGTTGCACATGGTCCTCGAGATTTTTGCTATAAATGATAATATCATCAAAGTACACAACCACTCTTGCCAATGAGAGGTCTCAAGATATGGTTCATAAGGCGCATAAAATTTGATGGAGAATTTGAAAGACCAAATGGCATGACAAGCCATTCATAGAGACCAAGTTTGGTCTTGAAGTCCATCTTCCATTCATCACCAATTGCCATGCGGATTTGGTGGTAGCCACTATGCAAATCTATCTTAGAGAAGATCGTGGCACCACTCAACTCATCAAGCATGTCATCTAAACGCGGAATGGGGTGGCGGTATCGAACGGTAATGGCATTGATGGGGCGACAATCCATACACATTCTTTGCGACTCATCCGGTTTAGGAACTAGAATGACTGGAACCGCACAAGGGCTTAAGCTTTCACGGGCATACCTTTTTTCGAGGAGATCTTGAATTTGACGTTGAATCTCCTTTGTGTCTTCGGGGTTGGTGCGGTAGGTGGCGCGGTTTGGTAGAGGGGCACCGGGTATGAGGTCGATGCGGTGCTCAATTCCTCTAATTAAGCGGTGGTAGCCCATGAGGGAGCTCGTCGGGGAAGACATCTTGAAATTCCTTCAAAAGAGACAACAAAGACGAAGGAAGTGTTGCTAAGTTGTTAGTCTCCGAGGGTGGCCCCTTGCAAATGAGCACATAGTGCAATTTTGTGGATGGGTTGTGGTGCACTTCTCTCATCTCACTCTTGGTAGCTATGAGGACACTCTTCATCTCGCTCACATATGGCTTGTGGCGCTCACTCTCTTTTTGGTGGATCACTCTCTCACCTCTCATCTCACTAGTGATAGTAAATTCCTTAGCCCTCGCTAAAGCATTTGCATTGTCCGCAATTACTTGGCTAGGAGTCATTGGGCGTAGGATGAAGGACTTGTCGTCGGCCTTCAAGCTATAAGCATTTGTGTAACCATCATGGTTTGCTCTTTTTTCATATTTCCAAGGGCGACCAAGTAGCATGTGGCACACCGTCATAGGCACTACATCACACTCAACGGTGTCTTCATAGGCGCCGATCTTGAAGGATATTGTGACGGTGTGTTGGATCTTCACATTTCCGTTGTCTAGCCATTGCACATGGGAAGGATGGGGGTGTTTCTGGAGCGGGAGGTTGAGCTTGGAGCATAGTTTGGTGCTTGCAAGGTTGCAACAACTACCTCCATCGATGATGACCTTGATTGACTTGTGATACGTCTCCAACGTATCGATAATTTCTTGTGTTCCATGCCACATTATTGATGTTATCTACATGTTTTATGCACACTTTATGTCATATTCGTGCATTTTCTGGAACTAACCTATTAACAAGATGCCGAAGTGCCGATTGCTTGTTTTCTGCTGTTTTTGGTTTCAGAAATCCTAGTAAAGAAATATTCTCGGAATTGGACGAAATAAAAGCCCAGAGGCCTATTTTCTCACGAAGCTTCCAGAAGACCGAAGACGAAACGAAGTGGGGCCACAGGGGAGCCAAACCCTAGGGCGGCGCGGCCCCCCCTTGGCCGCGCCGCCTGTCATCCGGGGCCCCTGTGCCCCCTCTCGACTTGCCCTTCCGCCTACTTAAAGCCTCCGTGACGAAACCCCCGCACCGAGAGCCACGATACGGAAAACCTTACCGAGACGCCGTCGCCGCCGATCCCATCTCGGGGGATCCAGGAGATCGCCTCCGGCACCCCGCCGGAGAGGGGAATCATCTCCCGGAGGACTCTACACCGCCATGGTCGCCTCCGGAGTGATGAGTGAGTAGTCTACCCCTGGACTATGGGTCCATAGCAGTAGCTAGATGGTTGTCTTCTCCCCATTGTGCTATCATTGTCGGATCTTGTGAGCTGCCTATCATGATCAAGATCATCTATATGTAATTCTATATGTTGCGTTTGTTGGGATCCGATGAATAGAGAATACTTATTATGTTGATTATCGAAGTTATGCTTATGTGTTATTTATCATCTTGCATGCTCTCTGTTACTAGTAGATGCTCTGGCCAAGTAGATGCTTTTAACTCCAAGAGGGAGTACTTATGCTCGATAGTGGGTTCATGCCTGCATTGACACCGGGACAGAGTGACGGAAAGTTCTAAGGTTGTGTTGTGCTCGTTGCCACTAGGGATAAAACATTAGTGCTATGTTCAAGGATGTAGTCACTAGTTACATTACGCACCATACTTAATGCAATTGTCTGTTACTTTGCAACTTAATACTGGAGGGGGTTCGGATGATAACCTGAAGGTGGACTTTTTAGGCATAGATGCAGTTGGATGGCGGTCTATGTACTTTGTCGTAATGCCCAATAAAATCTCACTATACTCATCATGATATGTATGTGCATTGTCATGCTCTCTTTATTTGTCAATTGCCCAACTCGTAATTTGTTCACCCAACATGCTCGTTCGTCTTATGGGAGAGACACCTCTAGTGAACCGTGGACCCCGGTCCAATTCTCTTTACTGAAATACAATCTACTGCAATACTTGTTTTTACCGTTTTCTCTCGCAAACAATCATCTTCCACACAATACGGTTAATCCTTTGTTACAGCAAGTCGGTGAGATTGACAACCTCACTGTTTCGTTGGGGCAAAGTACTTTGGTTGTGTTGTGCAGGTTCCACGTTGGCGCCGGAATCTCTGGTGTTGCGCCGCACTACATCCCGCCGCCATCAACCTTCAACGTGCTTCTTGGCTCCTCCTCGGTTCGATAAACCTTGGTTTCTTTCTCGAGGGAAAACTTGCTGCTGTGCGCATCATACCTTCCTCTTGGGGTTGCCCAACGAACGTGTGAAATACACGCCATCAAGCATATTTTCTGGCGCCGTTGCCGGGGAGATCAAGACACGCTGCAAGGGGAGTCTCCACTTCTCAATCTCTTTACTTTGTTTTTGTCTTGCTTAGTTTTATTTACTACTTTGTTTGCTGCACTAAATCAAAACACAAAAAAAAAATTAGTTGCTAGCTTTACTTTATTTGCTATCTTGTTCACTATATTGAAAACACAAAAAAATTAGTTTACTTGCATTTACTTTATCTAGTTTGTTTTATTTACTGTTGCTAAAATGGCCAACGCTGAGAATACTAAGTTGTGTGACTTCACAACCGCAAATAATAATGATTTCTTATGCACACCTATTGCTCCACCTCGCTACTACAAGCAGAATTCTTTGAAATTAAACCCGCTTTATCGAATCTTGTTATGAGAGATCAATTTTCTGGAATTAGTTCGATGATGCTGCTGCCCATCTTAATAATTTTGTTGAACTATGTGAAATGCAAAAATATAAAGATGTAGATGGTGATATTATTAAACTAAAATTGTTCCCTTTCTCATTAAGAGGAAGAGCTAAAGATTGGTTGCTATCTCCGCCTAAGAATAGTATTGATTCATGGACTAAATGCAAGGATGCTTTTATTGGTAGATATTATCCCCCGCTAAAATTATATCTTTGAGGAGTAGCATAATGAATTTTAAACAATTAGATACTGAACATGTTGCTCAAGCTTGGGAAAGAATGAAATCTCTCGGTTAAAAATTGCCCAACCATGGATCGACTACTTGGATGATCATCCAAACCTTCTATGCAGGACTAAATTTTTCTTCACGGAATTTATTGGATTCAGCTGCTGGAGGTACCTTTATGTCCATCACTCTTGGTGAAGCAACAAGGCTTCTTGATAATATGATGATCAACTACTCTGAATGGCACACGGAAAGAGCTCCGCAAGGTAAGAAGGTAAATTCCGTCGAAGAAACCTCTTCCTCGAGTGATAAGATTGATGCTATTATGTCTATGCTTGTGAACGGTAGGCCTAATGTTAATTCTAATAATGTTCCGTTAGCGTCATTAGTTGCTCAAAAAGAATATGTTGATGTAAACTTCATTAAAAATAATAATTTCAACAACAATGCTTATCGGAACAATTCTAGTAACAACTATAGGCCATATTCTTATAATAATGGCAACGGCTATGGTAATTCTTATGGAAATTCTTACAACAATAATAGGAATTCACCCCTGGACTTGAAGCCATGCTTAAAGAATTTATTAGTACACAAAACCGCCTTTAACAAATCATTGAGGAAAAGCTCAATAAAATTGATATTCTTGTTTCTAGAGTTGATAGTCTTGCCTCGATGTTGATCTTTTGAAATCAAAAGTTATGCCTAATAGGGATATTGAAAATAAAATTGTTACTACAGCAAATGCCATTCAAGTTAGAATTAATGAGAATATAAGATTAATGGCTGAACTGCGTGCTAGGTGGGATAGAGAAGAAAATGAAAAACTAGCTAAAAAGAAGAATATAGCTAAAGTTTGGACTATTACCACCACTAGTAATGCTAATGCTACACATGTTGCTGCACCTCCTACTCATACTAATAAAAGAATTGGTGTTAGCAATGTTTCCACTTCTAATGCAAAGCGCGAAAACTGCCTGAAACTGCTAAAACTGCTGAAACTGCCTGTGATAAAGCTGCTAAAATTTTTTCCAACATTGGGGATGATGATCCCATTGCTTTAGATTATAATGGTTTGAATTTTGATGATTGCCACATCTCTGAAGTTATAAAGTTCTTGCAAAAACTTGCTAAAAGTCCTAATGCTAGTGCTATAAATTTGGCTTTCACGCATCATATTACAAATGCTCTCATAAAAGCTAGAGAAGAGAAACTAGAGCGCGAAGCCTCTATTCCTAAAAAGCTAGAAGATGGTTGGGAGCCCATCATTAAGATGAAGGTTAAAGATTTTGATTGTAATGCTTTATGTGATCTTGGTGCAAGTATTTCTGTTATGCCTAAGAGAATTTATAATATGCTTGACTTGCCCCCGTTGAAAAATTGTTATTTGGATGTTAATCTTGCTGATCATTCTACAAAGAAACCTTTGGGTAAAGTTGATAATGTTCGCATTACCGTTAACAATAATCTTGTTCCCGTTGATTTTGTTGTCTTGGATATTGAATGCAATGCATCTTGTCCCATTATATTGGGAAGATCTTTTCTTCGAACTGTTGGTGCTATTATTGATATGAGGGAAGGTAATATAAAATATCAATTTCCTCTCAAGAAAGGTATGGAACACTTCCCTAGAAAGAGAATAAAGTTACCTTATGATTCTATTATTAGAACAAATTATGATGTTGATGCTTCATCTCTCGATGTTACTTGATACACACTTTCTGCGCCTAGCTGAAAGGCGTTAAAGAAAAGCGCTTATGGGAGACAACCTGTCGTGGATGTGGCCACGGCAGATGC
>NC_061514.1:246080737-246106637 GCF_022539505.1 Lolium rigidum | reverse complement strand
CCCCATAATCCACCATGGGAGAGCTTCTTCTTCTAGAGATTTTTACTAGATCTTGTAGTGATTTTTACTAGATCTTGTAGAGATTTTTACTAGCTTCGAAACGAGCCCAAGATCATCAAAATCGGAGTCCGGATGCAAAAGTTCTTGAAGTTTTCGTGAAGCAGTTTTTTGGCCGGAACTTCCGCCCTACTTCCGGTGAACTTCCGGAAATGACGAATCTGCACGCAGAAAGTATACTGTAAGCTTTCCGGGGACGCCCGACTTCACCCGGAAGTTGGCCGGTACTTCCGGGGGGGCGGAAGTTCCGCCTCAAATGACCGGAAGTTCCGGTTTTGACGAGTTTTGTGCATAACGGGCAGATTTCTCTTGCCCTATTTAAGGGGGTCTTCTTCCCCAAAGTTCCCCAACCGTTTGAGCTCGTTTTTTACTCCATTGTTGACCTTCTTTGAGCTTGCTATCTCCCTATCCCTCCCATGAATCTTGCATCTATTTGAGAGATAGATAGAGGAGATCTAGATCTACACCTTCACCAATCAAATCCCTCTCTTTGTGAGGGGAATCCACTAGATCTAGATCTTGGAGAAATTTGGTGTTCCTCCTCCTATTTGTTCTTCCTCTCTTATTCCCCCAATAGCTTTTGTAGCTTTGTTGGAATTTGAGAGAGAAGGACTTGAGCATCTTTGTGGTGTTCTTGCCATTGCATTTGGTGCATCGGTTTGAGTTCTCCACGGTGATTCGTGGAAGTGAAAGCAAGAAAGTTGTTACTCTTGGGTTCTTGGAACCCTAGACGGATTTGAGGCCTTTGTGGCAATTTCTTGGGAGCCTCCAATTAAGTTGTGGATGCGTGCCCCAAGCTTTGTGTAAGGCCCGGTTTCCGCTTCGAAGGAAATCCCTTAGTGGAACCGTGACCTAGGCCTTTGTGGCGAGGGTCACCGGAGATTTAGGTGAGGCGCCTTCGTGGCGTTCGGTGTGTGGTGTGAGTACCGCATCTTGGGGTGAGGCCTTTGTGGCGTTGGTGTGCATCGAGCAACCACACCTCAAGGTGAGCCTCTTGTGGCGTTCGGGAGCACTAAGCAACCGCACCTCTCCACCGGAGATTAGCACTCGCAAGAGTGTGAACTCCGGGATAAATCATCGTCTCCCGCGTGCCTCGGTTATCTCTATACCCGAGCTATTTACTTATGCACTTTACCTTGTGATAGCCATCGTGCTTGAAGTTATATATATCTTTCTATCACATACTTGCTTGTATTGCTTAGCATAAGTTGTTGGTGCACATAGGTGAACCATTGCTTAGAATAAGTTGTTGGTGCACATAGGTGAACAATAGTATATAGGCTTTGGGCTTGACAAAGTAAACGCTAGTTTTATTCCGCATTTGTTAAGGCCATCTCGTAAAAGTTTTAAATCGCCTATTCACCCCCCCTCTAGGCGACATCCGTGTCCTTTCAGTTATGCATAAGACATCCTATAAGTTGCAAGCCTCATGCATAGAATACCAATAGTGCTCGCACCTTGTCCTAATTAGCTTGGATTTACATGGATTATCATTGCATAACATATGTTTCAACCAAGTGTCACAAAGGGGTACCTCTATGCCGCCCGTACAAAGGTCTAAGGAGAAAGTTCGCATTGGATTTCTCGCTTTTGATTATTCTCAACTTAGACATCCATACCGGGACAACATAGAAAACAGATAATGGACTCCTCTTTAATGCATAAGCATTCAACAACAGATAATATTCTCATAAGAGATTGAGGATTGATGTCCAAACTGAAACTTCCACCATGATTCATGGCTTTAGTTAGCGGCACAATGTTCTTCTCTAATAATATGCATACTCAAACAATTTGATCATGATAAATCACCCTTACTTCAGACAAGACGAACATGCATATCAACTCACATGATATTCAACAAAGGTGTAATAGTTGATGGCGTCCCCAGAAACATGGTTACCGCTCAACAAGCAACTTATAAGAAATAAGATACATAAACTACATATTCTTTACCACGATAGTTTTTAAGGCTATTTTCCCATGAGCTATATATTGCAAAGACAAGGAATGAAATTTTAAAGGTAGCACTCAAGTAATTTACTTTGGAATGGCAGAGAAATACCATGTAGTAGGTAGGTATGGTGGACACAAATGACATAGTTTTTGGCTCAAGGATTTTGGATGCACGAGAAGTATTCCCTCTCAATACAAGGCTTTGGCTAGCAAGGTTGTTTGAAGCAAACACAAGTATGAACCGAGTACAGACAAAACTTACATAAGAACATATTGCAAGCATTATAAGACTCTACACTGTCTTCCTTGTTGTTCAAATACCTCACCAGAAAATATCTAGACTCCAGAGAGACCAATCATGCAAACCAAATTTCAACAAGCTCTATGGTAGTTCTTCATTAATAGGTGCAAAGTACATGATGCAAGAGCTTAAACATGACCTATTTGAGCACAACGATTGCCAAGTATCAAATTATTCAAAACATTATACCAATTACCACATGAAGCATTTTCTGTTTCCAACCATATAACAATGAACGATGCAGTTTCAACCTTCGCCATGAACATTAAAAGTAAAGCTAAGAACACCTGTGTTCATATGCAACAGCGGAGCGTGTCTCTCTCCCAAACAAAGAATGCTAGGATCCGATTTTATTCAAACAAAAACAAAAATATACAGACGCTCCAAGTAAAGCACATAAGATGTGACGGAATAAAAATATAGTTTCACTAGAGGTGGCCTGATAAGTTGTCGATGAAGAAGGGATGTCTTGGGCATCCCCAAGCTTAGATGCTTGAGTATTCTTAAAATATGCAGGGATGAACCACGAGGGCATCCCCAATCTTAGACTTTTCACTCTTCTTGATCATATTGTATCATCCTCCTCTCTTGACCCCCTGAAAACTTCCTCCACACCAAACTCAAAACAAACTCATTAGAGGGTTAGTGCATACTAAAAAATTCACATATTCAGAGGTGACATAATCATTCTTAACACTTCTGGACATTGCACAAAGCTACCGAAAGTTAATGGAACAAAGAAATCCATCAAACATAGCAAAATAGGCAATGCGAAATAAAAGGCAGAATCTGTCAAAACAGAACAGTCCGTAAAGACGAATTTTTCTGGGGCACTTAACTTGCTCAGATGAAAAATCTCAAATTGAATGAAAGTTGCGTACATATCTGAGGATCACGCACGTAAATTGGAAGATTTTTCTGAATTACCTACAGACGGGGCTACTCAATTTCGTGACAGCAAGAAATCTGTTTCTACGCAGTAATCCAAATCTAGTATCAACCCTACAATCAAAGACTTTACTTGGCACAACAATGCAATAAAATAAAGATAAGGAGAGGTTGCTACAGTAGTAACAACTTCCAAGACTCAAATATAAAACAAAAGTGCAGAATTAAAATAATGGATTGTCTCCCATAAGCGCTTTTCTTTAACGCCTTTCAGCTAGGCGCAGAAAGTGTGAATCAAGTATTATCAAGAGATGAAGCATCAACACCATAATTTGTTCTAATAATAGAATCAAAAGGTAACTTCATTCTCTTTCTAGGGAAGTGTTCCATACCTTTCTTGAGAGGAAATTGATACTTAATATTGTAGGGATTCGTTGCATAGAAAACAAAAAAATTCCTACCGCGAGAACGCAATACAAGCCAAGATGCAATCTAGAAGACGGGAGCAACGAGGGGATGAACGAGACTCACCCTTGAAGATTTCCAAAGCCTACAAGATGAGGCTCTTGTTGCTGCGATGAGACGATCACTTGCCGCTTTCAAAAGCGCGTAGAAGATCTTGACGGTGCCACAACCGGGCAAAGCACCTCCGTACTCGGTCACACGTTCGGTGTTGATGAAGACGACGTCCTTCTCCCCGTTCTAGCGGGCAGCGGAAGTAGTAGCTCCTCCTTGAATCCGGCAGCACGATGGCGTGGTGGCGGTGTCGATGGAGATCTCCGGCGGAGCTTCGCTAAGCGTTGCGGGAGAGGTGGAGGAGTGGGGCGGCTAGGGTTTGGGGAGAGGGGGTGGCCGGCCACTATGGGGTGCGGCCAAGCTATGGGCTTGTGGTGGACGGCCCCCTCCCCTTGCCCCTCATTATATAGGTGGAACCCCCAAGTGTTGGACTACAAGTCTTCGAATAAGACCCCAACCCAAAACCTTCCATGTGTAGGGAAACCTACCCAAGGTGGGATTCCCACCTCAAGTGGGACTCCCACCCTTCCATGAGGGTGGCCGGCCACCCTTGGTGGAGTCCACCTGGGACTCCACCCCTCTAGGGTTGGCCGGCCATGGGAGGTGGAGTCCCTTCGGGACTCCGCCTTCCAAAGTGATTTCTTCCGGACTTTTCTAGAACCTTCCATAAATGCACCGGATCATTTTCAAACTTATAAAATGACTTCCTATATATGAATCTTATTCTCCGACCATTCCGAACTCCTCGTGATGTCCGGGATCCCATCCGAAACTTCGAACAAACTTCGAACTCCATTCCATATTCAAGTTCTACTAATACGACATCAAACCTTAAGTGTGTCACCCTACGGTTCGCGAACTATGTAGACATGGTTGAGAACTCTCTCTGACCAATAACCAATAGCGGGATCTGGAGATCCATAATGGCTCCCACATATTCAACGATGACTTAGTGATCGAATGAACCATTCACATACGATACCGATTCCCTTTGTCACGCGATATTTTACTTGTCCGAGGTTTGATCATCGGTATCTCTATACCTTGTTCAACCTCGTCTCCTGACAAGTACTCTTTACTCGTACCGTGGTATGTGATCTCTTATGAACTATTCATATGCTTGCAAGCTATTTAGACGACATTCCACCGAGAGGGCCCAGAGTATATCTATCCGTCATCTGGATGGACAAATCCCACTCGTTGATCCATATGTCTCAACTCATACTTTCCGGATACTTAATCCCACCTTTATAACCACCCATTTACGCAGATGGCGTTTGATGTAATCAAAGTACCTTTCCGGTATAAGTGATTTACATGATCTCATGGTCGAAAGGACTAGGTAACTATGTATCGAAAGCTTATAGCAAATAACTTAATGACGTGATCTTATGCTACGCTTAATTGGGTGTGTCCATTACATCATTCATATAATGACATAACCTTGTTATTAATAACATCCAATGTTCATGATCATGAAACTATGATCATCTATTAATCAACAAGCTAGTTATACAAGAGGCTTACTAGGGACTCATTGTTGTTTACATAACACACATGTATCAATGTTTCGGTTAATACAATTATAGCATGGTATATAAACATTTATCATAAACACAAATATATATAATAACCACTTTTATTATTGCCTCTTGGGCATATCTCCAACAAATATTCCCTTCCTTCATATCAATAATAGCACCAACAGTTCGAAGAAAAGGTCTTCCCAAAATAATGGGACAAGATGCATTGCATTCAATATCCAAGACAACAAAATCAACGGGGACAAGGTTGTTGTTAACCGTAATGTGAACATTATCAATCCTCCCCAAAGGTTTCTTTATAGAGTTATCAGCAAGATTAACATCCAAATAACAATTTTTCAATGGTGGCAAGTCAAGCATATTATAGATTTTCTTAGGCATAACAGAAATACTTGCACCAAGATCACATAAAGCATTACAATCAAAATCATTGACCTTCGTCTTAATGATGGGCTCCCAACCATCTTCCAACTTCCTAGGAATAGAAGTTTCAAGTCTTAATTTCTCTTCTCTAGCTTTAATGAGAGCATTTGTAATATGTTTTGTAAAGGCCAAATTTATAGCACTAGCATTGGGACTTCTAGCAAGTTTTTGTAAGAACTTAATAACTTCAGAGATATGGCAATCATCAAAATCTAAACCATTATGATCTACAACAATGGGATCATTGTCCCCAATATTTTGAAAATTTTTAGCAGTTTTATCACAAGCAGTTTCAGCAGTTTTAGCAGCTTCGTGCAGCTTTTGCACGCTTTGCATTAGGAGTAGAAACATTGCTAACACCAATTATTTTACTATTGATAGTAGGAGGTTTAGCAACATGTGAATCATCAACATTACTAGTGGTGGTAATAGTCCAAACTTTAGCTACATTATTCTCTTTAGCAAATTTTTCCTCTTTTTCCCACCTAGCATGCAATTCAGCCATCAATCTAATATTTTCATTAATTCGGACTTGGATAGCGTTTGCTGTAGCAAATGACTTAATATCTTTAGTTTCATTAGGCATAGCTTTCAATTTTGAAAGATCAACATCAGCAGCAAGACTATCAACCTTAGAAGCAAGAATATCAATTTTACCAAGCTTTTCTTCAACATATTTGTTAAAAGCAGTTTGTGTACTAATAAATTCTTTAATCATGGCTTCAAGACCAGGGGGTACACTCCTATTATTGTTGTAAGAATTCCTATAAGAATTACCATAACCATTACTATTATTAGAAGGATATGGCCTATAGTTGTTACCAAAATTATTTCGATAAGCATTGTTGTTGAAATTATTATTTTTAATGAAGTTCACATCAACATGCTCTTCTTGAGCAACCAATGAAGCTAAAGGAACATTATTAGGATCAACATTAGATCTACCATTCATAAGCATAGACATAATAACATCAATCTTATCACTCAAGGAGGAGGTTTCTTCAACAGAATTTACCTTCTTACCTTGTGGAGCCCTTTCCGTGTGCCATTCAGAGTAGTTGATCATCATATTATCAAGAAGCTTTGTTGCGGCGCCTAAGGTGATGGACATAAAAGTACCTCCAGCAGCTGAATCCAATAGGTTCCGCGAAGAAAAATTCAATCCCGCATAAAAGGTTTGGATGATCATCCAACTAGTCACTCCATGGGTAGGGCAATTCTTTACCAAAGATTTCATTCTTTCCCATGCTTGGGCAACATGCTCATTATCCAATTGCTTAAAATTCATTATGCTACTTCTCAAAGATATAATTTTAGCAGGAGGATAATATCTACCAATGAAAGCATCCTTACATTTAGTCCATGAATCAATAACTATTTTTAGGTAAAGATAGCAACCAATCTTTAGCTCTTCCTCTTAAGGAGAAAGGAAACAATTTCAAATTTATAATGTCACCATCTACATCCTTATACTTTTGCATTTCACAAAGTTCAACAAAATTATTAAGATGGGCAGCAGAATCATCAAAACTAACACCAGATAATTGCTCTCTCATAACAAGATTTAATAAAGCAGGTTTAATTTCATAAAATTCTACTGTAGTAGCAGGTGGAGCAATAGGTGTGCATAGGAAATCATTATTATTTGTGCTAGTGAAGTCACACAACTTAGTATTCTCATGAGTACCCATTTTAGCAATAGTAAATAAAGCAAACTAAATAAAGTAAATGCAAGTAACTAATTTTTTTGTGTTTTTAATATTGATAACGCAAACAAGACAGTAAATAAAGTAAAGCAAGTAACTATTTTTTTTGTATTTTTGATATAGAGAACAAACAGAGCAGTAAATAAAATAAAGTAAAGCAAGACAAAAACAAAGTAAAGAGATTGGATGTGGGAGACTCCCCTTGCAGCGTGTCTTGATCTCCCCGGCAACGGCGCCAGAAATTTAGCTTGATGACGTGTAGAGCACACGTCCGTTGGGAACCCCAAGTGGAAGGTGTGATGCGTACAGCAGCAAGTTTTCCTCAGTAAGAAACCAAGGTTTATCGAACCAGTAGGAGTCAAGGGCCACGTGAAGGTCGTTGGTGACGGAGTGTAGTGCGGCGCAACACCAGGGATTCCGGCGCCAACGTGGAACCTGCACAACACAATCAAAATACTTTGTCCCAACTTAACAGTGAGGTTGTAAATCTCACCGGCTTGCTGTAAACAAAGGATTAAACGTATGGTATGGAAAATGATGTTTGTTTGCAAAGAACAGTAGAGAACAATGTTTGCAGTAGATTGTATTCAGATGTAAAAGAATGGACCGGGGTCCACAGTTCACTAGTGGTGTCTCTCCAATAAGAAATAGCATGTTGGGTGAACAAATAGAGAGGGCATAACAATGCACATACATATCATGATGACTACTATGAGATTTACTTAGGGCATTACGACAAAGTACATAGACCGCTATCCATCATGCATCTATGCCTAAAAAGTGCACCTTCGGGTAAGCATCCGCACCCCTTCCAGTATTAAGTTGCAAACAACAGACAATTGCATTAAGTATGGTGCGTAATGTAATCAACACAAATATCCTTAGACAAAGCATCGATGTTTTATCCCTAGTGGCAACAACACATCCACAACCTTAAAACTTTCTGTCACTATCCTGCATTCAATGGAGGCATGAACCCACTATCGAGCATAAATACTCCCTCTTGGAGTTACAAGTATCAACTTGACCAGAGCCTCTACTAGCAACGGAGAGCATGCAAGATCATAAACAACACATATATGATAGATTGATAATCAACTTGACATAGTATTCCATATTCATCGGATCCCAACAAACACAACATGTAGCATTACAAATAGATGATCTTGATCATGATAGGCAGCTCACAAGATCTAACATGATAGCACAATGAGGAGAAGACAGCCATCTAGCTACCGCTATGGACCCATAGTCCAAGGATGAACTACTCACACATCGGTCCGGGGGCGATCATGGTGATGTAGAGTCCTCCGGGAGATGATTCCCCTCCCGCAGGGTGCCGGAGGCGATCTCCTGAATCCCCCGAGATGGGATTGGCGGCGGCGGCGGCGTCTCTGGAACTATTTCCGTATCGTGGCTCTCGGTAATAGGGTTTTCGCGACGGAGAGTTTAAGTAGGCGGAAGGGCAGAGTCGGAGGGCTGACGAGGGGCCCACACCATAGGCCGGCGCGGGCCCCTCCCTGGCCGCGCCGCCCTATGGTCTGGCCACCTCGTGGTATGCTCTTCGGTCTTCTGGAAGCTCCGTGAAAAAATAAGACCCTGGGCGTTGATTTCGTCCAATTCCGAGAATATTTCGTTTGTAGGATTTCTGAACCAAAAACAGCAGAAAACAGGCACTGGCACTTCGGCATCTCGTTAATAGGTTAGTGCCGGAAAATGCATTTAAATGATGTAAAGTATGTATAAAACATGTGAGTATTGTCATAAAAGTAGTATGGAACATAAGAAATTATAGATACGTTTGAGACGTATCAATGATGCGCACCGAGGACATGGACGAGGATCAGCTGGCGTGGTGGAAGGAGACCAAGGTGAACATCATGGCGAGGAAGATGCTCGCGCGTCAAGCTTGTGCTGCAAGTGTTGTTGGTGCGTCGACTCCTCGAGGTGAGTCTCCGGCGAGTGGTGGCGGCGCTGGCGATGGACTCGTTGATGGTTGATCGCATTGATGGTGTTGGTGGTGGCTTGAACATTGGCTATGATCGCGTTGTGATGTAAAAACTATGAATTATGCATCACATGTCTGAAATTGTTGTCTAAAATCCTGTTTTGAGGGGTTGGAAACTCGTTCGAGTTAGCAGAGCCCATATCTCCACCCCGTAAAACAGAATATTCATGAATGAGTTTTCGACTCGTAAAAAGTGAATAAGAGCCTCTCGCGTTTTAAGGGACAGAAAAATAAGGGTCATCCGAGAACCAACCTGAGGTTGGGTGGTTAGGATGGTGGTTGTACCCCCAGCCCACCAGAGTTCCAACCCCAGATTTAACATCTGTGTGTCTCATAAAGGCGGAATATTCATTCAGTGGGAGGTAAGGTTCCCGTCGACAGTGAGACGCCATTGTGACTTCGTCAATTTCAAGATCCAATCCGCTAGCTCAGTCTTCCGAAGATGCTCATAGTGGTAGGATGTGCGTGTGTGCGTTCATAAGGGTAAGTGTATGCACGTGTATGTGAGCGTCTACGTTTGTACTGTGTTTAAAAAAAAAATAAGGGTCATCCTCTGACCGCGTCGACCAACGTTGTTTCGCGCTGCGACGCGCACCGCACTCACTCGCCAGTTATTGGCGCGTCTACGCCAGAGCCGAGCCCAAACCGGACATGAACCGCGCCGTGTCCAGCCTGCTAACCCGCCACGCCGCCCGCCTCGGTTCCTTCTGCACCTCCTCCTCCTCCTCCTCGCCGGCGTCGGAGGCCTGGGACGGCCGGTTCCGGCTGCACAAGCCGCGGGGGCAGCACCTGCTCACCAACCCGCGCATCCTCGACGCCATCGTCCGCCACGCCGCGCTCCGCCCGGGCGACGCCGTGCTCGAGGTCGGCCCCGGCACCGGCAATCTCACAGCCCGCCTCCTCGCCTCCCCAGTCCACCACGTCACCGCCGTCGAGATCGACCCGCGCATGGTGGAAGCCGTCACGGCCCGTGCCGCCGCGCTCGACCTCGCCCAAAAGCTCACGGTCCGTATATCTCCCGGCGCCTACCACCTGCTCGATCAAATGCCTACATATTCAACTAACGAACAGAAATTTCCTGTCGCCGTTTCCAATGCCAGGTGCTCCAGGACGACGCGGTGGAGGCCGACTTCCCGGAGTTCGACGTCTGCGTGGCCAACATCCCGTACGGGATCTCCTCGCCGCTGATCGCGAAGCTGCTCTTCGGCGCCTACCGGTTCCGGACGGCGACGCTCCTGCTGCAGAAGGAGTTCGCGCAGCGCCTCGTGGCCGTGCCGGGCGACTCAGAGTATAACCGTCTCGCGGCGAATGTTCGCTTGGTGGCGGATGTGAAGTTGCTCATGGACGTGAGCAAGAGGGACTTCGTGCCCATGCCCAGGGTAGACTCCTCCCTCGTCGAGATCCGGCCGAGAGCGGCCATGCCGGACGTCGACCTCCCGGAGTGGCTGGCCTTCACGCGGGAGTGCTTCGGTCAGAAAAACAAGACCCTCGGCGCCATCTTCAAGCAGAAGAGGAAGGTCCTCGACCTTTTCAAGCGGTCGCAGAGAACCGAGAGATGCGCAGGCGATGCCACTGGCAATGGCATCATCCCCGGTGTTCTTGATGACAGCAACGATGAAGTTTGCAGTGGCGACGACGAGAGCAGCGACCGAGTAGCTGGGTTCAGGGAGGAAGAGGTCGGGGCGTTCAAAGAAAGGATTGCTAGTGCATTGGACTCCTCAGAGCTTGCGGGGAAGAGGCCATCAAAGATGTCGAACGACGAGCTTCTGTGTTTGCTCAAGCTTTTCAATGAGCGAGGGATACGGTTCCAGTAGCACTTGTCCGTGTCAAGGTGCATCGGGCTTCTTATTGCCCATTCATAAAGATGCAAATTGTACCGATGGTTACTGGCGACCACTCGCTGCATGAAAATGGTGAATTGCTAAGAATTTGTCTCCCCTTGTCTGAATTAGCCTGGTACACGAGTGGACGTCACGATTAGAAACGAGCACAGAAAGGAGTTTGACACTGGACTGAATTATTTCACCGATGCGGAGAGCATCATCACATTTATCATGTATTCAAGTAACTGTAAACGTGGTCTACCTTTTGATACGGAATTTTGAGATAGCTTACCACATTCTTCATATGGTTAAACACTTAAACGTAGTGCTATAATGCTAATGAGGAGGTCATATTCTACATAGTCCCAGACTGTTTATCAATGGGCTAGTCCTTTGTGCTGACATGAAGTTCTGAACATAGATGAAACCAAGTCAATTCGTACACACTTGCTAAAACTATATTCACATTGCTAGGATTCCACAAATGTAATGCTCCTATTACCAAAATTCAGCGAAGACAAAGCCAACCAGTGGTAGAAATGGCACATGATTAAGCAAGTCTGGCAGAAGTATGTTGAACGGTTCAACCAAGATCGATTATGAACAATAGCCACCATAGAACATGATGCTACTTGATGGCAGGAAAGAGTGCTGAACTTTTACCTGGATGGAAAGACTTGCTGATATGCTACTATCATTTTGTCAAATCACCTACCATGAGAGCATACCCTTGTAGAAATGTTGAAAATGGAGAACGTAAATCACCTATTATGAGACCATACACTTGTACAGAAATTTAACATGGGAGAAAGTTATGAAACAATGGGTCTCAAAAACCTATTCAAAATCGTGGCGCACCTCCATGATTCCATCATAATGCACTGTCACACTGCTGATGATGGACAATCACACTAGTGTGGCATGGCACATATCCCTTGCTATTGGAATGAATTATGTAGATAACTGAAACCAAACTACATACTCAGCTGATCATGCCAACATAAAAACATTTGAAAATTCCACTTAGAATTGGAAATCTAGAGGACTGAAGAGCTAAGCAATGAGTACTAGTACATAATCATTTCACATTGGATGCATTGGTTTCATACAGCAAAATTCTTATAATCACCACCACGGTGAATATTCATAGCTCCGGCATTCCTTGAGTTAATACACCCGAATTATAGTACAATTTTACATGCTAAAATGCTAACCACAATGAAGTAAAACCTACCCGTGGTACTAAAAGCAAAAGGCGAAAGAGAGTGTGATAAGAAGGTTTTAGTCCTATAATACCCTCCACAAACACCTTATCGGCGACAGGCGAACAGAGGCGAGAGGTGGAAAGAATGCTTCACCCCGATGACGGCGAGGAGGGGAAGACGTCCTTGACGGCGGAGGCGGCGGTGAGGTAGTTGAGAGTGTTGCGTAGCGTGTCCCGCTCCCGTCGCAGCCTGGTGGCGGTGTCCTCGAGCTCGAGCAGCGCCTGCTGCTCCCTGGGCGCGCCCTCGAAGGTGTTGCCGACGTAGAATGAGAAGGGCGTGGGGAATAGCCCCCGGCGCAGGTCCCCGACCTCCTTCTCCGGCTTTCCGTTGAGGCGGTTGGCGATGCGTATGACGTCGCGCATGAGCGCCTCGACCTCGACGGCGAGCGCCTCGGCGTCCTCCCCGGGCGCGGGCGCGTCGGCGGGCGGGCGGTCCTCGAGCCACCGCACGGCGGCGACGAGGTAGGGCTTGCTGCGCACGACGCGGTGGACGCGGAAGCGCTCCTGGCCCTTGCAGATGAGGAAGAAGCGGTCGTCGGCGAGGCGCTCGTGCTTGACGACCTCGCCGACGCAGCCGACGTCGGCGGCGCCGCCGCCGGCGCCCGCGAAGACGACCCCGAAGCGCAGGTCGGTGTCGAGCACGGTGTGCAGCATGATGCGGTAGCGGAACTCGAAGATGTGCAGCGCGTGGGTCGCGTCCGGGAAGAGCACGAGCGGGAGCGGGAAGAGCGGGAGCTCCACGAGGCCGTCGTCGGGGTCGGGCGGGGAGGAGCCGGGCCCGGACGCGCTGGGCGGCGTGGCGAGGAGGGCCCGGCGGCGGTGGCCGGGGGCGTGGAGGCGAGGCGCTCGACGGAATGCGTGGGCCGGGGAGAAGGCGTGGCGGGAGGCGGCGAGGTGGGGCTGGGGGCGCGGGGAGGGGAGGATTTGGGGGAGGAGAGCCATTGGAGATCTTTTCCCCACGGACAGGGCCACGGTGGTGAGGAGGGGAACGTGTGGATTTGGGGGAGGTGATTTTTCAGGGGTTTTGTTGTTCTGGGGAAGAGGAAGAAGAGAGTGGGGGCCATAGGCAGAGAGAGTGTTAATGACGAGTTGGGTGCGGCGGGGACACGGGGTGATGGCGTGGAAGAGTCCACGTGGGGGCTTATCCGCCGGGAGAGCTTGGGCTGACAATGAGACACACACCTCCACACTACATCATCCGTGAACAGGGCTTGTGTAGCAGAAAAATTCGGCCCGTGTTGGGCTTACGTCGGCCTTTCATATGAAAGTTCTTTTAGATAATACTAATTTTATATTGAAGATTCCACTAAAAAAATTATATATAGAACAAATGCTAAGATAACCGGTACAACACGAAGATGGCTATAACTTCACGTAAACATCACAATACATTGCCGAGCGGCAAACCACACCCCCTCTATAAACCCGATGATAAATGATCCGTCTTGCCCAACATTCAACCACGAATGGCGAGGAGAAGGAGCACATGGCTTCATGGCCGCGTCACAAATCAAGCAAGACACCACTGAAACTCGGCCTCGACTCCAAAGCAATTCGAACCAACGTACCTCCCCTCATGCGTTTAGAGGAGACGACAAGAAGGAGGCATGGTCCTTACGGACTCATGGAAGATGCTGACCAAGATGCATCCACCGTGTCGTACATTGCGCCTCGGAAGCCCAAGCCTTGCCCAACAACCAACCCCAACGCTTCATCTTGCCCCCAACCTCCAATTGTAGCATCGGTCTCTCCCCAAATAGCCTAGATGACGCCTTCAAGAAGATAACGACATTGTGGTTCCGCCGCCGCCTGGTCAGACAGGCCGAACCAAGGGTTCCCCCCGGCAACCGAGGGGAGGGATGCTGATGTAGGCCATGAACACGCCTCCAAGAAGGAAACGACGCTCGTGGGCGTTGCCGTGGTCAGCTACAACCACCGTCGAGCAGGGATTTCTCCCCGGCTATACACCTGGACGCCGATGGCGCCCGAGCTGGACTGGAGAACTTCGACGAGGATGGAAGTTACCGTCTTTAGCCACCACCGTCAGGAGGAGAGGAACACCGTAATAGGAGAAGGGCATCGACCAGCACCGGCATAACCACTGCCACCATCGCCTAGCCCGCCGCCGGCACCATCTCGGTCCAAGTAAATTTTTGGTTTTCAAGATGAATTCCTTTAAGGCCACATGAATTGAGGGCATGGAAAGAATGGCATGACTTTGCATATTGAGAAACACTAAATGCCTTTGTAGACATACGGGGACGAAATCAATACACTGTGTAAGAGATGCCGGAAAACGGGACCGAGCTCCACTATCATGAGAGATAATGAAACAACAAAGAAATTCAAGCTACATTATCTGAGAGGTGCAAACTGGAAAGTGAACTACAAAAACCATCAACACCGCAACATCTAATGTTTATGATGGGGAAGAGCTAAACTAATGCAACCCAGGACATATTACGGCTCAAAAAAGAACGAACAACCACACCAAAGAAAAGGATCACCACACCAACACCAACTAATTTCCAGTTTCCAGAGAAGACTTTTCTCTACCTCAGACCCATCGTTCCTTCTTTGCTTTTATTTTCCTCTTCTCTAAAACTTCAGGTTCTTTTTTAGACGGAATCTTCAGGTTCTTCAAAACGGGACTTTTTCTCTTTGCATCTCTAATGGGCAATGGTCGGATAACGAGGAGAAGGGTGCTTGGAGGATGTGTTTATCGTGGGAAGTGTCTCATTCCTCATTACAAAAGAATGTGTCGATCTAAAATTTTGTTGGGGTTTCATGCTCATTGGTCGAAGTAAATTTTTGCTTTTGAAGATGAATCTCTTTAAGGCCACATGAATTGAGGGCATGAAAAGAATGGCACGACTTTGCATATTGAGAAACGCTAAATGACTTTGTAGACATATGGGGACGAAATCAATACACTGTGTAAGAGATGCCCGAAGACGGGACCGAGCTCCACTACCATTAGAGATAACGAAACAACAAAGAAAGTTCAAGCTACATCATCTGAGAGGTGCAAACTGGAAAGTGAACTACAGAAACCATCAACTCCGCAACAGCTAACGTTTATGATGGGGAAGAGCTAAACTAATGCAACCCATGACATATTACGGCTCAAAAAGAACAAACAACCACACCAAAGAAAAGGATCACCACACCAACAACAACTGATTTCCAGTTTCTAGAGCATCAGGACTTTTTTCTGCCTCAGACCCATCGTTCCTTCTTCGCTTTTATTTTGCTCTTCTCTAAAACTTCAAGTTCTTGTTTTAGAGGGAATCTTCCCTTCACCTTCTCTACCGGTCTCTCTTGAAACAGTTCTCGTCTGGTTCTCTCCTCTGCACAGCCGGGACGGACCGGAGCCACTCTCGTCGGCGATGCTGGCTGTGTTGGACATATGCGCGAGAGGCTAATAAAGTAGTTATTGTTATATCTTAGTGTCCATTATAAATTTTTACACCCATGCTATAATTGTATTAACTGGAAACATTAATACATGTGTGTTGTGTAAACAACCAGAGTCCCTAGTAAGCCTCTAGTTTAACTAGCTTGTTGATTAATAGAATGATCATGGTTTCCTGATCATGAACATTGGATGTTATTAATAACAAGATCATATCATTAGGTGAATGATCTGATGGACACACCCATAGTAAGCATAGCATAATATCAAGTCATTAAGTTCAACTTGCTATAAGCTTTCGATACATAGTAACCTAGTCCTTCGACCATGAGATCATGTCACTACAAGAAATCTGCCATAAGTTGACAAAAATAAGGTGTCACTGAAATGTCACTAATGGCTAATTGTGACGTTACGGTGACGCTCTATGTTTCATCTGGTACAATTCTCACCAAGGATCTGAAGAGGAAGAAGCTCCATGGGTCAAGGAAGAAGAAGAGAAGAAGGAAGAACTACTTCAGCCGATGGCGTCAGCTCAAGGTCGGCACTAACGCCCTCCCCAGGCCAGCACTTCTGGTGGAAGCACCACGGCTCTTCCGGCGGACGCACCTCGGCACTGCCGGCCGACGCACCCCAACACTGCCGGCCTCCAAGCACCAGCACTGCCGGCCAGCACCGGCACTGCCGCCCGAAGACGCAACAGCAGCAAGTGACCGGCACTGCCGGCCGACACACTCAGGCAATGCCGGCCCCACCCCAGTTGACTTCATTTGAACTGTCGATTATGATCATATGGCTGTGTTTATTTTGCAAATGACCAAGTTACCTCTGTTTTGGATCTAGCCTATATATAGGGCTCCCCCAGCCACGAATTAGGGTTAGACTTGTTATGAGATTAAACATGAGCTTTGCTCCTCCCTATGGGAAACCCTTCTAGATCCAAATCTATGAAGTTACCAAGACTCTTCTAAGGAATTGGTCTCTTCTATTCTAGGAATTCTAGTGTTTATGGATCTTTTGCTTCTTGCAATTCTATCTATTTGCACTCTCTTCCTCTTTGGAACTCTATCAATTGCTTGCCAATCTTTTGTGAGGGATTCTACTCCTTGTGGGTCTTTGCCTTGCAATTCTACTGGGTTGGTGTATCGGGCCAACGAAGAACAACCGGTTGTGTGTGTGTTGCGTTTGTATATTCGATCCACCCCGCTTTCTACCTGTGTTCTTCGTGTTCTTCCACCTCCCCCACGAATCCCATCCACAACTGTGAAGATCGGGCCTCCCCTAGGGCTTAGCCCTTATCATATGGTATCAAGAGCTCCTTGGTTTCCACGGATTTGACCCCCACACCCCCAAAAAAATTCTTGAGAATTTTTTCGAAAATCCAAAAAAATAGCCCTAAATTGGCCTTGGTTGGATCTCGCGATTTGTTGAGTTTTTGGTGGTTTTGTTCCAATAGAAGCTTGCCTTTGGTATTGATCTACAATTCCCCCAACTTTTCCCACCTAATTGTGCCAATTTTCCCACGAAATCGAAGATTGTCGGGTCAGTTTTCCGCCAAATCGACGCACAACCGCGACCAGGCCGGCACTGCCACCAGGAAGGACCGGCACTGTCGCTTACGCCGGCACTGCTGCCGTGCGAGACCGGCACTGCCGCCCTCCCACAGGCCGGCACTACCGGTGGCCCGAAATTTTCACAGCTCACTTCGTTTTCGTTTTGGCACTTTCCATTTGTGTTTGGTCTACGGGTTTGAGTGCCATTTCAGCTACCACAAGCTTCCACAACATCGACAACGATGACGACACCCCGAGGATCCAAGCGGTTCATTTGACACCTTCCACCACCACAACAAGTTCGAGATCGTCAGCCACCATCATCAAGTGGTATAACTTGCCTTTTCCTTGTAGCCCTAGCCTCCTTTGCGTACCTTTCTCATCGAGAGTGGCTTTCTAGTGTTGCGAAGCATTGCGCAAGCGTCCCGACCGTGAGGGTGTGCGTGTGTTGAGCAAAGCTACGAAGCAAGCTCGTTGTGAAAAGATAAGCAAAACAAGTGTGACATACTTACATAGATAGTAGTATCCTTACATAGTGAGAAAAAGAAAGAAAACTACAAAAAAAGAGTGTGAGTGACACCTATATACAAAAGAGTCCAAAGCTTATAAGCAAAAGAGAGAAAAGAGAAGAGAGGCGTCTTGCGCAAATCTAGTTGCTTCTCAATTTTGCAACCAAGCCACGGTCTCTTGAAAGTGCATGGAGCCCCCATGTGTGGTTTTGGTAATTAATGACAATCCCTATGGATTAATGTTTGCATTGAATTATATTTGTAGGAGTTGTCCATAGGCAATTCTTGAACCATATGTTGGCATCAAGGTTGCAATAAGAAGAAATTGATGAAGGATATCAAGTGTCAAGTATGTCTTGAAGATGAAGATGAAGTGAGCCCTCAAGTTACTTCAAGACATCAACATGATGAAGAATAAAGAAATGATGTGCAAGTTCAAGATGAGCCATCTCGAAGAGATCCTTTGCTTGAGTCTTGCCATCCATATGGTGATCATGGATATGTGAAGATGCGCCGAAGAAGAAGCTCTCCCATGGTGGATTATGGGGGAGCAATCCACATGGTGGTCATGGTTATGCGAAGATGCGTCGAAGAAGAAGCTCTCCCATGGTGGTTTATGGGGGAGCAATCTACAAGACTTCGTCAAGCAAGCACAAGCAAGAAAGGCGTTCCATCTTGTTGAGGTCAAGATCGTCGTCATCAAGCTCAAGTGGAATGCGCAAGTATAAGGTTTGCTCTTGATAGGGTTTCTTTCTCACCGGTCTCATAGTGTAGTTGGAGACCGGTTTTTAGTTTAGTTGCCGTTCTATCAAGAGGGCTCTCGAGTGAGTAACTCGATCGTATCGTTCGGAGAGAGCTCAAACCTTTGCATCCTTGCATCATCTTTCTTGGTTGTTATTTGGACCTTATCCATGTGATGTTTTAGAGCTTGTGCTTATTCTCATGACAAGCTCTAGTTTCATCGAAAACGGATTTTGCATAGATCACTTGTTACGTTTTCGAGTTTGGTTCATCATCTTTCTTGGTTATTATTTGGATCTTATCCATGTGATGATTTAGAGCTTGTGCTTATTCTCATGACAAGCTCTAGTTCATCAAGAATGGTTTTTGCACGGGCAACTTGTTGCATTTTCAAGATTGGAGATTTTACCGGTATGTCTTTTTTAGATAGGTCAAACCTTTCATCATTTGTTTCTATCCTCCCTTGTTGGACTATGATGGTTTCCTGCATGATCTTGTAGAGCTTGTCCCTAGCTTTAAAACAAGCCCAAGATCATCAAAATCGGAGTCCGGATGCTAAAGTTATGCCCGTTTCAGTTTGATGTTTCGCTAGTTTTCAGGGGGCGGATATTCCGGCCCAAGTTTGGGGCGGATAATCCGGCCCCCGGAAAAATCCGGTTTTTGGACAAATCCGGGCAAATATCCGGCCAAATGTCCGGCCCCCATCCTGAGAGCAGTTTTCTCATGTCCTTAGCCGTTTTTCGGGGTCCAGATATTTTGCAAATATCCGGCCCGGAAAATCCGGCCTGAGCTGACCCAAACGGTCATATTTCGATGGGAGGGGGTATTTAAGCCCCCCTTCTTCCTCCTTGGGCAGCTACCTCTTCCCCTTTGTGCTCTCCACCATTGTTGACCTTGAGAGCTTCCCTTTCCCTCTACTCCTCCTATGCTTCTTGAATCTTTTTGAGGGAAAAGGAAGAGGAGATCTAGATCTACATTCCTACCAATCAAATCCCTCTCTTTGTGAGGGGAATCCACTAGATCTAGATCTTGGAGAAATTTGGTGTTCCTCCTCTTATTTGTTCTTCCTCTCTTATTCCCCCAATAGCTTTTGTAGCTTTGTTGGAATTTGAGAGAGAAGGACTTGAGCATCTTTGTGGTGTTCTTGCCATTGCATTTGGTGCATCGGTTTGAGTTCTCCACGGTGATTCGTGGTGGTGAAAACAAGAAGGTTGTTACTCTTGGGTTCTTGGAACCCTAGACGGATTCTAGGCCTTTGTGGCGATTTGTTGGGAGCCTCCAATTAAGTTGTGGATGTGTGCCCCAATCTTTGTGTAAGGCTCGGTTTCCGCCTCGAAGGAAATCCCTTAGTGGAACCGTGACCTAGGCCTTTGTGGCGAGGGTCACCGGAGATTTAGGTGAGGCGCCTTCGTGGCGTTCGGTGTGTGGTGTGAGTACCGCATCTTGGGGTGAGGCCTTTGTGGCGTTGGTGTGCATCGAGCAACCACACCTCAAGGTGAGCCTCTTGTGGCGTTCGGGAGCACTAAGCAACCGCACCTCTCCACCGGAGATTAGCACTCGCAAGAGTGTGAACTCCGGGATAAATCATCGTCTCCCGCGTGCCTCGGTTATCTCTATACCCGAGCTCTTTACTTATGCACTTTACCTTGTGATAGCCATCGTGCTTGAAGTTATATATATCTTGCTATCACATACTTGCTTGTATTGCTTAGCATAAGTTGTTGGTGCACATAGGTGAACTCTTGCTTAGAATAAGTTGTTGGTGCACATAGGTGAACCATAGTATATAGGCTTTGGGCTTGACAAAGTAAACGCTAGTTTTATTCCGCATTTGTTAAGCCCATCTCGTAAAAGTTTTAAATCGCCTATTCACCCCCCTCTAGGCGACATCCGTGTCCTTTCAATTGGTATCGAGCAAGGTCTCTCATTCTTAGGTTTCACCGCCTTGAGAGTAAAGATGTCGGTTAGGGGATTAGCGCACAATAACTTGTTTATATTTGATGGCACAAATTATGATCTATGGAAAATTTATGTGCTTAATATTTTGCGGCGTATGTCCCCGGACATGGAGAGATTTCTTGACATGGGTTTTTCTTCTCCTAAGGATCCACAAAATTTATCTCTTGAGGAGGAGAAAAACTCTTGTCTCGATGCTCTTGCTTCTCATGTGTTTTCCATTGTTGTGAGCAATGTAGTTACTTCTTCAATCATGCCTTTTGGGAGCGCTCATGAATTATGGACAAAGCTTCAAGATAAATATGATGTGTCCACTATCATTGAGGATGATTGTTTTGCTTCCACTTCCGGCCGTGATGAGTTCTCATCTTCATCCACTTCACCGAAGTCTGGTAAGACACAAGGTAATGATATGGTGAGTGGTGATGAAAATTGCAATATTGATATTGAGCTTACTATTGATGATTCTTCATCTCTATCTCATTGCAATGCTTCATCTTTGGACTTAAACACATCTAGCACTAGAAATGATTTACATGCTTGTGTTGATAGTCCTTGCATATCATGTGTAAGTTGCTTGAAAAAATCTAGGGATTTCTATTTTCGTGCCCTCAGGTCCTTAGTTGTACTCAGTTTTCCCCAGCTCCTTAGTTTTTCCTCAGTTTTCCCCAAGCCCTTGTCTGAACCGCAGAAGGAGCTCGGACGGAAGGAATCCGTTAAGTTGACCGTTCCGTGCCGACGAGTGGGGTCGTGTCGTTTGTGGGGTCGCGTCGTGTGGGACCGCGTCGTGTGGGGCTGGTAGGAAGGGACCGCGTGGGACAGACGAGGCCGTGTTTGTGTGGCCGTAGCGTGTGGGGCCGTAGCGTGTGGAGCCGTGTGGGTCCGGGACGGGGGCACGAGTGGTTTCTCGTCTCTTTCGCCCGGATTAGCAGTTTTCAATGTACCTTTTTCCTCTCTATCGCTCGATCTCATTCATATTTGATAGCCCAAATTGGTAGCAAATCTAGAGCAGCTTCTCCTTCTGTTTTTTAACGCCATTCATTTCTTTATGCCTTCGTTTTTACCCAATCAGGTAGGAAATCTAGGGCACAAATCCATAGAAAAAATATAGGATAAGCTGCATACAGCAACCAACATAGCATAGATATATTCAGGACAGATCCAAAAGTAGTACCGATAGATCCAACATAAGCTACATTTTACATGAAATTAAGCTGCTCTACAGATAGAGCAGATCACATACGGAGAGTGCAAGAGGCACGTTCAACGCCTCCGTGTAGCGCGTGTGACTCGCTTGGAGGTTGCGCAGTGAATCCCAAGTGCTTTGTGTTTGGCCATGTACGCATGCACGTTCACGGTCCTTCCAACTCTAGCGCCACATCCGCCAATGGATTCAGCATGGTTCACCAGGGAGTTGAAGTCGGTGGCGCGGAGCTTCCTGTTGCGTAAGGGGCACTTGTAAATGCCTCGAGCAAAAGGGCCATCGTAATGGCCGGACCGCAGCCTCCCGAGGACGTGACGAGTCTTGGTGTAGAAGGACTCGTCGTCGCTCGTCGACGTCGCCGCTCCGCACCTGTCACGTAGCACCAAAGATCGTGCAAAAAACACGGAGTCAATTGCAACGATGATGGAACAGAGAGTGAACAAAAAATCATGCATGATAATATGGGCTCGAAAAAAGAGGTAGCCTCGCTTACATTGGACACACTTATATCCAGGATTTGAGTCAGCAAACCAAAGATCATGCACAACAAATTTGTACACACCAATTGTTTACCGACTAAACTCCGAATCAATTTATGCCCAAATATTCATCATCATCGGCACAAATCTTAAACAAAAACAAATCACAAACACTAATAACGCAAGATCTAACACAAAAGGATCGAACTAGGAACGGACGAACAAGTAATAACGCAAGATCTAACAAAAAAGGATTGAACTAGGAATGTACGAACCGTAATAACGGTAGATCTAACACAAAATGATTGAAATGAGATAAGAACAAGGGAACAAAGGGTTACCTCCGGCTCGTTGTCGACGATGGTGGTGTCGTAGGGGTTCTCCGGCGCGTCGTACCGCACCGGTTCGTACGGGTCCCAATCGACGGGGATCGGACGGTGGCGGCGGCCGATGCGCCGGCCGCTACGTTGGAAGCAGCCGACGGGGGCCTCGGACGGGGGCGGCGGCCGATGCGCCGGCTGCTACGTTGGAAGCGAGTGATGGGGGCCTCGGACGGGGGCGGCGGCCGATGCGCCGGCTGCTACGATGGAAGCAGCGACGGGGGCCTCGGACGGGGCGGCGGCCGATGTGCCGACAATGGGCATCTCATTCTTCTCCATCGCCGGCGGTTTTCTTCGGGGTTTTTTCTTCGGTTGTGGAGAAGATGATGGGACAGGAGAGGCGGTTGCAGGTGAGCCGGTGAGAACGTGCGTCGAGGGAGAGAAAGAGGGGCTCTATAAAGACGAAGGTGGCGTGTACCGCAACACGCGTCCGCTATGCACGGCAACACGCGTCCGCTATGCACGGCTGCAGCGTGCACCGCTACCCGAGTCTAACCCCGGGACGTTTGGTGTACTCGGCTATAACCTCGTGCCTTATACGTAAATTTTATCCGTACTCGCTTTCCCCTCGAGGACTTAGACCGGCAAGTGCAATATACTCAGCTTTACCCTCAAGTAGCTGGTCAACAGAGAGTCAACAAATGAGATTAACATAGCTAATTGAGTCATTTCATGCGCAAAAAATCCAAAAAAATAAAAACATAGTGGCAACTACTCATGGAGTCTTCCTACGCAACCTCGCCACCTAGAAAACCTTAACAAACATATATAAATCAAGTTTTACCACAAATTGCCACTTCTCGTAATCACTAGTGTAGCTATGAAGATGCATGGTTTTCCACCCAAACCCCTTTGCAAAACATCTTTCCCAAAACATAGTTTGTCTAAATGATGCCATAATTGTCACACTCATGTATATTTGAATTGCAAATAATTTGATGTAGCCCAATATGAATTATATTGTACAAAACACACATTTTTCATTTTGTAATTCTTTTGTTTGAATCCCTTAGTCTATTTACTATTTATGTGCCCTTGGATTCTTAGTACTACTCAGTTTTGCCCTCAAGTACCGTCACAAATGCTCCGAGAAGCCCAAACTTATCCCGATTGGTTGAGCCGTTGTCACACGGATCGACTCCACGAACCTTTGATCCACCGATCTAACGGCGTATACCCCTATCCGTCTCTTCGTGGCAACCTCTCTCTCTCTCTCTCTCTCGCTCTCTCTCTCTCTCTTCGTGGCCACCCATCTCTCTCTCTCTCTCTGTCGGTGGAGAATGCAATGACGAGTTTGCCACTTAATATATAGTATTGGTATAAACATGAGGCATACATATTTGCGGATTTCGGTGATTGCATTATTTGTCAGCCCTCTAACAATTATCAACTATCTTGAGCTGTCCTTTTCTTTTAGGGAATATAGTTTGGGATATAGTATTGGTATTTTGAAACGGCCTAAAAGTGGTATAATTTTGTTATAAACATGAGGCATACATTTTTGCGGATTTCAGCGATTGCATTATTTGTCACCCCTCTAACAATTATCAACTATCTTTAGCTGTCCTTTTCTTTTAGGGAATATAGTTTGGGATATGGTATTGGTATTTTGGAAAGGCCTAAAAGTGGTATAATTTTGGTATAAACATGAGGCATACATTTTTGCGGATTTCGGCGGTTGCATTATTTGTCACCCCTCTAACAATTATCAACTATCTTTAGCTGTCCTTTTCTTTTAGGGAATATAGTTTGGGATATGGTATTGGTATTTTGGAAAGGCCTAAAAGTGGTATAATTTTGGTATAAACATGAGGCATACATATTTGCGGATTTCGGGATTGCATTATTTGTCACCCCTCTAACAATTATCAACTATCTTGAGCTGTCCTTTTCTTTTAGGGAATATAGTTTGGGATATAGTATTGGTATTTTGAAACGGCCTAAAAGTGGTATAATTTTGTTATAAACATGAGGCATACATTTTTGCGAATTTCGGCGATTGCATTATTTGTCACCCCTCTAACAATTATCAACTATCTTTAGTCGTCCTTTTCTTTTAGGGAATATAGTTTGGTAATTTCGGTGAATGCACACACTAACTTTGAAAACAACTACAAGTACATGTAATCGAATAATGGATTTGTAACTAGGTATCCCTTGTAACAACTTCTAGCGCCCGGTGAGCAATGATAAGAATCCGATCGTAGTTATACAACAAAAAAACAACCAGCCATCGATTAGCTTGCTTCTTCAACTCGATCAGCCGCCTTAATCTGCTTGTTCATTTTCTTCAGCTCTCCCTTCACTTCCACCAGCTTCCGCATTGGGAGCATTAGGCATAATCGGAAGGTCCCTAATCGGAACGGCTCCTCTCTCCGCCGCATTCTCTACAAGCAAGTCCCCCCTCCCAAATTGCGCCCCCAATAGCGCCAATTGATTCCTCGCAATCGAAGCCTCCGAACGTACACATCGATCCACTCGAAATGCCTCGCATTTCTTCAAGATCCGAAAACAACAACGTGAACCCTAAATCCCAAATTCGAGGGAATAACAAGAAAATCGAGAGAAAACAGAGAAATTGGAGCGAGATCTAACCTTATCCCCCTCTCTATATGGCAAGCTCTCGCATGCAACGAACTCACGTCCACGGTTGCCGTTCTCGTCCGTCTTGCTGCATCGACCGCTTCGCAGGCTCCCGGCGTGGGCGCCAGTGGCATCTTGTCAAAGGCACGGGTCCATACCGCGGCCATGAAGAATGGGAGGTCGAAGAGAAACTAGACATCACCCGCGTGCCGGAGAAGGGCTGCCGCCGGCGGAGAAGAAGAACAATGGGGCGCGGAGAAAGAAAGGGGAAGCAATGGCACGGGCACGGGCGCGGGGCTAGCTCGGGCTCCCATTTTGCAACGGTCACCCGGGTAAGTCGTGGGTCCGCGCGCTCACGTGGACAAGTTGTGGGTCCCACGATGATCCGGATAAGTGGAGACGTGTCCACCGCGGGGCACCAACAGCGGCCCCACTTGCCAGCGCACCAACCAACGTCAACTAAACGGGATTCCTTCCGTCCGAGCTCTTTCTCGCGGGTTATAGACAAGAAGTTGGGGAAAACCGAGGAAAAACTAAGGAGCCGGGGAAAACCGAGTACAACTAAGGACCCGAGGGCACGAAAATAGAAATCCC
>NC_061514.1:246058657-246080637 GCF_022539505.1 Lolium rigidum | reverse complement strand
CGGCGCCGTTGTCGGGAGATCAAGACACGCCGCAAGGGGAGTCTCCACTTTCCAATCTCTTTACTTTGTTTTTGTCTTGCTTTATTTTATTTACTACTTTGTTTGCTGCATTATATCAAAACACAAAAAAATTAGTTGCTAGCTTTACTTTATTTACTGTCTTGCACTCTATATCAAAAACACAAAAAAATTAGTTTACTTGCATTTACTTTATCTAGTTTGTTTTATCTACTACTGCTAAAATGGCCACCCCTGAAAATACTAAGTTGTGTGACTTCACAACCACAAATAATAATGATTTCTTATGCACACCTATTGCTCCACCTGCTACTACAGCAGAATTCTTTGAAATTAAACCTGCTTTATCGAATCTTGTTATGCGAGAGCAATTTTCTGGTGTTAGTTCTGATGATGCTGCTGCCCATCTCAATAATTTTGTTGAATTGTGTGAAATGCAAAAGTATAAAGATGTAGATGTGATATTATTAAATTGAAATTGTTTCCTTTCTCATTAAGAGGAAGAGCTAAAGATTGGTTGCTATCTCTGCCTAAGAATAATATTGATTCATGGACTAAATGCAAGGATGCTTTTATTGGTAGATATTATCCCCCTGCTAAAATTATATCTTTGAGGAGTAGCATAATGAATTTTAAACAATTGGATAATGAACATGTTGCTCAAGCTTGGGAAAGAACGAAATCTTTGGTTAAAAATTGCCCAACCCATGGACTGACTACTTGGATGATCATCCAAACCTTCTATGCAGGACTAAATTTTTCTTCACGGAATTTATTGGATTCAGCTGCTGGAGGTACCTTTATGTCCATCACTTTGGGGGCGGCTACAAAGCTTCTTGATGATATGATGATTAATTACTCTGAATGGCACACGGAAAGAGCTCCACAAGGTAAGAAGGTAAATTCTGTTGAAGAATCCTCTTCCTTTAATGATAAGATTGATGCTATTATGTCTATGCTTGTGAATGATAGGACTAATGTTGATCCTAATAATGTTCCGTTAGCTTCATTGGTTGCCCAAGAAGAACATGTTGATGTAAACTTCATTAAAAGTAATAATTTCAACAACAATGCTTATCTGAACAATTCTAGTAATAACTATAGGCCATATCCTTATAATAATGGTAACGGTTATGCTAATTCTTATGGGAATTCTTACAACAATAATAGGAATACACCCCCTGGACTTGAAGCTATGCTTAAAGAATTTATTAGTACACAAACTGCTTTTAACAAATCTGTTGAGGAAAAGCTTGATAAAATTGATATTCTTGCTTCTAGAGTTGATAGACTTGCCTCTGATGTTGATCTTTTGAAATCGAAAGTTATGCCTAATAGGGATATTGAAAATAAAATTGTTACTACAGCAAATGCCATCCAAGTTAGAATTAATGAGAATATAAGATTAATGGCTGAACTGCGTGCTAGGTGGGATAGAGAAGAAAATGAAAAACTAGCTAAAGAGAAAAATCTAGCTAAAGTTTGGACTATTACCACCACTAGCAATGCTAATGATTCACATGTTGCTGCACCTCCTACTATTAATGGTAAAATAATTGGTGTTGGCAATGCTTCTACTCCTAGTGCAAAGCGCGCAAAATTACTCGAAACCGCTAAAACTCGCTGAAATTGCCCGTGATAAAACCGCTGAAATTTTTTCCAACCTTGGGGATGATAATCCCATTGCTTTAAATTGTAATGATTTAGATTTTGATGATTGCCACATCTCTGAAGTTATAAAGTTCTTACAAAAACTTGCTAAAGGTCCTAATGCTAGCGTCTGTAAATTTGGCTTTCACAAAACATATTACAAATGCTCTCATAAAAGCTAGAGAAGAGAAACTAAAACTTGAAACTTCTATTCCTAGAAAGCTAGAGGATGGTTGGGAGCCCATCATTAAAATGAGGGTCAAAGATTTTTATTGTAATGCTTTATATGATCTTGGTGCAAGTATTTCTATTATGCCTAAGAAAGTCTATGATATGCTTGACTTGCCACCATTGAAAAACTGTTATCTGGATGTTAATCTCGCTGATAATGCTAAAAAGAAACCTTTGGGGAAAGTTGATAATGTTCATATTATGGTTAACAATAACCTTGTCCCCGTTGATTTTGTTGTCTTGGATATTGAATGCAATGCATCTTGCCCCATTATATTGGGAAGACCTTTTCTTCGAACCGTTGGAGCTACCATTGATATGAAGGAAGGTAATATTAAATATCAATTTCCTCTCAAGAAAGGTATGGAACACTTCCTAGAAAGAGAATGAAGTTACCTTATGATTCTATTATTAGAACAAATTATGATGTTGATGCTTCATCTCTTGATGTTACTTGATACACACTTTCTGCGCCTAGCTGAAAAGCGTTAAAGAAAAGCGCTTATGGGAGACAACCCATGTTTTTACTACAATATTTTTGTTTTATATTTGAGTCTTGGAAGTTGTTTACTACTGTAGCAACCTCTCCTTATCTTAGTTTTGAGTTTTGTTGTGCCAAGTAAAGTCTTTGATAGTAAAGTGAATACTAGATTTGGATTACTGCGTGCAGAACAGATTTCTTTGCTGTCACGAATCTGGGCCTAATTCTCTGTAGGTAACTCAGAAAATTAAGCCAATTTACGTGAGTGATCCTCAGATATGTACGCAACTTTCATTCAATTTGGGCATTTTCATTTGAGCAAGTCTGGTGCCTCGATAAAATCCATCTTTACGGACTGTTCTGTTTTGACAGATTCTGCCTTTTATTTCGCATTGCCTCTTTTGCTATGTTGGATGAATTTCTTTGATCCATTAATGTCCAGTAGCTTTATGCAATGTCCAGAAGTGTTAAGAATGATTGTGTCACCTCTGAACATGTTAATTTTTATTGTCCACTAACCCTCTAATGAGTTGTTTCGAGTTTGGTGTGGAGGAAGTTTTCAAGGATCAAGAGAGGAGTATGATACAATATGATCAAGGAGAGTGAAAGCTCTAAGCTTGGGGATGCCCCGGTGGTTCACCCCTGCATATTCTAAGAAGACTCAAGCGTCTAAGCTTGGGGATGCCCAAGGCATCCCCTTCTTCATCGACAACATTATCAGGTTCCTCCCTGAAACTATATTTTTATTCGGCCACATCTTATGTACTTTGCTTGGAGCGTCGGTTTGTTTTTGTTTTTTGTTTTGTTTGAATAAAATGGATCCTAGCATTCACTGTATGGGAGAGAGACACGCTCCGCTGTAGCATATGGACAAGTATATCCTTAGGCTTTACTCATAATATTCATGGCGAAGTTTCTTCTTCGTTAAATTGTTATATGGTTGGAATTGGAAAATGCTACATGTAGTAATTCTAAAATGTCTTGGATAATTTGATACTTGGCAATTGTTGTGCTCATGTTTAAGCTCTTGCATCATATACTTTGCACCCATTAATGAAGAAACACTTAGAGCTTGCTAATTTGGTTTGCATATTTGGTCTCTCTAAAGTCTAGATAATATCTAGTATTGAGTTTTGAACAACAAGAAAGACGGTGTAGAGTCTTATAATGTTTACAATATGTCTTTTATGTGAGTTTTGCTGCACCGGTTCATCCTTGTGTTTGTTTCAAATAACCTTGCTAGCCTAAGCCTTGTATCGAGAGGGAATACTTCTCATGCATCCAAAATCCTTGAGCCAACCACTATGCCATTTGTGTCCACCATACCTACCTACTACATGGTATTTCTCCGCCATTCCAAAGTAAATTGCTTGAGTGCTACCTTTAAAATTCCATCATTCGCCTTTGCAATATATAGCTCATGGGACAAATAGCTTAAAAACTATTGTGGTATTGAATATGTACTTATGCACTTTATCTCTTATTAAGTTGCTTGTTGTGCGATAACCATGTTTCGGGGACGCCATCAACTATTCTTTGTTGAATATCATGTGAGTTGCTATGCATGTCCGTCTTGTCTGAAGTAAGAGAGATCTACCACCTTAATGGTTGGAGCATGCATATTGTTAGAGAAGAACATTGGGCCGCTAACTAAAGCTATGATTCATGGTGGAAGTTTCAGTTTTGGACATATATCCTCAATCTCATATGAGAATAATAATTGTTGCCACATGCTTATGCATTAAAGAGGAGTCCATTATCTGTTGTCCATGTTGTCCCTGTATGGATGTCTAAGTTGAGAATAATCAAAAGCGATAAATCCAAAATGCGAGCTTTCTCCTTAGACCTTTGTACAGGCGGCATGGAGGTACCCCATTGTGACACTTGGTTAAAATATGTGTATTGCGATGATCCGGTAGTCCAAGCTAATTAGGACAAGGTGCGGGCACTATTAGTATACTATGCATGAGGCTTGCAACTTGTAAGATATAATTTTCATAACTCATATGCTTTATTACTACCGTTGACAAAATTGTTTCATGTTTTCAAAATAAAAGCTCTAGCACAAATATAGCAATCGATGCTTTCCTCTTTGAAGGACCATTCTTTTTACTTTTATGTTGAGTCAGTTCACCTATCTCTCTCCACCTCAAGAAGCAAACACTTGTGTGAACTGTGCATTGATTCCTACATACTTGCATATTGCACTTGTTATATTACTCTATGTTGACAATTATCCATGAGATATACATGTTACAAGTTGAAAGCAACCGCTGAAACTTAATCTTCCTTTGTGTTGCTTCAATACCTTTACTTTGATTTATTGCTTTATGAGTTAACTCTTATGCAAGACTTATTGATGCTTGTCTTGAAGTACTATTCATGAAAAGTCTTTGCTTTATGATTCACTTGTTTACTCATGTCATTACCATTGTTTTGATCGCTGCATTCATTACATCTGTTTACAAATAGTATGATCAAGTTTATGATGGCATGTCACTTCAGAAATTATCTTTGTAATCGTTTTACCTGCTCGGGACGAGCAGAACTAAGCTTGGGGATGCTGATACGTCTCCGACGTATCGATAATTTCTTATGTTCCATGCCACATTATTGATGATATCTACATGTTTTATGCACACTTTATGTCATATTCGTGCATTTTCTGGAACTAACCGATTAACAAGATGCCGAAGAGCCAGTTGTCGTTTTCTGCTGTTTTTGGTTTCAGAAATCCTAGTAACGAAATATTCTCGGAATTGGACGAAATCAACGCCCAGGGTCCTATTTTGCCACGAAGCTTCCGAAGACCGAAGAGGAGTCGAAGTGGGGCCACGAGGCGCCGCCACACTAGGCGGCGCGGCCCGGGCCCCGGCCGCGCCGACCTATGGTGTGGGGCCCTCGTGTGGCCCCCGCGTTGCCCTTCCGCCTACTTAAAGCCTCCGTCGCGAAAACCTTACAGAGACGCCGCCGCCGCCAGTCCCATCTCGGGGGATTCTGGAGATCTCCTCCGGCACCCTGCCGGAGAGGGGATTCATCTCCCGGAGGACTCTTCACCGCCATGGTCGCCTCCGGAGTGATGAGTGAGTAGTTCACCCCTGGACTATGGGTCCATAGCAAGTAGCTAGATGGTTGTCTTCTCCTCATTGTGCTTCATTGTTGGATCTTGTGAGATGCCTAACATGATCAAGATCATCTATCCGTAATACTATATGTTGTGTTTGTCGGGATCCGATGGATAGAGAATACTATGTTATGTTAATTATCAAGTTATTACCTATGTGTTGTTTATGATCTTGCATGCTCTCCGTTATTAGTAGAGGCTCTGGCCAAGTTTTTGCTCTTAACTCCAAGAGGGAGTATTTATGCTCGATAGTGGGTTCATGCCTCCATTGATATCCGGGACAATGACAGAAAGTTCTAAGGTTGTGGATTGCTGTTGCCACTAGGGATAAAACATTGATGCTATGTCTAAGGATGTAGTTGTTGATTACATTACGCACCATACTTAATGCAATTGTCTCGTTGTTTTGCAACTTAATACTCGGAAGGGGTTCGGATGATAACCTCGAAGGTGGACTTTTTAGGCATAGATGCATGTTGGATGGCGGTCTATGTACTTTGTCGTAATGCCCAATTAAATCTCACTATATTTATCATGACATGTATGTGCATTGTTATGCCCTCTCTATTTGTCAATTGCCCGACCGTAATTTGTTCACCCAACATGCTTTTATCTTATGGGAGAGACACCTCTAGTGAACTGTGGACCCCGGTCCATTCTTTTATACTTGAAATACAAATCTGCTGCAATACTTGTTCTTTACTCGTTTTCTTGCAAACAATCATCTTCCACACAATACGGTTAATCCTTTGTTACAGCAAGCCGGTGAGATTGACAACCTCACTTCGTTTCGTTGGGGCAAAGTACTTTGGTTGTGTTGTGCAGGTTCCACGTTGGCGCCGGAATCTCCGGTGTTGCTCCGCACTACATCCCGCCGCCATCAACCTTCAACGTGCTTCTTGGCTCCTCCCGGTTCGATAAACCTTGGTTTCTTTCTGAGGGAAAACTTGCTGCTGTGCGCATCATACCTTCCTCTTGGGGTTCCCAACGAACGTGTGAGTTACACGCCATCACGCGCATGCACACTAATTGTATATATATTACGAGGCAACTTAATCAAATGTGTTTTCATTCGAGAGAACTTGTCAAGATTCAACAAAGTTAATTAATTTATTAGCGCTAATTAGTTGGTCGCCTGCTTGATGCGCAATTTAGTGTCGTTGGCCTATATATATATATGTAGGGTTTAATTAGGGTTTAGGGTTTAGGATTAGTTAGCTAGGGTTTTAGGGTTAGGGTTAAGGTTAATTAATTAGGGTTTAGGGTCTAGGGTTTGGGGTTTGGGGTTTGGGGTTTAGTGTTTAATTAGGGTTTAGGGTCTAGGGTTAGGGTTTAGCTAGGGTTTAGGGTTTAGGGTGTAGTGTTTAGGGTTTAGGGTCTAGGGTTTAGGGTTTAGTGTTTAGGGTGTACGTTTAGGGTATAAAATTAGGGATTAGGGTTTAAGGTTTAGGGATCACCGATCGAGTGCACACACACATTATTAGAGGCACCCGCCCCTTTGCGCATAAAGTGCATGCCTATATATAAGTGTGTTTTTTGGCCACCAACGATATATATATATAGATCGAGAGAGAAAGATTGAAATATATATATTTATCCCCAAGAATATGTTCAGATATATATTGAAATATATGCACGAATGATATGTGCAAGGTATGCCATGCGCGCATGCACACTAATTGTATATATATTACGAGGCAACTTAATCAAATGTGTTTTCATTCGAGAGAACTTGTCAAGATTCAACAAAGTTAATTAATTTATTAGCGCTAATTAGTTGGTCGCCTGCTTGATGCGCAATTTAGTGTCGTTGGCCTATATATATGTAGGGTTTAATTAGGGTTTAGGGTTTAGGATTAGCTAGCTAGGGTTTTAGGGTTAGGGTTAAGGTTAATTAATTAGGGTTTAGGGTCTAGGGTTTAGGGTTTAGGGTTTGGGGTTTGGGGTTTAGTGTTTAGTGTTTAATTAGGGTTTAGGGTCTAGGGTTAGGGTTTAGGGTTTAGGGTTTAGGGTGTAGTGTTTAGGGTTTAGGGTCTAGGGTTTAGGGTTTAGTGTTTAGGGTGTACGTTTAGGGTATAATTAGGGATTAGGGTTTTAGGGTTTAATGTTTAGGGATCATCGATCGAGTGCACACACACATTATTAGAGGCACCCGCCCCTTTGCGCATAAAGTGCATGCGTATATATAAGTGTGTTTTTTGGCCACCAATGATATATATATAGATCGAGAGAGAAAGATTGAAATATATATTTATCCCCAAGAATATGTTCAGATATATATTGAAATATATATTTATCCCCAAGAATATGTTCAGATATATATTGAAATATATGCACGAATGATCATATATGCACGAATGAGTTAAAAAACAAGGTTTAGGGTTTTGGTGCTTGGGTTAACATCCCAGCCCGTTCCACATATATATATAGGACCAATACAACATACACGTCCGTATACAACACGTATAGGCGTGTGCTACAAGAAAGACAGAGTTAGACAACAATTACAATTCTAACACTCCCCTCAATCTAAACCGCTATGAACAAAGGTTAAGATTGAACCGGAATCTATCTAACATCTGTCTAGTGGCTGGTTTAGTAAACACATCAGCCAATTGGTCATGAGTGGATATGAACTCGACATCCAAGTCACCAAGCAAGCAACTCGCTCTCGCACAAAGTGAAAATCAATCTCTATGTGTTTCATCCGAGCATGAAAAACTGGATTCGCCCGTCGGTATGTCGCCCCTAGATTATCACACCACAATATGGGAGGACGCTGCCGAACAACACCAAGTTCCTTGAGTAGAGAGTCTACCCAAATAGCTTCGGCAGCTCCATTAGCCAATGCTTTATACTCGCCTCGGTACTAGATCTCGAAACAGTAGGTTGCTTCTTTGCACTCCAAGAAACAAGATTTGGACCAACAAATACCGCAAACCCGCTAGTAGACCGTCTATCATCAACACATCCAGCCCAATCAGCGTCTGTAAAAATACTGATGACAGTAGATGTGGACCTGTGGAAACGTAAGCCTGTTTCCAGTGTCCCTTTGACATACCGTAGAATGCGCTTGACAGATTCCCAATGAACATCTGTGGGCTGTGACAGGAACTGACAAACTTTGTTGACAGCGAACGAGATATCTGGTCTGGTATGTGTCAAATACTGCAATCCACCAACTACACTGCGATACCGATGAGCATCATCTGAACCGAGTGGAGTACCCGTGTCTCTCGCTAAGGTCTCGGATACGAGAGAGTGGAGTGGTGGCCGGGTTACAATTCTCCATGTTCACTCGATGAAGAAGATCAAGTGCATACTTCCGTTGAGTCAAGGTTAGCCCCCCGAATTGTAATTGGCCTCCAATCCAAGAAAGTACGCCAACGGACCCAAATCCTTGATAGGAAAATTACTGGAAAGAGCACGAACCAGAACATCAACAACCTCTGGAGTAGAACCAGCAATAACAATGTCATCGACATAAACCAACATAAAAATCTGCACTCCAGCGCGTGAGTAGAAGAACAAGGATGTATCTGCTTTAGAGGAGGAGAAACCAAGTCGATAAAGAAGCTGACTCAGGCGAGCATACCACGCTCTCGGTGACTGCTTCAGACCGTAGATGGATCGCTGAAGCTTGCAAACATGAGAGGGATACCGAGTGTCCTCGAAACCAGGCGGCTGCTGCATATAAACATCCTCAGCCAAGAACCCATGCAGAAACGCATTACTGACATCCACCTGCCGGAGACACCATCCGCGAGAAACCGCGAGAGACAGTATAATACGAACCGTAGCAGCCTTCACCACCGGGCTGAAGGTATCTCCATAATCAATCCCATGCTGCTTGTGTAAAACCACGCGCAACTAACCGCGCTTTATGCTTATCAATGGAGCCATCCGGACGATGCTTCGTTTTAAAAATCCACTTGCTGCCCACAATATTGACACCAGGCGGCCGCGGGACAAGAATCCAAGTGCCATTCTGTTGAAGTGCATCAAACTCAGCAGACATCGCCGATTGCCATGCAGGCTCACGGAGAGCTTCATGATGAGAGGTAGGGGCCGCAAAGAACGCCCGGCGACGCGGATCATACCGCACGGTACCATCTGTGTACGTTTTCTCACGGCGAGTCTGGTCACGATTGCGCGTTACCATGGCATGTTGGTTCACAATGGGATCAACCGAAGGCGGCGCGGCTGCCGGAGACACAGCAGAAGGCGACGTAGGCTGGCTCGAGACAGGCGCGGACGATGCAGGAGACCGGCTCGGCTCGCCGATGCCGCTCGGCCGGCTCGCCGGCGCGGTTCGGCTCCTGCGCGTGCATGGACGTGCCATGCACGTCGATCACAGCATGCACAGGCGCGCGGGCGTCGATCGCCCCACCATCGGCAGACTCAACCGGCGAGCTGTCTGGCATCTGTGAAGAAACAACACTTGGAACAGATGGATCAGTATACAAATAAGACAGATCATAATTCCGCACTGGTTCACTAGTAACTGGTTCATCAGATGGAAAACGAATAGCTTGTTCAAGGGTGGACACATCAACGGACACACCAGGAGTGGCAAACGGGAAAACAGACTCATCAAACACCACGTCACGGGAGATGTAAATTCTTCCTGTGGTTCGATCTAAGCACTTGTACCCCTTATGCATGGGACTATACCCCAGAAACACACACATCTTAGAACGGAATTCTAGCTTATGAGAGTTGTATTTGCGAAGACTAGGCCAACAAGCACACCCGAAGATGCGAAGAAAGGAATAGTTGGGCTGAACATGCATTAGGCGATATAGTGGTGTTTCTTTGTTGATGACAGGAGTGGGCATACGGTTAATAAGATAACAGGCTGTGAGAAGGGCTTCGTCCCAATAGCGAAGAGGAAGTTGTGAATGAGCAAGAAGTGCTAGGCCTGTTTCAACTAGGTGCCGGTGTTTGCGCTCGGCAACCCCATTCTGTTGGGAAGTGTGAGGACACGAGACACGGTGAACAACCCCTGTGCGCTCAAAGTATCGGTGAAGGCGATGGTATTCACCACCCCAATCGACCGAACCGCTTTAATCTTAGCATTGAGGAGACGCTCGACATGAGTCCGAAAGGTATAGAAAATTTGTTCAACATCGGACTTATGTTTAAGGAGATATATCCAAGTGAACCGAGAATAGTCATCGACAAAGCTGACATAGTATTTGTACCCCCCAGAAGAAACGTTGGCTGGGCCCCAGACATCAGTATGAATCAATTCAAGAGGCACAGTAGAAACACGAGAGGACAAAGAGTAGGGTAACTGATGACTTTTAGCACGTTGACAAGCATCACATACTAAATAATTATTGTTTGACGGAAAACACGAAAGCTCATTTGCACTAACAATGTTGTGAACTACATTATTGGATGGATGACCTAGACGTTGATGCCACTGTTGAGAAGTTGCACCAGCTGACACACGACGAGACGACTCCTTGCCGAACGGGATGGGGTAGAGGCCACCTTCACTCCTACCGAGAAGCAGAACCCTCCTCGTGGTTATGTCCTTGACACAGAAAAAGTCACGATGAAACTCAACAAACACATGGTTATCACAAACGAGACGATAAACAGAGAGAAGGCTAAGACGGGCATTAGGCACATGAAGTATATTCTTAAGGTGGAGAGATGAACCAGCTAAAAGAGATTGACCAATGTGCGAAATTGACAGACCTGCACCATTTGCTACTTGCACCTGGTCCTTGCCACCATAGCGCTCATATGCACGAAGACGAGCTAGCTCGTTTGTGAGGTGATCAGTCGTCCCGGAGTCCATGATCCAGGGATTGTTGTTGTAGTTTGTTGTTGCAGCATTGCCACTCTTCTGCTGCGGTGGCTGAAAGTTGGCGTCGAAGCGGTTGCGACAGTCCTTGGCGACGTGTCCCCAATTGCCACAAATCCGGCATTTAGGCCTCCATCGACGCTGCTGCCGGCCGCCATTGCGGCCATTGTTCCAGCCTCCACCATTGCCGCCATTGCGGCTGCCATCGTTGCGACCGTAGCCGCCTCCATCGTTGCGGCCGTAGCCGCCGCCATCGTTGCGGCCATAGCTGCCGCCATCATTGCGGCCGTAGCCGCTGCCCTCATTGCGGCTGTACCCGCCGTGTTGCCTCCCGACGAGGCTGCCCTCGCTGTCCGTCGCCACCATTGAGGCGAGGGAATCCTCCACTAGAAACGGTGGAGTTAGGACGCACCACCGCGTTTACCGAAGAGGACCACCCTTCGTTTTGCGCCTGCTGCGCTTGGAGGGACTCGAAGGAGAGGATGTCGGCGTAGAAGGTGGCATAGGGGACCGATGCGGCGGAGCCACGCGAGTGCGGGGCGGTGACAGGGTTGTACGCGAGCCCGGGCCAATGACAATATAGTCAACGAGTTCATCGTCGGTGATAGGAGCACCGGCGGCAGCCATTGCATCCGCATAGCCCTTCATCTTCTCGCATGTATGCTCGCAGCGGAGAGATCTTCCTTCCTCGTCGTTACGAGCTGACGACGGATGTAGCGCACGTTGGCGCGGCTCGAGCGCCATACAAGTCGTGGACGCCGGTCCAGACTGCAGCGGCGGTTTGACAACCGATAAGCTGGTTGGCAATGTTGGGCTCCATAGAGCCGAGGAGCAGCCCGATGAGGCGCTGGTCCTGAGTCCACCAGTTGTCATACTGGGGGTTAGGAATCGTCACGGCCTTGTCGTCGTCTCCCTCGGTGATCTCCTTCGCAGGCACGACGGCAGTAGCGTCGAGATGACGATGCAGTCCAGCGCCGGCTAGGTTGGGCAAAACAATGCCCTTCCATAGATTGAAGTTTCCGGCCTCCAACCTGAACGGGGAACCGGGACGTTCCCTGCGGAGACGCTCGCCGTCGAGGAAGAGGTGGATCCGACGATGGTGGAGAGTTGGAGGGAGGTGGTCATCGCGGCACGCGGAGGAGAGGTCTCTCGGCGGCGGCGGTAGATGGGATCGCAGCGGCGGCTGCGTCTGCTCTGATACCAAGTTAAAAAACAAGGTTTAGGGTTTTGGTGCTTGGGTTAACATCCCAGCCCGTTCCACATATATATATAGGACCAATACAACATACACGTCCGTATACAACACGTATAGGCGTGTGCTACAAGAAAGACAGAGTTAGACAACAATTACAATTCTAACAGAATGCACCCGCCCCTTTGCGCATAAAGTGCATGCATATGTGTGTTGTTCTGGCCACCAACGATAGATCGAGAGAGACAGATAGATTGAAATCCCCAAGAATTAGAGGACCCCTTGCACAAGTGTTGGCCATCTATATATAATATGAATCCCAATAATGTTCATACATGATAGGGCATATGTGTGAAGAATTTTTTTTTCGAGAACTTGTAAAGATTCAAATTTATCAGTGCTAATGGAAACTAGTGCACATTAGAGGACCCCCTCTTACACGTGTTGGCCATCTATGTATAGTTTGAATCCAAATAATATTCATACATGATAGGCTATATGTGAATCAATTTTTTCTTCCAAGAACTTGTCAAGATTCAAATTTATCGGTGCTAATGGAAACTAGTGCGCACTAGACGAGCCCCTTGCGCAAGTGCTGGCCATTACATATAGTTTAAAACTGAAGAATGTTCATACATGATAGGCCATATGTGCAAAGGAATTTTTTTCCCGTGAACTTTTCAAAATTCAAGTTTATCGGTGCAAATGGAAACTAGTCCAAAAAATTACATAGAGGTCCAAGAGAACTAGACAATAACTAATAGGACCCGCAACTTTACAAAAAGGACCCCAAAACATATAGAAGAAAATCAATCGAGTCCTTCTGGACCGCACATCAGATCTCTGCTCCGCATCCTTTCCAGCAACTCCGTCACCGGGGACGCACCACTTGGGACGGTGTCGTCGGTAGTCGCCAGGACGAAGGAGAAGAAGGGCCTCAGCAACGGCACATTGGCTCTGAGCAGGGCCGCTGAAAGGCCAAGATGTTCACGGGCAAGACGGATGACGCCGTCGTATGCCCCGAGCTTGTGAACGTTAGCGGCTTGACTTCCCAATTGACCGGATCCGAAGCACCGACCAAAGCAAGCCTCACCGTTAGCGCCATCACCTTGATGGCACCGGATCGGGGTTTGGCCGGCAAGATCCGCCGGATTCACCGTAGGCCGGATCCGAAGCCGATGACGAGATCCCCGACTCCATTGCGCCATTCTCGCTCATGGGAAACACTGGATCTAAGCTTACAACAACATGAACTCCCTCGGATCCAAATTAACTGACTCAACTTTGCTTATCTAAATATGGATGTATCCACACATGTTTTTACTCGAGATACATACACGTCTAAGGAACGTTGAATCAATTAATTTAGTTCGGAGGGTGTACGATATACGAGAGAGAAGTCGGCCTCGTCTCCGGCCGGCGAGGCTGCCGGAGAGAAGGGGGAGAGGAGCCGGGGAGTGGGAGAGACTCGAGAGAGAAAGAGAAGAGGAAGAAATGAGAGCTCCCCGGGGAAGAACATTATTTTTGTCGTTACGCTCGTAGCTTGAAACCGAAAATTTCGGCCGCGCGCCAAATCATCCCGCCGCATCCATTCGAAAATCCCGTGACCAGTTTTACCCTTTTAACCCTGGTCCGGAAGCTACAACCCACCGACCATGGAGGGCTCATTCGGTAACAATGAAATATCTTGCCTAGATCCCGAACCCTCCCCACAGGCCCACCCACCCACCAACCATTCGCCCCATTAGCTCAAAAATACTCTCACACGCCAAAGCTCTGACTCTCTACGGTACTAGATCCGCTTCGCCGCCGGCATACTCCTCCACAGGCGTAGCCTTGATCGTGTTGGCTGTCCACCCACCCGATCCACTCCCCCGCCGCCCTCGCCACCGACGGATCTGCTTCACCGCCGACCTCGCCACCGACGGATCTGCTTCACCGCCGACCTCGCCACCGACGGATCTGCTTCACCGCCGACCTCATCCACAGTGTAGCAATCAACGCCTTTCCTGTCGACGCACCGGATCCTCTCCAACGGAACCGTGTCTACTTCACCGCACCCCCCCCTCCACAGAAGCCGATCTATTCCACCGACTACCTCGACGCAGCGGGCTGTATCAACTTCACCGAATCCCTTGCCGACCAACCGGATCCGCTTCACTAACGCCCGCTTCTATTGAAACAGGGTCGACTCATCGTCTCCCGCGTTCGCCGCCGCTGGAATGCAAGTTGCCGCCCCGTCCACCCCGCCGCAGCTTGGTTAGTACGCCGGCCCGTTAGATCGCGGTGTTTCTTTAGCCATGTTTTGTGTAGTTATTTGCGGATCTCATATTCCATTAAATTTCTTGATGTGTTACTTCGCATGAAGTTCGTTTAAATATTGTACGAGTACCAAAGCATTATCCGGTCGCTACCATCCTGTTCATTCTACCGACACCGTGTGCATCCACATATTTATAGGGGACCCATTCATTTGCTGCCAACTGTTTTTGTACTGCATGCTATTCCTTTTATAGTCATGCTATGGGCATTTCCAATCTGGTTGTTCTTATACCACGTCATTAGCTCACCGCTAGCCGCTAGTTGTTTTCTCGTGTCTGCTATTCTTTTACTCGCTTTTATAATCATGCTATGTGCATTTCCAATCTGCTTGCTCTTATACCTCGTCTTTAGCTTATAGCTATTTTTTTCCATGAATGCTCCTGTCGCACTGACTTGTATAGTTATTGCTTCGCGTGCATGTCCGGTCTTTGTATTATCGTAGACTAACTTGTCAATGTTATTTTTCCTAGGGATTGATCATGCGAACCACTTATTAGAATATCCAACATTAACAGCGGGGACGCTAGGGAAGGTTGGAATCTGAGTTCTTGGTTGGTAACTTTGGCGGTTTACTTCCGTTATTATCTATAACCTATATGCATTGTTCCTTATGCAAGAGATAAACACTTGGAACCCCGCCATAGCAATGCCATCCATGCTTTACTATGTTTCCGCCTATTTGATATGCTTGTCTTGGAGCAAGCTGCGAAGGTGATTTGCACCGACATTTGGTCATTCTTAATGCCAGCTTACTTTATGTGGAAAACCTTGGCATTACCCTACTCTAAATCTGAATGTCTAAAATTCGTATCTCATGCAAAGCAACATCTAGTTGGTTTTAATCCGATATCCGGTAAATATTGGCTTATTCATTTGGCGACTCAAGTTTTTTGTTATTTGAAACCAGACTGACTTGGTCTTAAATGTGATATCTAAACACAGATTAAGGACAATGGAGCAGGAGGATTAGCATTTCACTTTTGGCTGAACCTAAAATGACAGGCATGTCGACCACGACTAGTGCACGCAAGAGAAGGACCTGCAGACGAGCCGGTATGTTCTGCTACATGCCGTTATCCGATCTCTACATTGCGTAATACATGTTTGAATAGTTAATTGTTGTAACTATTTTTGCAATATTACCGAATGCAGTTTTAGTGAAGCGAGTCATCATTAGAAGATAGTCGCCAAAGCGACCCCGTGCAACATTATGATGTAAGTCCGCTTAGTACAAGTTCCATACATTGTCTTATTTATGCAACTTGTTATTATCTTATATCTACATTGCATAATAAATGTTTGAATAGTTCACTGTTGTAACTATGTTTGCAATATTACTAGAATGCAGTTGTAATGAAGAAGTCCTTAGTAGAAGATAGAGTGCAAAAAAGGTTCCGGCGTGAGCCTATGCAACGATATAATGTAAGTCTGCGCTTAGTACTTGTGACTATCTCATATCGACAATGCTTAATACATGTTTGCATAGTTCATCGTTTAACTCTTTTTGCATTATTATCAGAATGCGGTTCGATGAAGCAATCTTCATTAGAAGAGAGGCCCACAAAAAGTTCTGATCTTTGTTACGATGCATCCTCTCATAGCCGTCAACCTAGACCATTCTTTTCATCAAACAGATGAACATCTCAAGGTCCGTACTTTATAAAAGACATGGTATTGCTCGCTTTAAGGTCCGTAGTCGATATGTTGACAAAGAGTACACAAGATTCAATCAAGGCGATTGCCAAATGTCGGCGTGTTATTGATGATGCTAATAGAAGTCCTCAATGATTCTATGTAATTTTTTTATTTGGGCACATTAATTGCCTTGTAATTTTCCTAGTTATTTTATTTGTGTATGTAATTGTGTGTATCATTGATATCGGATTTTAGGCTCATGAAATTTAATGCAAGTTGACTAGTCAAACAACCGGGGCCCTTTAACAGATTGGGCCGGCCCATTAACAGTAGTGTGGGACCCACTTACATTTTGGGCCGGCTCACTTACTTACTGTGCCGGCCCGTTAACAGGAAAGTGGGACCCACCTGGGTTTTTGGCCCGGCCCACTAGCGTGTTGGGCCGGCCCACTTGCTACATGGTGGACCCACATACTAAATGGGCCGGCCCTTTAACTGGAAAGTGGGACCCACTCGTGCTTTCGGCCCGGCCCACTATCTTGTTGGGCCGGCCCACTTGCTATATGCTTGGACCCCACATACTAAATGGGCCGGCCCTTTAACTCGGAAAGTGGGACCCACTCGTGTTTTTGGCCCGGCCCACTATCTTGTTGGGCCGGCCCACTTGCTATATGGTGGACCCCACATACTAAATGGGCTGGCCCATTAACGGGAAAGTGGGACCCACTTGTGCTTTGGCCCGACCCACGGCTTGGTGGGCCGGCCCATTTGATCTAATATGGACCCCACGTACTAAATGGGCTGGCTCGATAGCAGGAAAGTGGGACCCACATGCTAATTGAGCCGGCCCAATAACTTCTTGGGCCGGCCCACTTGCTTTAAGGTGGACCCTACTTGGTAAATGGGCCGGCCCGATAACGTGAAAGTGGGTCCCACATGTTTTTTGGGCCGGCCCTTTTGCCCGTTGACCGGTCAAACGAGTGCATTCGGCCGGCCCACATGCTTAGTGGGCCGGCCCATTAATGTTTTGACCGATCAACCTTAGAGGTTAGGCCGGCCCACGTAACTAATGGACCAGCCCGACTATATAGTTGACCGGTCAAACTAAGTCAGCTGGCCCGGCCCGCAAACTTAATGGGCCGGCCCGCTTAAGACGTGGCGGGCCTCGTGTGGGCCTACCATCTACCACGGGGTTTCAGCCGGTTAACGCCGTTAACCTGCCGGTTAACGGCGTACGCCACGTGTCGGTTGCATGACGTCGGCGGTCAACGGGCTCCCGGAAACATTTCTGCAACGGTCCGATTTTCCGTGGCGGAAGGGCGCCAAAGCGCGACGGACCGAAAAAACCGTCGTAGGACTTTGCCTGACGCACTTTAGACAACAGAACCCATATCGTCGGGTTAGGCCCATAGGCGACGAAAAATACCCCTTAGCGGACGATTTTGAGACGTTGTCTATCAGAACTTTTCTTGTAGTGTAATGTCTCCCCATAGAAAAGAAATGGGAGAAAGTTTTGCGTTGAAGTTTTTGACAGGGAATGGAGGAACACCACACCAATAGCTATCCAAGAATGGTGAATACCATAAGCTTGGGGATGCTCAAGGAACCCCACTGGACCTATCAAACTCTCAGTTTGAAACCTCTAAACTTTGTTTTTTTAGCAACATAAAATGATCGTAGAAACTTGGAGCGTCTTTATCTAGTTTTGTGTTTAGTTTTGCATGTTAACTTGAGAATAAATAAAACCATCATGATAGATGTATTCCTAGGAAAGAGCTACTTGAAACAAAGCTGTCTCATACGTGATTGAATGCCTTTATGAGAATGAGTTGTGTGCTATCAAAGGAAAAAAGGAATAGAAGTGAAAAAAAGTTGAAATTCAAAGTTATGCTTAGTGTCGCTAGTTCAAATACTTTGATGATTGATAATTTGCTAGTGCCTTATTTACTGCTACCTTTTTCTCATATACATGGATGTTTAGTACTAAGGAGACTTGTTTGAGAATAAATGATTAGCACTATGGACACTATGGCAAGCTTTTAGATCTATATGTTAGCCCAAAATTATCAAAACAAGCTAGGACTTGTATCCAAACACCCACCATACCTACCCATGTGGCACTTGCTACTCCAAGTATAATACGTGTGCCATGCCTCCAAATACTTCAAAATATCTCTTTTGTGTAGTTTTAATCTCATGAGAAAGTAAGGTGTGGGGTGATACCACTATGGAAACTTATGTGTTTGACAAATTATGAGTAGGTGTTAAGTAGGAACCATGCTAACATGGGGGACACTTTCAACGGTGCACTTTAAGTTGTTTTCATGTTTAACCTTTTGGGTATGGGTGATCATCTTGTGTGAAATAAAGGGGGTTATCATGCAAAAGGTTGGAGTATGCATATATATGTTAGAGAAAATCATTGGGCCGCTAATGGAAGACATGCAAAACAATCATGCTGAAATTACTATTCTCTACCATAAAACTTAATTGCTTCAACCTTTTCTATTTTCTTAGGGTCAACATCGAACCCATAATCTTTATCTTTGATGTATATTGCATGCACTTCACTTTCTCTAGCTACAGGGAATAAATCTCCTAAACAAGAACTCGGACTAGCCTCAAATTTATCTAAATCAATGTTCATGAAAGCTTCAGTAAAGGCAATATCTTCTCCAGAGGGTGTTATTTTAGGACTAAATGCAATATCATTTTCATCATAAAGTTCATGTTCTTCATATTCAGATTTTATATCTTCATCAGATAAATACTTAGATAAATTAGGCGTCACCTCTTTATCTTTGCCATCATCTAACAAATATTTTTCAGGAGTAGCAACAACATCAGGTGAAAAGTGTGACTAGAAGGCAAATCCGTACCTTTCCTTGTAGTGGAGAGCACAATAATTTTCTTAGAAAAATCCTTATTCTTTCCCATGATCAGAAACAAATAAGTGCAACAAGTAAATGATAGCAAGTTGTCTTACCAATAAAGCTAGGCTCCCCAACAACGGTGTCAAAAAATGTCTTGATGCCCACAAGTATAGGGGATCGCTGAAATCTTCGATGGAAAGTATTATCCAAATTTATAGTTCGACTCAGGGGGAACACAAAAATACCAATAAGACTTTAGCAATTGAGATGCCACTCTCAACCACACATGTATATAAATAAACTCACAAATTAAATAAGTGGTGATTTTATAGCAGTTGATTCAAATCAGTAAAGACAAGCAGTAAATAATAGCATCAGATTTCTAGTTTTCACCGGAAGTAGTGATGTGTAACTTTCAGTGGCTAAAGGCGTATGCGTGAGGTAGTAGCGGAGTGTTTCAAGAGTGATATTGATCATATAATGTAATCCAGCTAACATAACATCAATCTCTAATTCAGTTGTGTGTAGGTGTATGATCCAAATATAGCTATGCATACTAACAAAGAAAATTTGCATAACATCTTTTATCCTGCTTTCCTATTTTACCGTGGATGACTTGGAACTATAAGAAATTAATGTCTATCCTTTTGAATTGCCCGAAACAAAACATTAAGTTTCATGAACACACACTATCCTCAAACTATCACATATTTTCCTTGTTTTTTCCTATCTGTCAGCTTAGGCATTTGCAGGTTCAACATAATAATAAGAAATACACCTTGAAAATAAATACCAACCTCATATATATGATAAAGTAATATAGGTTTGGTACTGAAATCATGTCACTCGGGCACTAGTAACAAGCATTAAACATAGCAAAGGTGTACAAACACTCGTACATGAATATCATGTAGACAAACACCTCAAATCTCGATACATATGGATGATTACATGATCAATCTCATTCAAACCCCATCTGCCTCTTAGGCTTACAAAGAACTACTCACTCATGGTGATGAAGAATGAGCCCATGGTTGTTGGTGATGACGTTGGTGGTGGTGATGATGAAGAAGCCCTCGAAATCCCTCTCTTCGGGTGGAGAGCATGATCAATCTGACTACCGAAACGAAGATCATGGTCTCGGCGGCGCTCTGTTTCGCGAAACGCTCCATTCTCCCGGCAGTGTAGGTTTTTAGGGTATACAAGGCGTCACGCGAAGTAGGGAGACGAGACGGTGATCAAGAGCTAAACGGGCCATGGTGGCGCACCTAGGGCAGGGGGCGCGCCACCCATGCTCGTTTGGGCCTCGTGGCCCCTCTATTCTGATCCAAAGCTCCAAGTCGCTTCTTTTGGTGAAAAACTTTTGTGGTATTTTTTTCCGATTTTATTTCATGCAAAAACAAAAAGAAAGAATACTTTTGCTAAGAATAATGTTAGATTCAACAATTTTATCCAAGTATGGTGAGATTTCGGAACAAATCTTTGAGCAAAGTGCTTGGAAAAGTAGATAGATTTGAGATGTATCACTAGCTCGTTGATTAAATGATAGTCACGGTTTCTTGTCTATAGATACGAGTTATTAATTTAATAACGAGGTAACATCATTAGGAGAATGATGTGATGAACACACCCAAGTTAGCAAAATAATTAGACTGAGTCTTAATTTAAATTGCAAGATCTTTCATTCACATTGTAACCTAATTCCTTTGGATCGTGAGATTATGCCACTCTTTAATAGCGGAAGAATTAATACTTTGTGGACATCAAACGTCACTTTGTAAGTGGGTGATCATAAAAGTGCCTTTCAGATATCTTTGAAAGTTACTTGTTGGGCTGAATGTATTAAAAGTGATATTCGTCTTGGACAAATATAATCTAGGCCCACTCGATAACATAATGGTCTTCATAGTTCCATTCGCCCCTTTGTTACTTTGCTCAGCCCTTGCAGCCCTCTCACGAGATTCACCTTTCTTTGAATCCTTGGCCTTTTGCTTGATCACAATATCCTACACAAACACTCCTTTTATTTTCGATGAAGTTGTGCTCGCGAGTTGCACTTCTTCCTTTTTGAGAACGACAAGGACAAGAGGTACCACGTGTGAAAAACAATACGTGCGTAGTAGGGAGATATCACACATATCTAGAAGATGGAAACCAAAACTATTGAGAAAATCTAGGTGAAATGAAATAAACTTAGAACTAGATTCATTGCACATACTAGAAGTTCCGGCCAATATTAAGTGAAATAAAGAACCAAAGATAGAAAAATCAAATCCAATGACCGGTGGCCGAAGCCACATTGTTTGAAAGCTTAGCTTGGTCACCTCGGAGATATTATCTTGGGCCCAAGGCAAATACTCCGTACTTGTCTTTAAACTCATTTTGTCACAACATGACCTACCGAGAATAAATTGTTTGATTTGTGCATAATAGTAGTAAATGGAGGGTGTAATAGATATTGTACACTGTTTGTTGTAGCTCCGAATATCATAATAAGCATCACATGGATTCTCCTTTTTCTCTAGTTATTATTGTAAGATTTTACATCTCTCAGAGAAACAGCTCGAGCTCATTTGACCATCCGCTAAGTTATAATTATATATGCAAGTTTACCTAGATTTATATTATACACATCA
>NC_061514.1:246003162-246058557 GCF_022539505.1 Lolium rigidum | reverse complement strand
AAGGCTATCTCCAATGGGCGATGTATTTTTATGTCTGTTTGTGTTCGCGCATGGATAGAAAAAACGTTCGCATGTTCGCATGCGTCTACCCTTTTCCAGCGGTAGGGACGCATTTATTTAACCACAAGGGTCTCCCATGCATGATTAGGGAGGAGAGAGAGGCAACATGATCCTACCCTGCATTAAAGGAGGAGAGAGAAGGAGCCATGCAGCCCAACCGGACACAAACGGACACTCAGACGCGTCCGCACAGATGCATTCCTGGCACATATTTGGTTTACGTTTACGTCAGGACGGGCGCTGCAGACGTTTTGTGTCTAGCCGCTGGAGCGCGGTTTTTTATCCGCGCAAACGCAAACGGACGAAAAAGCGTCGCCCCGTTGGATCGTCCGTTTGCGTCCGCGTGGACCGGAAATGCATCTGCACCCAGCTCCAGCGGGGCGACGCATCGTGTCCGGGGCGTCCGCCGCGAGGCAAACACGGCGCAAATATGCGGGACGTTTGCGTCTCCACGGACGCTGCGCGGTCGCGCCGAACGTCCGCTCGCTTCCCCCACGGGCCCGCCTGGCAGCGACCCTGTATCAAGGCCATCGCTTCCGCGGCCAGTGCTTCCGCGGTCAGCGCTTCCGCGTCTGCGCCGCAGCCTTCGCCTTCAATGTCGCGACTGCCTGTTCTGCGCGCGCACTGGCGGGCGGCGGCTTGGCTTCTGCGCCACCTTCAATGGCATCGTATCCCGCGCGCGGCCGGCCTTAAAAGTCGACCGGCATAGTTCTTGCCCTCGCCTACACCTCCACTCCCACCTCCACCGTCGCGCCGCCGTAACACCATGGGAAAGAAGAAGAACGACTTCGAGGCGTCCGGCAGCGGCAGCAAGAAGGGGGAGCGGACGCAGAGGGTGCCGCTGCCCGTCACGATGGGGAGGCTGATGCACGGAAACTGGACGCCGTGCGAGGCCTGGTCGGGCGTGCAATTGCCTGGCGGCTGGCGGCTCAGCTGCCGCCGGGTGCCCGTCCCTCCCGTGCCTGCGCGCGAGCCAAGTAGGAGCGCCGAGATCCGGCGAAGGAGGCGGTACTTGTCGCCGGACCTCCGCGCCGATCCAGCGTATGCCATCGACTCCAACAGCTGGCGGTCCGAGAGGGATCGGAGGAGGAGGGCGGGCTTCATGGGCGACAGGGACTATCCCTTCGACCGTCCACCGCCGCCTCGTCCTTGAAGACAGTAGGCGGCGACGCTTGCGCACCAGGCACCCACGTGTGCGCAAGACGACGACGACGATGACGACGACGTTGACGACTACATCGAGGCGCTGGCGTACCAGAACGAGGAGGTCAAGGACGACAGTGACGACTACGTCGCGCTCATCTTCCAGGAATGGCAGCAGGCCATGGCGGAGAGCCGCGAGTTTGAGTTCCCGGACAACATGACGGATGACGAGATGGCGAAGCTCGACGTCCTCGTCTCTGAGAACGACCGACATGTCCAGCCGCCGCTGCCCTGGTACGCCACCGTCTTCATGCCGCCGGGCCTGTCGGAGGATGAAGCCCTACGACTGGCGCTACAGGACTCGGCCGCGCCACAACCGCCGCCGTACAACCCCTGGGCGCCTCCACCGCCGCCACAACCACATCCCTGGGCGCCTCCACAGCCACAGCCCTGAGCGCCTCCACCGCAGCCACAACCACAGCCCTGGGCGCCTCCACCGCCGCCACAGCCACAGCAGTGGCTGCTTCCACCTCCGCCACAGCCAGAGCCCTGGGCGACTCCACCTCCAGCATGGCCGGCGCGCCCGACGTACGTTCCGCCGGTTTCCAACTGGCAGTGGGTGATACCGGAGCTCATCATGCTCGACAGTGACGAGGAGCAGCAGTAGGCGCAGACGTTTAGGGTTTATTTTCATGTATAAATTATGTTTTCATGTTATAAAAAATGCTTCTCGCAAAAATGCGTCGTGCCGCTGGAGCCACCCCCGACGCAAACGGACGCGCGGTCGATTTCGACCATTTCAACCGACGCAAACGGACGCGCGCGGACATTTCCGGACGCTGAAATGCGTCGCGCCGCTGGAGATGCCCTAATGCGCTGTCAGTTTTAGTGACCGTTCTACCCTGCAGGAAGGGCCGCGAGTGGTTTAAACGAACTCGGGTGTGTTCTATTTCATCTCGATTACAAAAAAAAACACTTTATATTTCCTTCCCATTTTCGTGTAGCATGATTATCCTTAGTCAAAATTACTTTGCTAACCACATGAAAATCTTACTTTTTAGCGGCACACCTTAATTTTCCAAATGTAGTTACAGATGTTTGGCTTATGGTCATTCAAATGATCCAAATATAAAGATTTTACCGTAAACACACCCGAGTTGGTCAACCTCCATACAAAAACATCCTTTTGGTTTGTTAATTGAAGGTCCATTAAACGTCAAACTAAATGAAGTCAGCTCGCCCATTTGTTCTCCGTCAAAGCCCATCTAAACTCTATGTTTAATGGGTTATGAGATAAAACATCGGCCGTTGAAACTTATTTTCGTTGGATAATATTATATAATGAGGATATTGATATGCTAAAGGCGTATCCCCTAGCCAAGTGTCTTCCCAAAACCGTGTGCCTAAACCATTACCTAGATGAATGAGCCTCTTTTAAAAAATTCGTCTTTCTAAGGCCTTTCCAAAAAAGGGAACCAGATGTTTTCGGTTTTACTTGTGAAATTGACTCTGAATGAAGGTGTTTATTTCGAACACATGGAGCAACATGCAACTTAACCCTTTATTAGAGAAATTGGATTGGATTTTCACTTCAGAGCAGATTGGACTTCGGAATTCCTCAACACTATGGCATTTCCTTTGGTACATATTAGATCCGATCATTTACCTATCCATATTCAGATTGGATCACACATTTCGAAGTCACAGATTTTCAGTTTGAAAACTACCGGTATGATTTTGACGGATTCATGGAGGTGATATCTTCTACTTGGATCAATGCTCCATACAAAAGTGACGCTGCCCTTTCCCTGAATACCAAATTCAAATGTCTTTGAGCTGCACTGAAAAAATGGAGCAGGAATTTATCCCAACTCAGCAAAACTATTAGCAACTGCAACTATACTCTTGCCATGATGGATGGTATTGAAAATCAGAGAAGACTTACAATTATGGAAAATAATTTTAGGACTATCCTCAAGACCCATACAGCCAAATTACTTGAAGCTAAAAGGATTTATTGGAAAAAAAGAGCTAAAATAAGATGATCAAAACTTGGAGATGAAAACTAAAAAAAATTCCATACCATTGCCACATAGATCTATAGGAATAATTACATCACCTCACTCAAGACTGATGACAACTCTTATATCACCAATCATGATCACAAAGCGGCCATCATCTCGAACTCATACAAAGAGAGACTTGGTGTCCCAAACCAGCCTGTCATGTGTCTTTCAATCTCAATAGTATTGTTCGCAGACACAGCCTTGAACACCTTGATAATCCATTTACAAACGAGGAAATCACGGCTGTGATCAAGGATATGCCTAGTGACAGAACCCCAGGACCAGACATATTCAATGATTTTTTTATGAAAAAATGTTGGGACACAATTCAACATGAGTTCATCAAGCTGGCTCATGATTTTTATCATGGATATATCAATCTTGACAGTATTAATTCGGCCTACATCACATTGATTCGAAAAGTGAATAACCATGAGAATATGAATGATTTTTGATCGATTTCTCTGGTCAATTTACCACTCAAATTTCTCCCCAAACTGTTAGCCAACCGTCTAAAAAAAGAGATTATTCCAATGCTTCACCAAATCAATATGGTTTCATCAAGGGGGAAGACTATCCATGATTGTCTGCCGTGGACATATGAATATCTCCACATCAGTCACTTATCCAAGAAATCAATTATAATTCTGAAAATCGACTTTGAAAAGGCATTTGATAAGGTTGAATATATTGCCATCATTTCCATGTGCACTGCTCTAGGATTGGGGCCCAAATTCCTATCATGGATCAAGCATATTCTATACTCAGGTTCTACCTCAGTTCTACTCAATGGTGTTCCGGGGAAAAAAATTATATGCAAGCGTGGAGTGAGACAAGGAGACCCCCTATCACCACTACTATTTGTCTCCACAGCTGAAATTTTACAATATTCCATCAATGATGCGTGGTAGAATGGAATTATCAACCTTCCCATTGATAATGATTTTGGACAGAAATTCCCTATCATACAATATGTCGATGACACTCTACTCATCATGCCGGCTTGCAATGTTCAACTTGCAAGCCTGAAGAACATCCTCAATCAATTCAGTGATGCTACAGGGCTCAGAGTAAATTATACCAAAATTTCATTGGTGCCTATCAATATTTCTAAGGAGGAGGCACATAACCTGGCCCCATATTTTGGTTATAGAGTGGAGAGTTTACCTTTCACATATTTAGGCCTTCCTTTGGGCACCACTAAACCTATAGTTGATGATCTTTTGCCACTAGTGTCAAGATTGGATAAAAGATTATCTGGTATTTCATCTATGCTATCATATATCGGAAGATTGACATTACGCAACACCACTCCGAATGCTATCCTCATGTATGCCATGTGCACACTCAAGATCCCTATTACTATATTCATACATTTCGAGAAAAGTGGTAGACAATTCTTATGGGCCAAAAAAGATGAATATACTCAAGAAAATGTCTGTCCAGCTAGGATATGATATGTAGGCCTAAGGACCAAGGTACCTTGGGAGTTCTTAATCCAAGAACCCAAAACAAAGCTCTACTATTGAAAAATTTATACAAGTTTTACAACCATCATGACATCCCTTGGGTGAATCTTATATGGCAAGCTTATTATTACAACGGCAACATTCCTCACCTCTGCAATCGAAAAGGATCTTTCTGGTGGAAAGATTGCCTTACCATGATGGATGATTTCAGAGGTATGACTTCATGCACAGTATACAATGGGAAATCAGTATCACTACGGTATGACAAATGGGATTATAATTATACAAAAGAGAGACAGAGAGTACCTATGTCTATTATCATTTGCAAAAATGACAAGATCAATATTCATGATGCCATCAACATAATGATATATATGATCTTTTCATCTACCACTCTCTACTGAAGCCCACAAAGAGCTCCGGGATTTGCAGTCGGATTTGCAGGTAATAGACATCTCAGATCAGTTTGACACATGGAACTTGAGATGGAGTGAAGCATATTTTTCGACAAAAAAAGTCTATAGAACTCTCATTGGTAATCATGAGGTTGCAAAACCAATCCTTGATATATGGAAGACATGCAATATCCCAAGACAGAATTTTTTTGCTTGGTTGCTCATGAACAACAAACTCAACACAAGGATCTCATGTGCAAGAAAAATTTCTTTATTCAATACAAAGACTGTATCCTATGTGACACCTACCCAGAGGAAACACTCATGCATCTATTTTTAAATGCTCTTTTAGCCAAAGTTTCTGTGGGCCATCGGCATGAAATGGAATACGGATCTACAGCTAATAAATATGATATCTGCTGCATGCCAAAGGTACAAGCTGGAATTCGTAATGGAAATTTTTATCTCTGGATGCTGGACTATCTGGGATCAGCAGAATGGATATATCTTCAAGGACATTGTACCTTCTGTCACTACATGTGCTTCCAAATTCAAAATCTTCTGTAACACAAATCTTCATAGGGCTAGACTGAGCTTAAAAGAAGGCATGACGCTTGACACACTATGAACTGCTAGATAGATGACATTGCAATCTCCCCCATCTGTATTTATTCCACTTATTATATAATATTAAAATCGACAAATATTAGGTTTTTTTTCCCCTACTGTACAATTGTAAAAAAGGTGTTTATTTCGAATCAGTCTTGCCATACCCCTTCCTTTTTTAAGAGTTTAAAGAGCCATTTTCTCAATAGATAATTATATTTTCCTTCTAAAACCTCTATTCCCAACCCACCTTGGTTCATTTGGTCTGCATATAATGTTCCATTTAATCAACATATATTTTATTTTTTGGAATGTCTATATCGTGCCCTCGGTTCCTTAGTTGTACTCAGTTTTCCCCAGCTCCTTAGTTTTTCCTCAGTTTTCCCCAAGCCCTTGTCTGATACCTGCAGAAGGAGTTCGGACGGTAGGATTTCCATTTAGTTGACCATTCCGTGCCGACGAGTGGGTCCGCATCGCGTGGGGCCACGTCAGGTGGGGCTGGTAGAAAGGGACCGCGTGGGACAGGACGAGACCGTGTTTGGTTGTACGTGAGCAGGAGATGGGTTCTGTCTCTCTCGGCCCAAATTGGCATCCCTTTTTAAGAGCACCTTTTCCCCCTCTTTCTCTCTGTCTTTTTTCACCAAATTATTATCAAATCTAGAGAAGCATCCATTTCTGTATTTCTCAATTATTTGTTCCTTTTGGCCCTCTTTTTTGCCCAATATGGCAGCAAATCTAGTACTCCCTCTGGTCCATATTAATGACCTCACCAATCTTGGTTCATATGTACTCCCTCCATGCATGTATATAAGATGTTTTGGTTTTTTCTTTAATTCATCTAGTTTAGTTTGTATCTAGTCTAGGTTCTAGTGTGTAGGTTCACTCTTTTTAGTTTGAATGCAGTCCACTCTAAAAACATCTAAACAATCAAGGGCGCCCAACAATCAAGTATAGTAGAATAGGGATAGATAATAGGTAGATAATAAGCTGCATACATCAGCTAAAATAAGGTTCTTAGGTTCTTCACGACACCAAATTAACAACAACAAAATAAAAAGCTGATTTGCAGCAAAAGCACACGTCCTGGACTCCGCCTACTCCATTTGGATCCTCCTCCAGTTCTTGCTCCCATGTCCCTTGATCTTGGGCACTTTGGGCTTGATCGGAGGCATGCGCCCGGCGGCGATCTCCACCCGCTGGAAGTTGCGGAGGTGAATGCCGAGCGTCTTGTGCTTGGCGCGGAAGGAGTAGACGTTCACCGTCGCGCCGACTTTGGGAAAAAGGTCCTTCCGATATCCTCGGCATGTGTGAGGAGGTAGTTGAAGTCGGTGCCGCCGAGTCTCCTAGTGTAGAAGGGGCACTTGTAGACACCTTTGGCGAAGTAGGAGGCGAACTGGCCGACCTGCAGCCTCCGCAACACCTGCCGAGCCTTGGTGTGTTGTTCCTCCTCGTCGCTGCCGACGTCGCTGCCAGACACCTGATCCATATCAAACGGAAAGTATGAGTGAATAAGTTGCAACATAAAAAAGTTAGGAAAAATAGAGGTAGTCTCAGTTAGATTGAACACGATTATATATCTACAAGGACAGGGTTAGCAAACCAAATCTCATGCACAACAGATTTGTACACAACAATGGTTTGCTGAAACCGCCCTGTACAAATTTGTGCCCAACGATTCATCATAGGTAAAGAAACAAATTCCAGATCTCAATAAATTAACCGAACGGCCGAACCCCAAATCTTACCTGATTGAGATCACATGATTACTTGCTTAAATTAACCGAACCCCAAATCTTAACCCCAAATCTTAACTGATTGAGATCCCATGATTACTTGCATAAATCAAGAAGGGATCAAATCAAAATGGAATAAAATCGGCACAAATATTAACCCAATACTCATCCTACCTACAGATCGGCAAGTAATCATGGAACCAGCAAAAATAGGGTTGAAAAAGGAAGGGAGGGGAACAACAAGGGAGAAAACCGTAGTTACCTCGTTCCAAGGGTCTTCCATGCAGGTGTCGTAGGGGTTCGCCGGACAGTTGTACGGCACCTCCTCGTAAGGTTCCTATTCCGGCGGGATCTGACCACCATCGACGGCAGCCTCCGATGCACCAGCGGGAGCCACCAATGCACCAGCGGCGGCGACGGCCGTAGCGGGGACGATGTCGAAGAGGGAGGCGCCGTGCTTAGAGGGGACGGCATCGAGGACGGAGGACGGAGGACGGATTCACATTCTCCTTGTCCATCGCCGACAGAGGAGAGGGAGAGGGTTTTTTTACTTTGGAGAAGATGATGGGACGTGAGAGGCGGCGTTGCGTGAGGGAGTGAGAGTAACAGTGAGATAGTGCGAGGAGGCGAACAAGGAGAGGCATCTATAAAGGCGAGGGGTCCTAAATGTGACCCGCATCCTACGCGTGCACGGTTGCACGTCTGCACGTCTTCGACTTCTGCACCGCGACACGCGTCCACGATTGCACGTCTTCAACTTCTACACCGCGACCCGCGTCCTACGCGTCAACAATTGCACGTCTTCCGCTTCTGCACCGCAACACGCGTCCTCGAGTCTAACCCTTGAAATTTAGATATACTCAGGTATACCCTCGAGTCTTATACTAGCATTTTTTGTGTGATTAGATTTCCCCTTGAGTGCTAATACTGGCTAGTGCAATATACTCAGTTTTACCCTCAAGTGGTTGGTCAACAGAGAGTCAACAAATGGGATTAAGCTATCTAATTGAGTCATTTCATGCGCAAAAAAATCCAAAAAAGATAAAACCATAGTGGCACTTACTCATGGAGTCTTCTTACGCGACCTGCTACGTTGGGAACCATAACAATCATAGATAAATCAAGTTTTACCATAAATTGCCACTTCTCAAATCACCTAGTAGCTATGAAGGTGCATGGCTTTCCACAATAAGCCCTTCCCAAAACAGCTTTCATTGTACTTTCCATTTTTTAAATCTCATATTTGAATCTCTTAGTATGTTTACTACTCACGTGCCCTTGGTTTCTTGATACTACTCACTCATGTATATTTGTATTGCAAATAGTTTGAGGTAGGCTATGATGGGTTTCATTGTACAAAACACACATTTTCCATTTTTTAAATCTCATATTTGAATCCCTTAGTTTGTTTACTACTCACGTGCCCTTGGTTTCTTGATACTACTCAGTTTTGCCCTCTCCCTTCACAAATTCTCACAGGGGACGCCCAACCTTGCCCTTATTGGTCTAGCCCTTTTCACGCGGATCGTGCCCACCGACCGTTGATCATATGATCTAACGGGTAGGATAACCCCTTTCTCTCTCTGATCGGGGCCACCACCCTCTCTCTCTCTCTCTGTCGGCGGCTAGCTTCCACCCTCTATGTATGCTAAATACCCAGCTTGCCACCGGATTCAGCAAGTTTGGTTTTCTGTATTATTTTTAACGCGCTAAAAATTATAAACTCTTTTAGGCATTACTTTTCTTTTAGGGAATATAGTTTGGGATATAGTTTCGGTTATTTGAAACGTCCAAAAGTGGTATAATTTTGGTATAAACACGAGGCATACATATTTGTGGGATTTTGGTGAATGGATTATTTATCACCCCTCTAACATATCAACTTTATTTAGCATTCCTTTTCTTTTAGGGGATATAGTTTTGATATAGTTTTGGTAATTTCGAACGTCCTAAAAGTGGTATAATTTTGGTATAAACATGAGGCATACATATTTGTGGGATTTCGGTGAATGGATTATTTATCACCCCTCTAACAATTATCAACTTTCTTTAGCATTCCTTTTCTTTTAGGGAATATAGTTTGGGATATAGTTTTGGTAATTTCAAACGTCCCAAAAGTGGTATAATTTTGGTATAAACATGATGCATACATATTTGTGGGATTTCGATGAATGCATTATTTGTCACCCCGCTAACAATTATCAACTATCTTTAGCATTCCTTTTCTTTTAGGGGATATAGTTTTGGTAATTTGAAACGGCCCAAAAGTGGTATAATTTTGGTATAAACATGAGGCATACATATTTTGCATAATTGTGGGATTTCGGTGAATGGATTATTTATCACCCCTCTAACAATTGTCAACTATCTTTAGCATTCCTTTTCTTTTAGGGAATATAGTTTGGGATATAGTTTTGGTAATTCAAACATCCCAAAAGTGGTATAATTTTGGTATGGGAGCCCATTTGGTATAAACACGAGGCATACATATTTGTGGGATTTCGGTGAATGCATTATTTGTCACCCCTCTAACAATTATAAACTATCTTTAGCATACCTTTTCTTTTAGGGAATATAGTTTTGGTTATTTGAAACGTCCCAAAAGTGGTATAATTTTGGTATAAAGATGAGACATACATATTTGTGGGATTTCGGCGAATGCATTATTTGTCTTCCCTCTAACAATTATCAACTATCTTTAGCATTCCTATATTCCCTAACACGTTTTTTTTGGTAATTTCGGTGAATCCACACACTAACTTTGAAAACAACTACAAGTACATGTAACTGAATAATGGATTTGTAACAAGAGATCCCTTGTAACAACTTCTAGCGCCTGATGAGCAATGATAAGAATCCGATTGCAATTATACAACAAAAAAACAACCATCCATCAGATTAGCTTGCTTCTTCAACTCGATCAGCTGCCTCAACTGCTTGTTCATTTTCTTCGGTTCTCCCTTCACTTCCACCAGTTCTGCATTGGGAGCATTAGGCATAATCGGAACGGCTCCTCTCTCCGCCGCATTCTCTACAGCAAGCTAGTCTCCCCCCTCCCAAATTGCGCTCCCCAATAGCGCCAATTGATTCCTGCAATTGAAGCCTCTGAACGTACACATCGATCCACTCGAAATGCCTGTATTTCTTTAGGATCCGAAAACAACAACGTGAACCCTAAATCCCAAATTCAAGGGAATGACAAGAAAATCGAGAGAAAACAGAGCAATTGGAGCGAGATCTAAACTTATCCCCCTCTCTATATGGCAAGCTCTCGCATGCAAGAAACTCATGTCCACGGTTGCCGTTGTCGTCCGTCTTACAGATCGACCGCTTCAGAGGCTCATGGCGTGGGCAGTCAGGGCATCCTATCAAAGGCATGGGTCCATACTGCGGCCATGAAGAACGGGAGGTCGAAGAGAAACTAGATATCACCCGTTTGCCGGAGAAGGGCTGCCGCTGGCGGAGAAGAAGAACAATGGGGCCCGGGGAAAGAAAGGGGAAGCAATGGCACGGGCACGGGCACGAGCGCGGGGCTGGCTCGGGCTCCCATTTTGCAACGGTCACCTGGGTAAGCTGTGGGTCCGACGCGCTAGCCTGGACAAGTTGTGGGTCCCACGATAATCTGGATAAGTGGAGACGTGTCCACTGTGGGGCACCAACAGCGGCCCCATTAACGGTCAACTTAACGGGATTCCTCCCGTCCGAGCTCGTTGTGATGGTTTCAGACATGGGCTTGGGCAAAACTGAGGAAAAACTAAGCGGCTGGGGAAAACTGAGCACAACTAAGGACCTGAGGGCACGAAAATAGAAAGCCCTTTATTTTATGGCCATCATATTACCAATCTAGACCCGAAGTAATCCAACCTTTTCCTCACCCCTTTGGGTATTTCAAAGAAACATGAACATATGTAGCTTGTTAGTACCAAATTTATCCATATGAGTCTATCACCATAGGAAAGCAATTTTCCTAGCCAAACTATTTTGACCATCAAGTTAACACAAAACACAAAACTCTTGTTACCCCCTCCCCCCCAGACACACACGTGACAAATATATTTTAGCGACCTCCCTCAATCACCATTTTGATAAGTTGAGATTACGCTTGAATTCCTCCAAATCATTGGTAAGAATAGCTTTAGTGAAACCATTTTCAACCAGATCTTGGAGTGAACAAATTTGATGCTTAATTCCTTGTTACCAACTCCCTCTCTAACAAAATGAAATTCAATGTCAGTGTACTAGATTCTAGCATGGAAAACTATATCAGCTAACAAAAAAATAGCACCCAAATAGTCACACCAAAGACAAGGGGCTTGTTCATGTTTCACCTCTAGTTCAGCAAGCAAGGACTAGACCCGTATGATTTTTATTTTTATATTTTCTAGTGCTTTGTATTCTTCTTCACTACATGATCTGGATACAATTTATTGTTTCTTTTCACTAACCATGGTAGAGGAAAACCACATGAATGCAAGTCCAATAGTAGTAATATTTGTATCATATTGAGTGTTCTCTTAGCTATTGTCCAATGCACTGATGTAGGTGAAGAAGTAGATATTATTTACTAAGAACACAATATCTGGTCTCCTAAGAGTCAAGTACTGAAGTGCACCTCACAATGATTTTTTTACCTTGTGTTGTCTTCATGCTCCAATGGGTGTGTAAAACAACAAGACTAGGGTTGTTTAGGCTGCATCGACACACCTCAATCCAGTGGCCTTGTCTCTCCTTTTTTTTAACTCATCGGCATAGCCGTGTAAGCATGTTCACAGGTTCATTAAAACAGCCATGACATGGCTAAGATTCTAACTAATGTGCTTGATAGACAAGTAAACTACACAAGTAATATACCCTATCATTTAACACGCCGCCTCAATCACAACTGAGGAGACTGAGATTACACCGAGGAGATATAAGTTGTTGTACACTGAACGGCTTGGTGAGTGCATCTAAAATTGTCGGCTTCATTGCTACCTAATCTAAAAAAACTACTTCTACGCACTTTGTCTGCATATGAAATACCGTATTTGCACTGAGATATGTAACACCAAGTTATCGCACGACAATAGAAGTGCAGGTGCCTGATAAATGCCAAGTTCACCTAAAATGATTGAATCTAGGTAACCTACACCGGGGCATTAGCTAGAGCCATGCCCTATACTTTCATACTTGATCTAGCCATTGTAGCTTGCTTCCTAGAGCTCCATATTCTATAAGATTTACACCAAAGAAAACTACAAAGCCACTAGTATATGGCCATCATCCATTGAGCCTGCCCAATCCGCATCTGAGAACACACTAAACAAAATTGAGGTCGACTTGCGAATGCGAAGGCCAATACCTTGAGTGTGTTGAAGACATCACAAAGATCACTTGATGGCCATCAAATGAAGATCAGCTGGAGTGTGTAGAAACTGGCAGGCTTTGTTGACAGCAAAAGAAATATCAACAACTCCTATAATGGAGACTTGATTTTTTCCAACACATTGTTGTTCCAAAAATTCTATTCTAACCACTAACTTGAACCAGGAACAATGTGAAAAGGAAGATACTACTCCATCCAGTTCAAAATAACTGCCAAAAATGGATGTATCTACACACGACAACATGTCTAGATACATCCATTTTTGGGAAATTATTTGAACAAGAGGGAGTATTAGATATTGAATTTCTAAAATATCCTAAATAAATGTGCAAACATGTAGGTTTGGAAAAAAATGTGAACTAGAAAATGTGTAGAAATGCTCACTACATCCTCCATGGCCCTTGTCGTGCCTACCATGAAAGTAAATCTATAGGAAAGACCAAAATGAGCTACCAATTAAATATACCGGAAAACATAAACCTATAGTGACAAATGAATCAAAACAAACTTTCTAGATCTAAAGAACAAGTGAATAATCCGTCTTTTAGTAGCCTCGGTGTAAAAATCCATTGTAGCATGAAAGAATTAAAGCTTATCTCGAGTTAAATATATCCTAGGTTGGAAAAAAAATTCGAGAGCTAAGAAGGTAATCTCCTGTCCAAATCATGCATCATATTGTTCGGAGATGATGAAATGGGAAAATTCTTACAAAAAGGATGGGAAGAAGGTGGCCGGTATTGGTGGCTCAGCAACAAGATCCAGTCGAGGTGGATCAGGTGTAGGTTTACACGTCGGCAAGGCCGCGATTGAGATCTAGCTCAGTACGCATGCCTAGAAGCGCAGTGCAAATCAGCCAGCGAAAATAAAAGTAGTGCTGGACATTAGGAGAATTGGGTGAAAAAATAATTATCACCGACATAACTCCGTATGTAATTTCAGGAATATAGAGGAAATGAGTGGGTAAGCATGACAATACTGAATTGACCAACACAAGACTATCTCCATAAGAAAGAAATGAGGATGTAGTATTCAACCTTCTTTCAGTTTTGTCTATATTAGGGGCAAAGTCCACAATAGCAGGTTGTGTACGTAGTTCCCATTGTTGGCAGGCCTAAGTATGTAAAATTCATCCATGCAACTTGCCATCCTAGCTCCTGAAAATTGTTGTGCCCTCCACTATACTAGCATTAATGGGAATTATTTAGGATTTATGGATATTAACTTTTAGGCCCTTGAATGAGGAAAATATATCCAACAATTGCTTAAGGACTGTCATCTAAGATGTATCAACATGATGCGCTACAAAAATGTCAGCTGGATATTGGACAATTGGGTAATACATGAATTGCATTGAAAAGGTGAAGCAAAAATTCCTTCCATATATGCTTTAACATAGAACGATGGAGAAAGTAGGTGTTGTGGGTATGAATAAAGGGTATCCAACAGTAGTGCCAATATTTCGGCAAGCCCGAGTGGCCCACAGATGGTGGTGGTAGCATATGGCCCACCGGGCGGTCCTGTTGCTGTTGATTGAAGGTGGAGGAAGTCCAGCCCAGAAATAAGGAGCCGGATCCATCTAGGCCTACACGAGGAGTCGGATCTAGAAGGTTTTCTGAAGGAGCCGGATCTTAGACGGCAAGTTAGGAATAGGTGGATCCTTGCTGTGCACGGAAATGTAATATTCCGTAGTTAGGCATCTTGTATTCCGGGTAGGACTCTCCGTAGAAACCCTAGATCCCGGTGCCTTTATAAGACCGATCCTGGGAGCCCTAGAGGCACAACCAATACTCATTGTAAGAACGCGAAAGCGCCCACATAATTCCAGACAAGCAGCAGTAGGCCCTGCATCCGAGCAGCGTGTTCTGAAGCTGGGTAACTCGCATACCACCGTCCCGATGGCTCTCCGCCCTTTAGCCCCATCTTCTTCCCCCCTCCGTGAGGATCCCTCCTCTGGGGTATTGTCGAGTTGGCATCGACAGTTGGCGCCCACCCTGGGGCCGACGACGTCTGGAGGCCGGAACCGTGTGGGTTCCTCATTTGGAGGCATCGACGACACAATTGCCGTGGGGCGCGTCTTGTACGCCGACAACTTTCTGATCGTCCCTCCGGACGAGTGCTGGATTCCGGCTAGGACAGACCCCGTCAAGCTCTCCATCATCCCGATCGGAGGGATACATATCTTCATCAACAAGACCGTCAATTCCGACGGAAACACACTGGTAAGTACTGCAGCTACGACCGCCGCTGAGCAGGACGCAACTGCAAAGATCCGATCTGAGACGAAGAGCTTTCCACTGAAAATTCCGCCTTAGAACTGGAAATTTCAACGCCCACCCTATCCGCCCTTGAGCAGGAAACAACGATGGAAGACCAACGCAGACCCGCTTGGGTTTTCCAAGTGTTAGAGAAGCAGAGGTGCCACTTCGTGCATGTCCTCATACACACGTCTGGATCCGCCTCTCTCAAAGAGGGTGCTGGACACATGCAACTAGAGGATGCCGGAGGCAATAATGGATCTGAGCACCCAGAAGGTGCCGGAAACAACGATGACTCTGCCCGAGATTCGTGTCCGCGAAGGAACACGGGTATCACCGAACCTGAAAGGTTCGAACGCAGGGGTCTCAAGATCACGTCGTCACCTTACCGAAGGAGGCCACTGCAGAGAGAGACACGATAGCTACCTAGGTTCAGGGCCCTCGGAGAGGTAAAACCCCTACGTCCTGGGTCAGAATGGAGAAGATGACCGTACAGATGTCTAGGGTTTGTGATCACTCTGGATCGCCCCCCTCTATGCTAGCAAGGCTAGTCCTTTTATAGAGGAGTTGGTCCTCTTCCTTCGAAATATCTTGAGAGGGAAGGGTTGCCACATATCAAAACCGAGGGCGGGAAACTCTCCGCCCTTTACAGGATGGACATATTCCATGGCCGATTAAAGTGCTGGTGCATGGAATATCTGAGGTAGTTGATGATGCCTCCTTTGGAAGCTTGTGCCGTCTACCCAGCCTTGCACTAAAGAGGCAAGGGCAGGGTCTTGGTCCTCTGGTCCTTGTCGAGCCCGCTTTAATCACCAAAGAGGCAATGGAATCTTGCCACCATGGGACAGAGCTTTTGAGCTCAGCCATGACGTGGGTGGCGTAGGCCTTGCTTGTCTTGTAGCCTAGGAACCCACTCCGCCGGTCCTTGCTGCAGGCTTTGTGAAGAAGGAATCCTAAGCTCCTCGATTGATATTATCATCCCCAAAGGGGCTTCCCCACTTGGAGAGGTCTGTGGCTCGGGAACCTCCGCAGGGAGTTCCTCCCCGAGCTCGTCTTCTGCTCCGTATTGATGTCTCTGAGAGGGTTTTATACCTCGCGGAGCCTCACTCGGGAGTAGCCTCCCTGAGTGATTGTTTTGTTGTGGACTCTAAGGGCCCATCGACCGTAGGTCCATGGCACCCTGGTTGCTAGGGATCCCATAGTAGCCCCCGGGCGCCTATCCTGCACGTGTCCATCTGGAGGCGAAGGGGTAGGGGCCTATCGTGGCTGGGCCCGGTATGCGACCCGGGTCAACCCACGACCCAAGCGGTTGCTGTCCGTGCCGTTAGTTATGGGGGAAGTGTGTTATGTTAACCGTTGGGCCAGGAAGTGGGCTTCGTGGGGAGTGGCGCCTTCTTGGGGAAGCCTCCCATAAATTGGGGTTGTTCCTTGCCGCCGGCCAACTCGCCCCCACTTGCTCAGCTTCCGAGACATCTTCAGCTCCAGCGTTCCAATCGCCTCCCCTCCGTTTGCCGTAGCTTTCGCACCACCACATCGATGGCGGCCGAAGGATCTTCCTCCGCGGTGATCAGAGCTCCACCGCCACCGGCCCCGCGACTCGCTCTGGTGGAGTCGTGGATTGCCAATGCCAAGAGCCTCCGAAAAGCTCGGCACATCAGCGCCTCCAAAACCAACGAGCGGGGCGCCACCAAAATGTGGCTGTCCACCGCGCGTGTCCACGATCTTCCGCCCAAGGCGTGCCCCCTCATTCTTCACTACGTTACGGGTGGGTTGGTCCTGCCGTTCTTAGCTTTCTTCACTGCCATCTTGGAGCACTATCAGGTTTCGGTGCTCCACCTTAATCTTAATAGTATCACCATCCTGGCGATCTTCGCCTTCTGGTGTGAGGCCTTTGTCGGCATCTCGCCATCCGTTGCCCTCTTTCGCTCCTACTACTCCCTACACCTTACCGACCCAATGGAGAGTTCGGGGTGCCTTTCCTTCCTCGCTTTTCCCGGCCGAGCCTTTGCTCCCACAATTTCGGGAGGCTGGCTCTTCATGGACGTGAGGGGGAGGAGCCCTCACTATGATGTCCCCATCGCTCTTCCGGTGCGTGGGCGTAACTGGGAGAGCGTACCTTTCTCCTCCGTTGGGATGGAGGCTCTGGAAGAGAGAATCTCCGACCCGGAGGCGATGGGACTGACGGGCGAGATGGTGGCCGCCGAGTTCCTGCGGCAGCGGGTCGCCCCGTTGCAACACCATTCCGCAGGTATGTGGGCGCTGAACAGCAGTAGAGCTTCGCTCCGTTTGGAGCTTGCCATGCTTCCTCCGGATGCCGTCGCCGCGGTGGTTAGGCTCTTGCTGGGAGTGGAGCAAGTGCCATCTCTCCCGCCAATGGCCACCGCGCTGTATGACGTACCTGAAGCAGAGGATACCCTGGGGAGGATGCCCCACTTTGATCAGTGGGGGCCATGCCCGCTGGGTACAGTGAGAGACAACCCCTGCCCCTTTCGCATGATCGGGGAGGAGGTCCTTAAACTTGAAGACGAGGGGATTGATCCTCTCCAGGCGAGCGTGAACCCTTTGGCCGGGAGGAATGCTCGTGTGTTCCTCTCCGATTCTTCTTCGGAGGAGGGTAGAGGTTTTGACCCCTTCGTCGTCCGGACTCCAAGCAGCCCCGCGCGACCCTAGCCTACTTTATCCTCGGGGAGGCTTCCCATAGGCCTGGGTGCATCGCAGTGGGTGTCGGATGATTCCAACGCCGACAGGTGAGCCTCGTAACCCTGCCTCCTTATCTTCAGCTTCTTCCCTCAATACTTACCCGACTAGCTTGTAGGTCAGCTAAGAAGAAGCGTAAGAAGAGGGGAAAGTCCAGCTCCGCCAAGGATCGAAAACGATCGAAACAAGGGAGCGGTGCCGATCAGCCCCAGCTAGTGGTCCTCCCATGCTGGGGCTGGCTCTTGATCCAGCCGCCACTCATCTCCCCGATCCCGCGTTGTCGCCTCGGCCTTCTACTCGTGCGGATGATGCCGGTAAAGGGCTCGCGGAGGTTTCACGCGAAGTGTCTCCTACTCCAATGGAGGAGGCTCGAGAAGATGAAAGGGCCCTCGGGGAGGACCCGGCCGGGGGCCTGCAACTCGTACCCTCTTCGGGTGCCCAACAAGCTCCACCGGATGGTTTCAGAGGGACTCCCATTCCTGCCCGAGAGGAGAGAGCTGCATTGCCTGGCACCACCCCTGGGGCGGCTGTGGCCCTTCTGTCCACCTTCGTCCCCGGAGGTCTGGTCAGGCGCGTGGTGGCTTGTGCAGACGCTCTCATCCAAGAGGCTGATCGCCTCTTCGAGGAGATGTCCCAAGCCAGTGAGGACCTTTCCTGGGGGACTGGCCAGGTGACCGGGGCCGTGGTTCAGGGCGCATCTGATGCCCAAGCCGCGGTCCAGAGCATCCTGAGCGATGCCCGGCGAGAGGCGGCGACCATCTTGGAGCACACGCGCCGCCAAGTGGAGGACGTGCTATCAGCCGCATATCATTAAGCGAACGACTTTCTGGGAGGTACCTCGATCCCGGAGGCGAGCGGCCTTCTAGTCCGTGAGAGCGCCATGGCCCTCTCCGAGCGCGAGGTGGAAGCCGATCGCCTGAACGTCCAGGAACGCGAACGCGCCCTGGCAAGGAAGGAGGCTGATTTCACCCTACAAGAGACTGCCGTAGCGCTCCGGGAGGCTGAGATTGCTCGAGAGCTCGAGCGCCTGGAGTCCATGGAGGCCCAGATTACCCAGTCCCAAGAGCTCTTGGACACCCACCAAGTCAGACTTGAGAAATTTGATGCCAAGGTCTCCAAACGGCTCGAGGAGGAGCGCCGCAGCGCCACCAAATAGCTTGCTGATGAACGCAAGGCACTGTATGAGGAGTACCGCAAGCTTACGCAATAGTGTGTCGATCGTTACACCGAGGAGAACAAGAAGCTCCATGCTCAGATCAAGGAGCTGGCGACCAAAATCCAGGAGATTCGCGGCGACCTCAATAGGGAGGTCGAAACCAGGAAAGCTGCCTGAACTCGTGCCGAGGAGCTGAAGAAGGGCCTTTCTCAAGAACAGGATCAAGTGGCCTCCCTCCGCAAGGAGATGGATGACCTATCCTTCGAGCTCCTGCAGAGGAAACATCTCGGCGAACACCGGGGTAACATGTACCGCGTCCAGTTCCTTCGTGCGAAGAAGCGTCTTCCTAGCTTCGGTGCATATCCCGTGGGCACTGAGGCTCTCTTGGATTCCAATGAGCCTGGAGCCTTCCTGAAGCTCTTTGACCGCATCCTGCGCTCGATGGAGGAGGCCACTCCTAAGTGGGAATAGTACATCAACAACGTGTGTCTTACACTTCTGGGGAAGGCAGCCGCTCGCCTCTTCTCCAACCTTGAATGCCTCGCACCGGGCCTGGAAGACAAGGAGCTCCTGGGACACCCGGTTGCTCCGGCAAAGGACGCCGACGCAGCTCAAGTCCGATTGAGCGAGGTGTAAGTTGCCAAGCGCACACAACTTTTCCTTGGGAAGTTTTGACGCGGGCCGGCGCCGGATGCTGCTGGAGAGGATGCTGCCTTGAAGAAGGAAGGCTCTGGAGGTTCTGACAGCAGCGGCTCTGGTGAGCCAGGATCCGATGAGTCGGAGTCCGAGGATAGCAGTGACTCCGGCGAGAATGCCTCTGGTGATAGCGAATCTGCGCCCTGAGTGAGGCTCCTTCTTTTTCTTGTATCAGATTCTCCTTTGTCTTAAGAATGCCTTTAGTGTCATTCCCTTAGCTCTTTTGTATTCAGAACCTTAGGGACATATTGGTGTATAATATGTCTTGTAATGATACTCCTTGATCCCTCTAATGGGTATCTGTGGGATGATCATGTAGACTCCTTAGCAGGGCTTCGCCTATTCCGGATGAGAATTTCCTGCAAGAAAACCGTCCTGTATGCTACATAGCATGCGAGTTCTTTGCTAGATACTTGGAATAGTTTAAAGTATTTAGCTTACAGACCCACTCTGGGGCCGACCGATGCAGTGTTTCACGGTATTTTGTAGCAGGTTCAGGCATCTTTAGCCGGAGATGGTGCCGGAGATGAAGCTTGAGCATCTTTGGCTGGAGAAGTCGAAGGTGTGGACGCCTTGGGCGGAGATTCTCCAGAAGGAGAAGATACCGAGCGCTCGGAGTCCGGACCTTTGTGCGACTTGTCGCCGGAAGCATTGGATCCTTCGTCATCTTCAAGGTGCTCTTCCGTGTCTTCTGCCTCATCCGCTGATTCGTCCGCTGGTTTCTTCTGCGCTTCAAGCCTCAGGCACTCTTTCTCTTGGTTTGCTGGAGAAAGCTCGAGCGCGTCGTAGAAGGCTTGATGGTTGATCATGGAAACCACCCGGCAGTCCAAGCCATGACATTCTCGAAGAAGGGGGTAGTGTCGGAACCCTGTGGGATTCCAGCTGTACAAAGCTCCAGATCAAGTTCGAGATTCCTTGCCAGGCAGAGTGCCAGTGCTGTAATTGCGGCTCTGCGAGCAGATGATTCATGTTTATCGCTCATAAACTCAGGAACGTCCTTCATGTGATCGAGCAGTTCGTTGATGTGGCACATCTTGCTGCCCTTTTCTCCAAGGAAGTGGCAAGTTTTCCGGCATAGCCTAATAAGATCTTGAAGGCTATCTCCGGCCAGCTTCAACACATCATCCGAGGAGTACTTTTCCCTCTCCTCCAACGGAAATCCAAGCGGGTTTAGAAATTCAAACAAGCGCACATTAAAAATTATGACCCGGAGAGAAATTTGACTGAAGAACTTAGAAAAAATTCCTTACCAAGAAGTTCCTCGTTTAAGATGTCGGAGTTGAAAGATGCCGCATCAAGCTCGGATCGAAGTTTTAATGATTTGTCCTCGAGTTTCTTGATGGCTTTCTCCGCCTCCTTCTTGTACTGGGCTAGGTTCTCGTCTTTGGACTTTAGTTCCGCCTCCATCATGATTTGCGCGTCCAAACTGGTGGAGCACTTCTTCTCCAGTTCATTGTACTTTTTCTCCATTTCCTCAATAGAGGCTTGCAATACTTTAATTTCTACCATGGAGGCGGCAAAGAGACAATACACAAGTGAGTCAAAAAATAGCAGTTAAAAAATATGTCGGAGAACGAGATCGCAAGTTACCTCCTTGGTGCTTCAGCTTGGTTTCCAGTTCTTGGATCCGACTATCTTTGTCATCTCCGGCATCAATCAATTGCTTGACCCTGCTCGTCAAGGCTTTGTTGGTAGAATGCAGTTCTGTGTGCAGGGCTTCGTGCTCCTACAATTTATTTTGCATAAGTCAAGTTTGTTAATTAGAAACCCTTAAGTGTAAACTGGAGATGGAATAAATTCTTCCTAGATACTTGGGAGCTAGCAGTAAATCTAAATTGGACAAACTCCTGAATAGTCTAGTTGAAAGTATCAAGCCGGAAATAAGTTCTTTCAAACCTGATACTTGGGGGCTACTAGGTGATGAGTTTAACTTCAGTGTGTGCAGATGGTGAGTAAGGAACTCCTCGGTTTGCTTTCTTCATAGCGTCAGATTTCTCCGACAGATTCTCCCAAACCCTTTTCATCGGCACTTTTGTGCATTCATTAGCAAAGTCCCACTTGTCTGATTTCAGCATTTTGGTGTAAAATTTGATCCCAAAACTAGTCGGAGCAGCAGAGGTGGTACCTATGGCAGCATTTGTATCTCTCCGGGTGAATAACGACTTCATCAGGGCTGCGTTGGCTTCAAGATTTGATCGCGTGGATTGCAATTCCATGCCTCCACCCGCTCCGCCTGCTCCGCCCGCTTCGCCCGCTTCGCCTATATCTTCACGATCGGTGCTGCTGATCGTGAAGGCCTCTTTGGGAGGAGAGTCCTTTGCCGCAGGATCCGACGAAGCCCTCGTTGTTTGATCTTTGGCTGGAGACTTCTCCAACGCGGAGGTTCTGGGGGCTGAGCTCAGCCTAGAAACGTCCGGAGTATCAGATGCAACAGCCGAAGAAGGGCCGGGGCCTTGGTACCTTTTGTCACCCCAACCTTCCTCGACATGTACCGATCTTGAAAGTCAGAACAAGTAACCTAACCTGAGAAAAAAATATGAGGAAGGATAGAGACCAACCCTTTGGGGCCTGGGACGATTCCCATTCGAGGAAGTGTAGGCTGGGTGTTGCTTCCGGCACCCCTCATTTTCTTGGCGCGCTCCGCGGCTTTTGTTGGGGGGAAGGCCCCGGGTATGGCAAAAGACTGGGAACAGTTGGCTCAGGTAAGGCTGGACGCGAGCTGGCTCGAGCCAGGCTCGGTGCGAGCCATCATTCAGCTCGCTGTTTTTGAGCTCGGCTCGGTCCGGCTCGTTAGGCCAACGAGCTGGAAAAAAGGGCTCGGCCCGAGCTTTGCGTTTGCTCGGTCCAGCTCGGTGCAGCTCGCGAGCCAAGCACAAATGAGTCACTGCCATGTGGGTCCAACCTCTGCACCAGCGTTAGGAGCGACCAGAGCGACGGTGATGGCAGGGCGGCGAGGGCGAGTGTCGTGCCGGAGCAGGGAGGGTGCTGCTGGTGGTGAGGACGACCTTGTGCTGCGGGATGGTGAGGAGCAGCGAAGGAAACCTTCGGCTGCTGACCGGCGCTGTTGGCCGTTGGCGCTAGGGCACGTCTCCATGGACGAGGACGAGGGTGCAGGTGGTGGCGCGGCGTCCAGTGGAGGGGGCTAGCAGCGATGTGAGGAGAGGAGCGAGAAGAACGGCGAGCGAAATCGGGACGGCGGCGGTGGGTGTTCTGCTTGGCGGCGGCTGGCATGGTGGCTAGCTCTTTTCTCTCGATCTGGATGGGGAGGAGAAACGTACGTGACCTAATCTGCCTTGCTCCCTCTTCTAACGGGCCAGAATCAGCCCAATCTCCCACTATGGCCTTCTCTGGTTTCGTAAAAAAAAAATACCGCGAGCTTTCGGGCCGGCCCGAGCTGAGCTGGCCGAGCCAAAAGCCCGCGACGGTCCCGAAATATGGGCTCGGCTCGGTGTGCCTTCTTCGCGGGCCGAGCCAGGCTCGGGGCGAGCCCAAGAAAACTCGGGCCGAGCTAAAAGCTCGGCCCGTTCGTCCAGCCTTAGGCTCAGGGCCAGCTGGCCCGCGGCAAAGGCCGGCTGAGGAGTAGCCGGCTGGAGCCGTGGCCGGCTGCCTTGTGAGCCGGCTGGAGCCAGGTCTACGCTGGCTTGGTCGTGGCCGGCTGCGCCACGGCCAGGGCCCTAAATGTCATATCCGGCTTGGTTCGACTTTCCCCTGACCGGCTCGAAGCTGGTGATACTTGCAGGAGAAGGCTCCGGAAAGGTCATCCGGGTCCGAATGTCCCCCGAGGACATCAAATCCCGCAGATCAGGGGGCACTGTAGAGCAACAATGACCCGCGTCAGGACAGGCCATCATGGCCCGGCTTCTCCGGGCGCCGCTAGCTAGCGGTCGCAAGCTAGATCCGCGTACCACACGTTGCTCTGCACGTCTTGTCCCTATCGGCCGCGACAGGAAGGACAAGACAGGGCCGACAACTGGGCAGCATAGGCGCCTCGGGAAGGCGCGAACGAGCCGGAGCCGGCGGAGCCGGCACCGTAGGCTATAGGGACTTCTTTGTAATGTTCCAGGCTCTATATAAGCCGGACTAGCACCCCCTTGCACGGGGACGATCGATCCATTCTCGCTCATTCACACTTAGCAACGCTCGGGAGAGAGGTCATCATCTACCTCGAGCCCTCTCTCAAGCCGGATACAGCTCAAGGTTCATTGTACTGTCTCATACATCATATACACTCTAGAGCAGGAGTAGGCGTGTTACCTCCATACGAGGGCCCCGAACCTGGGTACGTCGCTTGTGACGCTCGTGCTCATACCCGCATCCGGAGACCGTCGTAGGCCGAGGACGGAACCACTCGACACCAGCCACCCCATGGCTTACTCGTGACAATACCACGACATTTGGCGCCCACCATGGGGCCTTCAGCGTCTACGGCCGGAGTTTCCTTCCAGACGGGCCTCACCATCACCACTGGCGAGCGAGTCGCTTCAGGCCTTATCTGGAGATTCAGCTCCATTGACTGTGTCAGTGACAACGCTGGCTGCTTTGCCGACAGGCCCTTCCCTGCTGGCGGCAGCATCATCACCTTCGGTGCGCACGATGTCTACGTCGTCACCGTCGCATCGCCACGCTACGCGTGGCAGGTGCAGCGCTGCGCCAGCCCTCCTCCCAGTGCCGGCATCTGCACTAACTTCTCCAGCTGTTGCGTCATGCGCAGAGGTCATGGCCACCGGTGACGAGAACGTCACCAAGAACACCCACGGCGGAAGCCGCCACCCACCACTAGAGCGCGACGCCAACACCGATGGCGGCGCATCGGGCTCCGTCCCACAACCCCCGCCGCAACCTTCCAAGCTAGAGGCGGCCAGGGCAAAGCTGAGCACTCCCCTCACAGCCGGAGCATACCCCACCACCATCGAGGAGGACTTGGAGGCCCGCCGCGTACTCCTCCTGCAGCAGGCGGAAGAGGTGGCGGCTTCCAAGCGGCAGCTGGAGATCACCCATCGCGAGTACAACCGGGCCCACGGCTTCACGCCAGCCGGCCACACCCCCAGCCGAGCCGGCCAGATCCGCCGCAGGGGAGGCGGCCTCGGCGTGGAGATCGACCGCGATGGCGGGGCATCGCCGGCTGCTTCCTTGGAGCTGACTGTCTACAACACCCCCGAGAAGAATGTGCTCGCGGCGGAAGCCGTCGCAGAGGAGCTGAGCAGCCTTGAAAGCGAAGAGTTGCGCCGCCAAACCAAGCGGGTGGCCGAGTTGCTCCGCACCACCCTGCAACAGAAAGACCCAAGGTATGCGGGCAACGCCCCTAGTAACTCTCTGGCTCCCGATGCAGCCGACCACTCCAAGAGTGGCCCCAGGGATACGGCGGAGTCATCATCATCGCACCCAAGCTGGCACAGAGGTTCCCTTGGAGGGGCCCATGCCGGCCCAAGACAGCGCAGCCGGCACAGTGAATCCTCTACCCCGAGTGGCAGGAGCAGCCGAAGCCGGCCTGCACCCAGCTGGGAGCAGCCGGAGTACTCCACTGACGAGCCGGCGCACAGGCGCCCGTACCGGCCGGCTCCCGAAGCCAGCGGCTTGCGCCAGCCGGCCCACTCCCGACTGGGCCCACGCGTCGAGCCGGCTGATGCCCGAGGCGAGACCGCATCGACCGACTCGTTGAATCCCGCATTGCGGAAGAAGAAGGTCCAGCCGGCCCCAAGTGCTTCGGGCCCCGCATCCTGAGCGAGCCGGTAATCGACGGCTTCCAGCTCCCAAGGGACATCCCCAAGTATGACGGCACCGCCAAGCCGGAGGATTGGCTGCTGGACTACACCACCGCTGTCGGCATCGCCCGCAGCAACAAGGGTTGGGACGTGCGCTACTCGCCCCACATGCTGGTCGGCTCTGCTCGGACCTGGCTCAACCTCCTGCTAGCTGGCAACATCAACGACTGGCAGGACTTCGAGGAGGCCTTTGTAAGCAACTTCACCGGCACCTACCACCGGCCGGGTCGCCCCCAGCAGCTGGGTATGTGCAAACAGGGCCCGGACGAGACGGATCGCAGCTGGCTGGTGCGAGATGCGCAACTCATGCGAGAGCGTGCATGAGATCCAGACCATCAGCTTCTTCATGGCCAGCTGCCGGCCCAACACCATGTTGTGGCACAAGCTATGTCGCAGCGAGCCCAAGACCATGGAGGCCCTAATGGCTATGGCGGACAAGTACGCGTTGGCCGAGGAAGCCGGCAAGATGCCGGCTGACGGTTTGCCGGCTGCGCCAAGGCGCGACCACCACAAGCCGGCCGAAGGGGCCTCCCACGGGAGCCACCGCGACAACTACCGCGGCAAAAGGAACAACGACCAGCCGGATCGCCGATATGGCTCCGCCCATGTGGCGGTTGTGTCCGATCACGTGGCGGCTGGCGGAAGCCGCCGCCAGAAACAAGACCGGCCCTGAAGCCGAAGTTCACTTTCGAGCAGATGCTCGACACGCCGTGCAAGTACAATAGCGGTGCGAAGCCGGCCAACCACACCACCCGCAACTGCAACTTCACCAAGCGGTTGAACAGCGGCGAGCCGCTGCCGCCTCCACCCCCGCCTCCACCACCTGGCGGGCCGGGTGGCCAAGCCAGCGCAGAAAACGCCAACCCTGAGCCGAAGCACGAGGTGAACCAAGTTCACCATGGGCGGTACCTGGCTAAGGACGCCACGTACATCATCTTCACCATGGAGCTGGAGGACAAGACGGGACAGCAGCGCCGCTCCCTCGAGGTGAACGGTGTCATACTGCCGGTCCCATAGTACCTTAACTGGTCCGAGCAGGCTATCACTTTCTCTGCCGAGATCAGCCGGCGGTCCTGCAAAGGCCCGGCAGCTACGCCATGGTCCTCGACCCAACCATTGGCACAAGCCGGCGCAGCGTGTGCTTCTCGCGCGTGCTCATCGATGGCGGCAGCAGCATCAACATCCTCTACCGCGACACAAGCAGCAAGCTGGGCATCACGGAGAGCCAGCTGCGCCCCACTCCCACGGTCTTCCACGACATCGTGCCGGGACACTCCTGCCAGCCGATTGGCCGAATCACGCTGGACGTCATGGACGGCAAGCCGGACCACTTCCGTACCGAGGAGGTCGAGTTCGAGGTGGTGGACCTGGTCAGTCCCTACCACACGCTCCTAGGCTGGCCGACTCTGACAAAGTTCATGGCGGTGCCCCACTGATGACGCGTGAAGCACACGTCCGTTGGGAACCCCAAGAGGAAGGTGTGATGCGTACAGAAGCAAGTTTTCCCTCAGTAAGAAACCAAGGTTATCGAACCAGAGAGGGAGATGAAGGCCACGTGAAGGTTGTTGGTGAAGGAGTGTAGTGCGGCGCAACACCAGGGATTCCGGCGCCAACGTGGAACCTGCACAACACAATCAAAATACTTTGCCCCAACTTAACAGTGAGGTTGTAAATCTCACCGGCTTGCTGTAAACAAAGGATTAAACGTATGATGTGGAGAATGATGTTTGCTTGCAAAGAACAACAGAGAACGATGATTGCAGTAGGTTGTATTTCAGATGTAAAAGAATGGATCGGGGTCCACAGTTCACTAGTGGTGTCTCTCCAATAAGATAAATAGCATGTTGGGTGAACAAATTACAGTTGGGCAATTGACAAATAGAGAGGGCATAACAATGCACATACATATAATGATGACTACTATGAGATTTACTTAGGGCATTACGACAAAGAACATAGACCGCTATCCAGCATGCATCTATGCCTAAAAAGTCCACCTTCGGGTTAGCATCCGCACCCTTCCAGTATTAAGTTGCAAACAACAGACAAATGCATTAAGTATTGTGCGTAATGTAAACAATACAAATATCCTTAGACAAAGCATTGATGTTTCATCCCTAGTGGCAACAGCACATCCACAACCTTAGAACTTTCTCGTCACCGTCCTGCATTCAATGGAGGCATGAACCCACTATCGAGCATAAATACTCCCTCTTGGAGTTACAAGTATCAACTTGGCCGAGCCTCTACTAGCAACGGAGAGCATGCAAGATCGTAAACAACACATATATGATAGATCGATAATCAACTTGACATAGTATTCCATATTCATCGGATCCCAACAAACACAACATGTAGCATTACAAATAGATGATCTTGATCATGATAGGAAGCTCACAAGATCTAAAGATGATAGCACAAGAGGAGAAGACAACCATCTAGCTACTGCTATGGACCCATAGTCCAAAGATGAACTACTCACGCATCAGTCCGGAGGCGGGCATGGTGATGTAGAGCCCTCCGGTGATGATCCCCCTCTCCCGGCAGGTGCCGGAGGTGATCTTCGAACCCCCGAGATGGAGTTGACGACGGCGGCGTCTCGGCAACTTTTCTCGTATCGTGGCTCTCGGTACTAGGGTTTTCACGATGGAAGGATTATATAGGCGAAGGGGCAGAGTCGGGGGACGCTCGAGGGGCCCACCCCATATGGCGGCGCGGCTAGGGGTGGGGCCGCGCCCCCCCTATGGTGTGGCCGCCTCGTGGCCCCTCTTCGTCTCCTCTTCGGTGTTCTGGAAGACTCCGTGGAAAATAAGACCGTGGGCTTTTGTTTCGTCCAATTCCGAGAATATTTCCTGTGTAGGATTTCTGAAAGCAAAAACAGCAGAAAACAGAAACCGGCGCTTCGGCATCTTGTTAATAGGTTAGTACCGGAAAATGCATAAAAATGATACAAAGTGTATATAAAACATGTGAGTATTGTCATAAAACTAGCATGGAACATAAGAAATTATAGATACGTTTGAGACGTATCAAGCATCCCCAAGCTTAGTTCCTACTCGCCCTCGAGTAGGTAAACGATAAAAAGGATAATTTCTGAAGTGACATGCTACCATCATAATCTTGATCAATACTATTGTAAATCATATGAGGTGAATGAAGTGATTCAAAGCAATGGTCTATAGTTTGTTAACAAATAGATAATGACTAAACAACTGAATCATATAGCAAAAACTTTTCATGAATAGTACTTTCAAGACAAGCATCAACAAGTCTTGCATAAGAGTTAACTCATAAAGCAATAGATTCTTAATAGAAGGTTTTGAAGCAACAAAATGAAGATTTAAGTTTCAGCAGTTGCTTTCAACTTTCAACATGTATATCTCATGGATAATTGTCAACACAAAGTAATATGATGAGTGCAAATAAGCAAGTATGTAAGAATCAATGCACACAGTTGACACAAGTGTTTGCTTCTAAGATAGAAATAATTAGGTAAACTGACTCAACAATAAAGTAAAAGAAAGGACCTTCGCAGAGGGAAGCATGGATTACTCATGTGCTAGAGCTTTTTATTTTGAAAACATGGAAACAATTTTGTCAACGGTAGTAATAATTCATATGTGTTATGCATAAAACCTCATATAAGTTGCAAGCCTCATGCATCGAATACTAATAGTGCCTGCTCCTTGTCCTAATTAGCTCGGATTTCCATGGATTATCATTGCATTACATATGTTTCAACCAAGTGTCACAAGGGGTACCTCTATGCCACCTGTACAAAGGTCCAAGGAGATAGATCGCATTTGGTCTCTCATTTTTGATAGATCTCAACTTGAGGACATCCATACCGGGACAACATAGAAAACAAATAATGGACTCCTCTTTTATGCTTTAAGCATTCAACAACAGATAATATTCTCATAAGAGATTTGAGGATTAATGTCCAAGCTGAAACTTCCACCATGATACATGGCTTTGGTTGGCGGCCCAATGTTCCTCTCTAACAATATGCATACTCAAACCATTTAACTCATGGAAAATCTCCCTTACTTCGTACAAGACGAACATGCATAGCAACTCACATGATATTCAACAAAGGTGTGACAGGTTGATGGCGTCCCCAGAAACATGGTTACCGCTCAACAAGCAACTTATAAGAACTAAGATACATAAGCGACATATTCTTTACTACAATAGTTTTATAGGCTACTTTCCCATGAGCTATGTATTGCAAAGACAAGGAATGAATTTCTTTTAAAGGTAGCACGCAAGCAATTTACTTTGGAATGGAAGAAAAATACCACATAGTAGGTAGTTATGGTGGACACAAATGGCATAGGTTTTGGCTCAAGGTTTTGGATGCACGAGAAGCATTCCCTCTCAGTACAAGGCTTTGGCTAGCAAGGTTGTTTGAAGCAAACACAAGTATGAACCGGTACAAAAAAACTTACATAAGAACATATTGCAAGCATTATAAGACTCTACACTATCTTTCTTGTTGCTCAAACACTTTTACTAGAAAATATCTAGACTTTAGAGAGACCAATCATGCAAACCAAATTTCAACAAGCTCTATGGTAGTTCTCCACTAATAGGTTTAAACCACATGATGCAAGAGCTTAAACATGATCTACTTGAGAGCTCAAAACAATTGCCAAGTATCAAATTATTCAAGACAATATACCAATTACCACATGAAGCATTTTCCGTTTCCAACCAAATAGCAATAAATGAAGCGGCTTTCAACTTTCGCCATGAACATTAAAAGTAAAACTAAGAACACCAGTATTCAATATGAAAAAGCGGAGCGTGTCTCTCTCCCACACAAGGATTGCTAGGATCCGATTTTATTCAAACATAAACAAAAATAAAAGCACACAGACGCTCCAAATAAAGTACATAAAAGGTGACGGAATAAAAATATAGTTTCACTAGAGGTGACCTGATAAGTTGTTGATGAAGAAGGGGATGCCTTGGGCATCCCCAAGATCAGATGCTTGAGTCTTCTTGAAATATGCAGGGATGAACCACGGGGGCATCCCCAAGCTTAGACTTTTCACTCTTCTTGATCATATTATATCATCCTCCTCTCTTGATCCTTGAAAACTTCCTCCACACCAAACTCAAAACAATCTCATTAGAGGGTTAGAGAATAATCAAAAATTCACATGTTCAGCAAGGACACAATCATTCCCAACACTTCTGGACATTACCCAAGGCTACTGAATTTTAATGGAGCAAAGAAATCCACTCAAACACAGTAAAGGAGGCAATGTGAAATAAAAGGCAGAATCTGTCAAAACTGAACAGTCCGTAAAGACGAATTTTTTCGAGGCACTTAACATGCTCAGATGAAGAAGCTCAAATTGAATGAAAGTTGCGTACATATCTGAGGATTACTCATGAATTTTTACAGAATTTTTAGATTCTCCTACAGAGAGCAGCTCAAATTCGTGACAGCTGAAAATTTGTTTCTGTGCAGAAATCCAAATCTAGTATCAACTCTCTATCAAAGACTTTACTTGGCACAACAATTCAATAAAGTAAAGATAGAAAGGTATTCCTACAGTAGTAACAAGCACCTTGACTCAAATATAAAACAAAAATTGCAGAAATAAAATAATGGGTTGTCTCCCATAAGCGCTTTTCTTTAACGCCTTTCAGCTAGGCGCGGAAAGTGTAAATCAAGTAACATCAAGAGATGAAGCATCAACAGAGGAGTTGGGGGTTTTCTCAACAATTCATTGTATCTTATCTATGTAAGTTTCATAAGCCCCTCTTTCATTACTTTTAGGCTTACTATCCTCCTCAAATAAATTTTCAGGAACAATCCAATCAAAATTCTTTTCTAGTGCCTCATGCATTCCTATGAGCTTATAAGGTATTGGTACTTTAGTCTCCCCCTCACAATTGGATTTATTAGTGTACTTTAGTCTATCTTTTTCCATCTTTTCAAGGGTATTTGCAAAATTGGTATAAAAGCCAAGCATCTTATGTTGAATAAAGACTTTTCTAGCTTCTCTAGCTACATCACCAAATTCTTTAAGAAGGGTTTATAAAACAAAATCTTTCTTCTCTCCTTCTTCCATATCACAGAGTATAAGAAACATGTGTTGCATTATAGGATTAAGATTAACAAATCTAGCTCCAACATGTGCACTAAAGAGGCAGTAGCAATTTCATAATTAGGAGCAAGTTCCACCAAGGATCTATCTTCAAAATCTTTAACCTTACTAACATGAGTGAAAAATTCTTCTATATTATCTCTTCCAATGATAGACCCACGCCCTACTGATATATCTTTCAAAGTGAACTTAGGAAGAAGCATGATGAAATAAACTAAGGTAAACTGATAAATAAAGTAAATGCAAGTAACTATTATTTTTTGTGTTTTTGATATAAAGAAAGCAAACAAGACAGAAAATAAAATAAAGCAAGACAATAAACAAAGTAAAGAGATTGGGTGTGAGAGACTCCCCTTGCAGCGTGTCTTGATCTCCCCGGCAACGGCGCCAGAAAAATAGCTTGATGACGCGTGAAGCACACGTCCGTTGGGAACCCCAAGGGGAAGGTGTGATGCGTACAACAGCAAGTTTTCCCTCAGTAAGAAACCAAGGTTATCGAACCAGTAGGAAATGAAGGCCACGTGAAGGTTGTTGGTGAAGGAGTGTAGTGCGGCGCAACACCAGGGATTCCGGCGCCAACATGGAACCTGCACAACACAATCAAAATACTTTGCCCCAACTTAACAGTGAGGTTGTCAATCTCACCGGCTTGCTGTAAATAAAGGATTGAACGTATGGTGTGGAGAATGATGTTTGCTTGCAAAGAACAACAGAGAACAATGATTGCAGTAGGTTGTATTTCAGATGTAAAAGAATGGACCGGGGTCCATAGTTCACTAGTGGTGTCTCTCCAATAAGATAAATAGCATGTTGGGTGAACAAATTACATTTGGGCAATTGACAAATAGAGAGGGCATAACAATGCACATACATATAATGATGACTACTATGAGATTTACTTAGGGCATTACGACAAAGAACATAGACCGCTATCCAGCATGCATCTATGCCTAAAAAGTCCACCTTCGGGTTATCATCCGCACCCCTTCCAGTATTAAGTTGCAAACAACAGACAATTGCATTAAGTACTGTGCATAATGTAAACAATACAAATATCCTTAGACAAAGCATTGATGTTTTATCCATAGTGGCAACAGCACATCCACAACCTTAGAACTTTCTCATCATCGTCCCGCATTCAATGGAGGCATGAACCCACTATCGAGCATAAATACTCCCTCTTGGAGTTACAAGTATCAACTTGGCCAGAGACTCTACTAGCAACGGAGAGCATGCAAGATCATAAACAACACATATATGATAGATCGATAATCAACTTGACATAGTATTCCATATTCATCGGATCCCAACAAACACAACATGTAGCATTACAAATAAATGATCTTGATCATGATAGGCAGCTCACAAGATCTAAACATGATAGCACAAGAGGAGAAGACAACCATCTAGCTACTGCTATGGACCCATAGTCCAAGGTTGAACTACTCACGCATCAGTCCGGAGGCGGGCATGGTGATGTAGAGCCCTCCGGTGATGATTCCCCTTTCCGGCAGGGTGCCGGAGGCGATCTTCAGAACCCCCGAGATGGGGTTGACGGCAGCGGCGTCTCAGTAACTTTTCTTGTATCGTGGCTCTCGGTACTAGGGTTTTCGCGACGGAAGGATTATATAGGCGAAGGGGCAGAGTCGGGGGACGCTCGAGGGGCCCACCCCATATGGCGGCGCGGCCAGGGGTGGGGCCGCGCCCCCCTATGGTGTGGCCGCCTCGTGGCCCCTCTTCGTCTCCTCTTCGGTGTTCTGGAAGACTCCGTGGAAAATAAGACCGTGGGCTTTTGTTTCGTTCAATTCCGAGAATATTTCCCGTGTAGGATTTCTGAAACCAAAAACAGCAGAAAATAGGAACTGGCGCTTCGGCATCTTGTTAATAGGTTAGTACCGGAAAATGCATAAAATGATACAAAGTGTAAATAAAACATGTGAGTATTGTCATAAAACTAGCATGGAACATAAGAAATTATAGATACGTTTGAGACGTATCACCCACTATGGGTACCTGAAGATGAAGCTGCCGGGCCCAAAAGGGGTCATCACCATCGCCGGCGACTATCGCCCCTCCACGGAGTGCGCCACGCAGAGCTCCAAGATAGCCAGACGCTGGTCATTGCTGCCGAGAAGCAGCTCATCCACGACGCTGTCGCCATGGCCAAGGCCGCGCAGACCGACATGACGGCTCTAGGCAACCCGGCTGGGACGACGCACTTCCAACCGACGAACGACACGAAGGAGATCCTACTAGACCTGGCGTAGCCGGACAAGTTTATCACCATCGGTGCCAGCTTGGAAAGCAAATAGGAAAGCGAGCTCACCAGCTTCCTCCGTGAGAATCGGGCCATCATTGCATGGTCTCCCCGAGACATGCCGGGTGTGCCGAGGGAGTTGGCTGAGCATCACCTCCATGTCAGGCCAGAGGCCAAGCCGGTGAAGCAACCCGCTTCGCCGCTTCGCCAAAGACAGAAGGAAGGCCATCGGTGAAGAAATCGCCCGGCTTCTCGCAGCCGGCTTCATCATGGAAGCGCTTTACCCGAACTGGTTGGCAAACCCAGTCCTGGTTTTGAAGAAGAACGGCTCCTGGCGCATGTGTATCGACTACACCAGCCTGAACAAGGCTTGCCCGAAGGACCCCTTCCCCCTGCCGCGCATAGATCAAGTCATAGACTCTACTGCCAGCTATGAACTGTTGTATTTTTTTCGACGCCTATTCAGGCTACCACCAAATTCCTTTGAATCCGGATGATCAAATAAAGACTTTGGTCATTACCCCCTACAGGGCTTATTGCTATACGACTATGCCATTTGGCTTGAAAAATGCAGGCGCCACCTACCAAAGGTGCATGCAAAAATGCTTAAAAGAGCTAATCGGCAGAAATGTTCATGCATATGTGGATGATGTCGTTGTAAAAACCAAGGAGACAAATACCCTCCTTGATGATCTGAGAGAGATCTTCACCAATCTGAGAAGATTCCGGATGAAGCTCAACCCGGCTAAGTGCACTTTCGGCGTGCCAGCCGGCCAACTCCTTGGCTACCTCGTCTCTCAGCGAGGGATTGAAGTTAACCCGGAGAAGATCAATGCCCTAGAGAAGGTGGAACTGCCGCAGTGCCTCAAGGATGTCCAGAAGTTCACCGGTTGTCTGGCCTCCTTGAGCCGCTTCGTCAGCCGACTGGGGGAGAAGGCACTGCCACTGTACCAGTTTCTCAAGAAGTCGGACACTTTCATCTGGTCGCCGCAGGCGGATGAAGCCTTCCGCGACTTGAAGCGCGTGCTAGCAACCGCACTCATCCTAGCATCACTGACTTCGAAAGAGCCTATGATAATGTACATCGCAGCCACCAATCAAGTGGTTAGCGTTGTCCTAGTGGTGGAACGCAAGGAAGAGGGCAAGGAGCAGGCGGTCCAGCGCCCAGTCTACTACCTCAGCGAGGTGCTCTCCCAATCCAAGCAAAACTAACTCCACTACCAGAAGCTCACCTATGGTGTGTACATGGTGGCCAAGAAGCTCAAGCACTACTTACAAGAGCATCCCATCAAGGTGGTGTGCACCACTCCCCTTGCGGAAATCACCGGCAGTAAGGACGCCAATGGCCGGGTCGCCAAGTGTGCCCTGGAGCTGGTGGCTCATTCCATCCTATACGTGCCAAGAACCGCCATCAAGTCGCAGATCCTAGCCGACTTCTTCGTCGACTGGGCCGAGATGCAATATCTGTTGCCTGTGCCTAATTCCACGCACTAGAAGTTGCACTTCGATGGCTCGAAGATACACGCCGGCCTGGGAGCCGGGCATCGTCATAACCTCTCCAAAGGGGGACCGGCTGGACTATGTCCTGCAGATCCACTTCGCCCCATCCAACAATGTGGCGGAGTACGAGGCGCTCATCCATGGGCTCAAGCTGGCCAAGGAGATCGGCGTGCGTCACATTCTGTGCTTCGGTGACTCCGACCTGGTTATACAGCAGGCTTCGGGCGAATGGGACGCGAAGGATGCCAACATGGCATCATACCGCTTCCACGTCCACCAGCTAGCCGACTTCTTCGACGGCTGCGAATTCCACCATGTGCCCCGCGCAAACAACGAGGCGGCTGACGCTCTATCCAAGATAGGCTCAACCCGGCAAGCAATCCCGCCAGGCGTTGCCCTGCAACATTTGCGGAAGCCGTCCATCACACCGTCACCGGACTCGGATTCCATATTCGTGCCGGCTGAACCGGGGGCTTCTCAGTCCAACCCGAGGGCTTCTCAGCCAACCTCGGGGGCTTCTTAGCCAAACCCGCCGGCTCTACAGCCGAACCCAGTGACTCTTCAGTCGAACCCGGGGGCTTCTCATCCAAACTCAGGGGCTTCTCAGCCGAACCCGCCGGCTCCATAGCCGAACCCGACGACTCCACAGTCGAACCCGAAAGCTCCCACGCGGGAGGCCTTGATGGTGAGCGTATTCGAGATAAGATGGGTACCATCATGGGCACAAGAATTCCTCTCCTACCTAGCAGATGGCAAACTGCCCGAAGACCGGGTCCAAGCCAGGCAGATTGAGAGATGGGCCAAGGCCTACACAATCATCAACCACCAGCTGTACAAACGCATCGTAAGTGGGGTGTTCCAGCGGTGAGTCGAGCCGACTGAAGGGATAGAACTCCTCAGGGAGATCCACCAAGGAGAGTGCGGACATCATGCCTCCTCCAGAGCCATCGTAGGCAAGGCCTTTCGGCATGGTTTCTCTATTGGCCGACTGCCCTAAATGATGTGGAAGAGATGGTAAAAACATGCAACGGCTGCCAGCGCTTCACCAAGAAGACGCATGCACCGGCTTCCTGATACGTCTCAAACGTATCTATAATTTCTTATGTTCCATGCTACTTTTATGATGATACTCACATGTTTTATACACATTATATGTCATTATTATGCATTTTCCGGCACTAACCAATTGACGAGATGCCGAAGAGCCGATTCTTTGTTTCTCGCTGTTTTTGGTTTCAGAAATCCTACAAAGGAAATATTCTCGGAATTGGACAAAATCAACGCCCAGGGTCTTATTTTTCCACGAAGCTTCCATAAGACCGAGGGAGATACGAAGTGGGGCCACGAGGCGACGCCACAATAGGGCGGCGCGGCCCAGGCCCTGGCCGCGCGGCCCTAGTGTGTGGCCCCCCTGTCAGGTCCCCGACTCTGCCCTTCCGCCTACTTAAAGCCTTCGTCGCGAAAACCCCAGTACCGAGAGCCACGATACGGAAAACCTTCCAGAGACGCCGCCGCCAATCCCATCTCGGGGGATTCAGGAGATCGCCTCCGGCACCCTTCCGGAGAGGGGAATCATCTCCCGGAGGTCTCTTCATCGCCATGATCGCCTCCGGATCGATGTGTGAGGAGTTCACCCCTGGACTATGGGTCCATAGCAGTAGCTAGATGGTTGTCTTCTCCTCATTGTGCTATCATGTTAGATCTTGTGAGCTGCCTATCATGATCAAGATCATCTATTTGTAATCCTACATGTTGTGTTTGTTGGGATCCGATGAATATTGAATACTATGTCAAGTTGATTATCAATCTATCATATATGTTGTTTATGTTCTTGCATGCTCTCCGTTGCTAGTAGAGGCTCGGCCAAGTTGATACTTGTGACTCCAAGAGGGAGTATTTATGCTCGATAGTGGGTTCATGCCTCCATTGAATCCGGGACGAGTGACGAGAAAGTTCTAAGGTTGTGGATGTGCTGTTGCCACTAGGGATAAAACATCAATGCTTTGTCTAAGGATATTTGTGTTGATTACATTACGCACCATACTTAATGCAATTGTCTATTGTTTGCAACTTAATACTTGGAAGGGGTTCGGATGATAACTCGAAGGTGGACTTTTCAGTGCATAGATGCATGCTCGGATAGCGGTCTATGTACTTTGTCGTAATGCCCCGATTAAATCTCATAGTACTCATCATGATATATGTATGTGCATTGTTATGCCTTCTTTATTTGTCAATTGCCCAACCGTAATTTGTTCACCCAACATCTATTTATCTTATGGGAGAGACACCACTAGTGAACTGTGGACCCCGAGTCCATTCTTTACATCTGAAATACAATCTACCGCAATTGTTCGTTACTCGTTCTTCGCAAACAAACATCATCATCCACACTATACATCTAATCCTTTGTTTACTGAGCAAGCCGGTGAGATTGACAACCTCACTGTTACGCTGGGGCAAAGTACTTTGATTGTGTTGTGCAGGTTCCACGTTGGCGCCGGAATCCCTGGTGTTGCGCCGCACTACACTCCGCCACCAACAACCTTCACGTGTTCCTTGACTCCTACTAGTTCGATAACCTTGGTTTCTTACTGAGGGAAACTTACTGTTGTGCGCATCACACCTTCCTCTTGGGGTTCCCAACGGACGTGTCGACTGCACGCCATCAAGTAAAATTTCTGGCGCCGTTGCCGGGGAGATCAAGACACGCTGCAAGGGGAGTCTCCCACATCCAATCTCTTTACTTTGTTTTTTTCTTGCTTTACTTTACTTTACTTACTGCTTTGTTTGCTCTTTATATCAAAAACACAAAAAAATTAGTTGCTAGTTTTACTTTATTTACTATCTTGTTCTCCATATTAAAAACACACAAAAAATTAATTACTTGCATTTACTTTATTTACCTTTTGTTTATTTCATCATGTTTCCTCCTAAGTACACTCTAAAAGACATACCGGTGGGAAGAGGGTCTATAATTGGAAGAGGTAATATAGAAGCATTTTTCACCCATGTTAGTATGGATGAAGATTTTGAAGATACACCCTTAGTAAAAGTTGCTCCTACTTATGAGAGTGCTATCGCTCGTTTGATACACATGTTGGAAACTAGATTTGTTAATCTCAATCCTATAATTCAACATATGTTTCTTACACTCTCTGATATCGAAAGGGGAGAAAAGAGAAATTTTGTTCTAAAAGTCCTTCGTAGAGAATTTAAAGATATAGCTAAAGAAGCTAGAAATTTTTTTATTAAGCATAAGAGGCTTGGCTTTTATACCGACTTTGCAAGAACACTTGAAAAGATGGACATGGATAGAATAAAGTACACTAATAATGTTAATGATGGAGGGGAGATTAAAGTACCGATACCTAGCAAGCTCCTAGGAATGCATGAAGCTTTAGAAAATAACTATGGTTGGCTTGTTCCTGAAAATTTGTTTGATGAGAATAGTAAGCCTAAGAGTAATGAAAAAGGGGCCTCTGAAACTTACATAGATAAGATACAATGCATAGTTGAGAAAACTCCAAACCCCTCTGTTAATGCTTCATCTCTCGATAATATTTGATACACACTTTCTGCGCCTAGCTGAAAGGCGTTAAAGAAAAGCGCTTATGGGAGACAACCCATTATTTTACTTCTGCACTTTATTTTATATTTGAGTCTTGGAAGTTGTTACTACTGTAGCAACATCTCCTTATCTTTATTTTATTGCATTGTTGTGCCAACTAAAGTCTTTGATAGTAAAGTCAATACTAGATTTGGATTACTGCGCAGGAACAGATTTCTTGCTGTCACGAAATTGAGCCTCCCCTGCTGTAGAAAATTTATAAAAATCTTCCAATTTACGTGCGTGATCCTCAGATATGTACGCAACTTTCATTCAATTTGGGCATTTTCATCTGAGCAAGTCTGGTGCCTCTAAAAAAATCGTCTTTACGGATCTGTTCGTTTTGACAGATTCTGCCTTTTATTTCGCATTGCCTGTTTTGCTATGTTTGATGGATTTCTTTGTTCCATTAACTTTCAGTAGCTTTGTGCAATGTCCAGAAGTGTTAAGAATGATTATGTCACCTCTGAATATATGAATTTTCAATTATGCACTAACCCTCTAATGAGATTGTTTTGAGTTTGGTGTGGAGGAAGTTTTCAAGGGTCAAGAGAGGAGGATGATACAATATGATCAAGAAGAGTGAAAAGTCTAAGCTTGGGGATGCCCCGTGGTTCATCCCTGCATATTTTAAGAAGACTCAAGCATCTAAGCTTGGGGATTCCCAAGGCATCCCTTCTTCATCGACAACTTATCAGGTCACCTCTAGTGAAACTATGTTTTTATTCCGTCACATCTTATGTGCTTTACTTGGAGCGTCTGTTTGTTTTTATTTTTATTTTTGTTTGAATAAAATCGGATCCTAGCATTCTTTGTTTGGGAGAGAGACACGCTCCTCTGTTTCGTATGAACACATATGTTCTTAGTTTTATTCTTAATGTTCATTGCGAAAGTTGAACTACTTCGTTCATTGTTATATGGTTGGAAACGGAAAATGCCGCATGTGGTAAATGGTATAATGTCTTGAATAATTTGATACTTGGCAATTGTTGTGCTCATATAGATCATGTTTAAGCTCTTGCATCATGTACTTTGCACCTATTAATGAAGAACTACATAGAGCTTGTTAAAATTTGGTTTGCATGATTGGTCTCTAGAGTCTAGATATTTTCTCGGTTAAGGTGTTTGAACAACAAGGAGACGATGTAAAGTCTTATAATGCTTACAATATGTTCATATGTGAGTCTTGCTACACCGTTTTATACTTGAGTTTGCTTCAAACAACCTTGCTAGCCTAGCCTTGTATTGAGAGGAATTCTTCTCGTGCATCCAAATCCTTGAGCCAAACACTATGCCATTTGTGTCCACCATACCTACCTACTACATGGTATTTCTCCGCCATTCCAAAGTAAATTACTTGAGTGCTACCTTTAAAATTCTATCCTTTGTCTTTGCAATATATAGCTCATGGGAAAATAGCCTTAAAAACTATTGTGGTGAAGAATATGTAGCTATGTATCTTATTTCTTAATAAGTTGCTTGTTGAGCGGTAACCATGCTTCTGGGGACGCCATCAATTATTACCTTTGTTGAATAACATGTGAGTTGCTATGCATGTTCGTCTTGTTTGAAGTAAGGGCGATTTTCATGATCAAATGGTTTGAGTATGCATATTGTTAGAGAAGAACATTGGGCCGCTAACTAAAGCCATGATTCATAGTGGAAGTTTCAGTGTGGACAATTAATCCTCAATCTCTTATGAGAATATTATCTGTTGTTGAATGCTTATGCATTAAAAGAGGAGTCCATTATCTGTTGTCTATGTTGTCCCGGTATGGATGTCTAAGTTGAGAATAATCAAAAGCGAGAAATCCAATGCGAACTTTCTCCTTAGACCTTTGTACGAGGCGGCATAGAGGTACCCCTTTGTGACACTTGGTTGAAACATATGCTATGCAATGATAATCCATGTTAATCCAAGCTAATTAGGACAAGGTGCGAGCACTATTGGTATACTATGCATGAGGCTTGCAACTTATAGGATGTCTTATACATAACACATATGCTTTATTACTACCGTTGACAAAATTGTTTCTTGTTTTCAAAATGAAAAGCTCTAGCACAAATATAGTAATGCATGCTTCCCTCTGCGAAGGGCCTATCTTTTACTTTATTGTTGAGTCAGTTTACCTATTCTTTCTATCTCAGAAGCAAACACTTGTATCAACTGTGTGCATTGATTCTTACATGTTTACCTATTGCACTTATTATATTACTTTGTGTTGACAATTATCCATGAGATAAATATGTTGAAGTTGAAAGCAACCGCTGAAACTTATATCTTCCTTTGTGTTGCTTCAATGCCTTTACTAAGAATCTATTGCTTTATGAGTAACTCTAATGCAAGTCTTATTGATGCTTGTCTTGAAAGTATTATTCATGAAAAGTCTTTGCTACATGATTCATTTGTTTACTCATTATCTTCGCCATTGCTTCGAATCGCTGCATTCATCTCATATGCTTTACAATAGTATTGATCAAGATTATGATAGCATGTCACTTCAGAAATTATCTTTGTTATCGTTTACCTACTCGAGGGCGAGTAGGAACTAAGCTTGGGGATGCTTGATACGTCTCAAACGAATCTATAATTTCTTATGTTACATGCTACTTTTATGATGATACTCACATGTTTTATACACATTATATGTCATTATTATGCATTTTCCGGCACTAACCTATTGACGAGATGCCGAAGAGCCGATTCTTGTTTTCTGCTGTTTTTGGTTTCAGAAATCCTACAAAGGAAATATTCTCGGAATTGGACGAAATCAACGCCCAGGGTCTTATTTTTCCACAAAGCTTCCAGAAGACCGAGGGAGATACGAAGTGGGGCCACGAGGCGACGCCACAATTGGGCGGCGCGGCCCAGGCCCTGGCCGCGCGGCCCTAGTGTGTGGCCCCCTGTCAGGCCCCCGACTCTGCCCTTCCGCCTACTTAAAGCCTTCGTCGCGAAAACCCCAGTACCGAGAGCCACGATACGGAAAACCTTCCAGAGACGCCGCCGCCGCCAATCCCATCTCGGGGGATTCAGGAGATCGCCTCCGGCACCCCGCCGGAGAGGGGAATCATCTCCCGGAGGTCTCTTCATCGCCATGATCGCCTCCGGATCGATGTGTGAGTAGTTCACCCCCGGACTATGGGTCCATAGCGGTAGCTAGATGGTTGTATTCTCCTCATTGTGCTATCATGTTAGATCTTGTGAGCTGCCTATCATGATCAAGATCATCTATTTGTAATGCTACATGTTGTGTTTGTTGGGATCCGATGAATATTGAATACTATGTCAAGTTGATTATCAATCTATCATATATGTTGTTTATGTTCTTGCATGCTCTTCGTTGCTAGTAGAGGCTCGGCCAAGTTGATACTTGTGAATCCAAGAGGGAGTATTTATGCTCGATAGTGGGTTCATGCCTCCATTGAATCCGGGACGAGTGACGGAAAGTTCTAAGGTGGTGGATGTGCTTGTTGCCACTAGGGATAAAACATCAATGCTTTGTCTAAGGATATTTGTGTTTATTACATTACGCACCATACTTAATGCAATTGTCCGTTGTTTGCAAGTTAATACCGGAAGGGGTTCGGATGATAACCTCGAAGGTGGACTTTTTAGGCATAGATGCATGCTGGATAGCGGTCTATGTACTTTGTCGTAATGCCCCGATTAAATCTCATAGTACTCATCATGATATATGTATGTGCATTGTTATGCCTTCTTTATTTGTCAATTTCCCAACCGTAATTTGTTCACCCAACATGCTATTTATCTTATGGGAGAGACACCACTACTGAACTGTGGACCCCGGTCCATTCTTTACATCTGAAATACAATCTACTGCAATTGTTCGTTACTCTTCTTCGCAAACAAACATCATCATCCACACTATACATCTAATCCTTTGTTTACAGCAAGCTGGTGAGATTGACAACCTCACTGTTACGTTGGGGCAAAGTACTTTGATTGTGTTGTGCAGGTTCCACGTTGGCACCGGAATCCCTGGTGTTGCGCCGCACTACACTCTGCCACCAACAACCTTCACGTGTTCCTTGACTCCTACTGGTTCGATAACCTTGGTTTCTTACTGAGGGAAACTTACTGCTGTGCACATCACACCTTCCTCTTGGGGTTCCCAACGGACGTGTCGACTACACGCCATCACTTCCGCCTTGAAAACCATCCCCATCACTTGGCCATTTGCCGTATGGGGCCTCGACATGGTCGGCCCATTCAAAACTGCCCGAGGCGGCATGACACATCTCCTGCTAACGATTGACAAATTCACAAAGTGGATTGAAGCCAAGCCGATCAAGAAACTGGATGGCTCCACAGCCGTCTCCTTCCTCAAGGACATCATAGTGCGATACGGCTATCCCCACAGCATCATCACTGATAACGGCACCAACTTCGCCCAAGGCGTCTTCTCCCGCTTCTGCGGGGAAAAAGGAAGCCAGCTGGACCTAGCTTCCGTGGCACGCCCAGAGTCCAATGGACAGGTGGAAAAAGCCAACAGCTTGATTCTAGCCGGCATCCGGCCCCGGCTGGTGGAACGTTCGAGCGAGCAGCCGGCTGCTGGATTGAAAAGCTGCCCTCCGTACTATGGAGCATGCGCACCACACCAAAACGCTCTGGCGGCTTCACGCCATTCTTCCTCGTTTATGGAGCCAAAGCCATCCTGCCGACTGATATCGAGCACGAAGCGCCAAGGATCAAGCTATACACCAAAGCGGAAGCCAAAGAGGCCTACGAAGATGGAGTCGACTTGGTCGAAGAGGCCCAGCTGTTGGCCATGTCCAGATCTGTTGTATACCAGCAAAGCCTGTGACGCCATCACAGCCGGAAGGTTCAACCCTTGGCATTCCGAGAAGGTGGCCTAGTGCTCCGGGTGATCCAATGGACAACTGGCCAGCACAAGCTATCCTCCCCATGGGAAGGTCCCTTCATCGTGAGCAAAGCCCTGGGCAACGAAGCCTACTATCTCATAGATGCCCAAGAGGCCAAGAAGAACAAGCCGGACAGGGCCGATGAGGAGACTAAACGGTCCCTAGAATGTTAGCCTGCTCCGCCCATTTTACACTTGAGAAGTGGAATGTATGTATCCCTATAACTCTTTTGTAATCTATGCTAATGAAAAAAGCTTGCGCCCAAGTGCGCCCCGTACCAGCGACTTTTTCAAAGTATTCTACTGCTCTCGCCGACTGGCTTGAACCCTCTCACACGGCCGGCTTAGTACCGTGATCCGGCTTCCGACAGCCCACTCCCGAACTAGCTACAGACCGCCACTTGACTGTTCGGCTAGCGGGTGCAAAATCTCAAGGAGCCGACACACGAAAACGACTAAGGGAAAGAGGAAAAGCAAGTCGACTCTCGTCCAAACTCTTCATGAAAGCACCGGTTTGTTCAACTCCGCTCGCTTGGCTAAAATATTGCCGGCCTCACTCAGTGTCAACACCCGGATTTTTAAGTCCAGATGCCTATTATGCCATTCATCGCAATCCCAGGAATATTGTTTTTGCGAGACATAATAGATTGATATCACATAACATCATTCATTACAACACCATAATAGTCTTACATCAAAAAGGATCACATGATCCAGTCTCATTACAACACTTGATCTAATGATCAATTACATAACACATAGCGGAAATACGTAGTAGAGGTCCATCTGTTCCACAGGCAACTGTTGACGTCAGGAGTGGTCCTAGTTGTCGTAGACGTCCTGCTGTCCTTCATCTTGGTACTGGGGCTCATCTTCATAGTCTGGCCATTTGAATAGCCAGGGACACAGCCATGAGTACTTTAAAGTACTCGCAAACTAACTAGTGTAAGCACTAACAATTATATCAATGGGGTTCTAAGCTCTAGGTTCATTTGCATAAAGCCAGTTTTATTTCGTAAGCATTTAATAAACAGAGACTCCTCAATTGCCTAACTTAACTCAAGTGGGAACATTAGTGTCATTCCCACAACTCTGTTGTGATTCAAAGTCAAAGTCACCTTTCAAATTAAAGTCACAAGTCACCATTCATATTTTGGAAAAGTTCTGATGACGGAACAGTATGGCCTTTCCAACTATCCATGACCGTGGACGCGGCTATTCGAATAGTTTAAAGTCTGCAGAGGTTGTACACTTGTGCCACAACAATTGCAATAGTCCGTCAGGGGTAACTGGCCCTGATTTATCGCACGCAGTGCGCGAGCTACCAATCATAACCTTTCATTTACATACCCTAGTATAGGCACCTCTCCCCATGAGCTTGGCCTCCCAGTGAAGACCAACCGTCAACTTGGGAACTGCACAGGGCTTGGGTAGGACATTCACCTCATTTCACGTCATTTCACTTTCGAGGGAGGCAGCCTCGGCATAACCCCTATGACGCTTGTTCAGAGGGAACCCATACTAAAATATATAAGTTTCCAGCTAAGCCTTACCCAGATTCAGGTATTGTGGGGGTACTTGTAAAATTGGAATGGTATCGCATCCGAACCCAACCATCAGTTTTGTAAAATTCACCAAGTCATTCACAAGTCATATTCACCTTCAAAAATCTTTCAATAGAATGACTCATCATTCCAAGGTTTTCAAAGTCATTGGTTTTCACAAGTTCCCATCTAGAGTAGTCATTTTTAATCTTAGCACTAGCAACTAGTCATGAGAGGGGCTAACTAGCATATAGCTTTCTAGGCTAAGTGTGATGCTCTTGCACTACTCCTTAACTAAACCAAGTGAATCATGAATCAAAACTAAACTTTGATAAATCAAAATCAATAAAGCTTGTAAAGTAAAAACTTGGGATAAGACCATTAAGCATAAAGTAAAAAGTGGTGATGCCTTGCTTTTGTAGAGCTTTGCACTTTGCAAGAATATTAGCTTGCAAAAATATAACTTGCATTAGTCTAGCTTGCCTTGATTGGGGTAGTGATCAAAGTTCTCTTCTTCTTCTTGGTAGAATACCTCCTCCTCTTGATAGTCTCCGGTACTAGCGTCTATAAACGAATACGAGGATACAATCACCAAACAATACTTAAGTAGACTTAATTAGCCTTAATGGCTCACACAAATGATCTAGCATCATCACCTAACATTACTCAACATTAAGCTAGGGTTTTCTTACTTAGTGTTAGGAAAATAATTTCCTCTCATTGAAATGTGTATTAGGGTTTCTCTTTAGTTTGGAGAAATAAATTCCTCTCATTGAATCTTCTTAAGATTTAATATCCTCAATTCATAAATGTGAGATCATGTTGACCAAGGTCAATACTTCACATTTATCATTTGAGAAAAATGATTTAAATGAGATTCATCATCTCATGTAATTTAAATACTACTTTGATTTAAGATCCTCAAGTGAGCAAGTATGAGACCATGCAACAAGGGTCATCACATTACTTCATAACACTTGGGAAGATGATTTAAATGAGGTGCTACACCTCATAGATTTAAAAACCTAAATTTGACAATGATTTAAATGGGCTAGTAGTGACTACATAGCCAATTTTTGAATCTATCCCATGATCATATGAAGCAACACTATCATATTTTTGCATAAACAATTAGAGTATTTGAAAAGTGAGTTATGAGAATTTGAATTACCTCAAAATTCATCATGGTTGATTTTATAGATTTATTTGTATTCTGAAAACTCTCTGTCTTGTTATTTTTACTACATTAATTCTACAATGAATCTAGGGTTGAGACTAGTGTATTTGTTTATAGGATTTCATAAGCTTTCCAAATATATAAAATTCACCAAATTTGGTTGAGCAGATTCGGAGATATTTAATATTAGCAAAGCATCTGAGAGGAATTCAACAGAAAATAAATAAAACGGATTTGAAATCAAACGCTGGGTGGGAAGGAAGTTGGGCCGGCCCAGCTGCGTCCTGGGCCACGCATGCATGGGGCATGCACATAGCGTGCGGGCGGAGCACGCGGGACGCTGGATCGGGATCAGACGGCGCTGGTTCATCGCCTACCTCGCGATGCTGCAGGCTTGCGACGGCGAGATCTCCCAACTCCGGGCACGGTTTCCGGCGAGCTTGGGCTTGATCGACGGGGTTTTTCGAGGGCTTCAAAGTGGTGTAGGGCTCGGTGGCTATGGTGGCGACAAAAAGTGCGGCTATGAGGGTGGCCGCCGGCGAGCTTTTGGCTTCGGTGAGCGGCAAGGAGGGAGAGAGGGAGGTGCTAGGGGGAAAAGAGGGATGCTGCTGGGTGTTGTGAGGCTATCCAAGGCGAGGGGCGCTGCTTTTATAGGCGCCAGAGAGGAGAGGCGTGACATGGCCGGCATGGTGGCGACGTCGCGGGCGCGTCGAGCACAGGCGGCTTCGGTCAGGGCTACTGCATAGGGAGTGAGGTAAGGGGAGGGGTGGATGCATGCACAGTGGCAGGCTTGCAGGCATCGTGTGCAGGGCACACGAGGACGAGGCCGATGTCGGCGTCCTTGCGGGGCGTCGCATTGTGGCGTCCTCCTGGTGCGCGGGCAGGTCAACGGGGGTGTCTAGCAGGTGAGTGGGAGAGAGAGGAGTGTGGTGGCGCAGGGAGACACGATGGTTTGCTGTGTGCATGCTGGGAGAGGGTGGTGTCCACGGGTTGGTGACCATGGGCAATGGCATGAGTGTTTTAGTCCACAACTTGCTCTCCTTGTCTCATGGTCGTGTCTAGTAGTTGTAAAGGGTTAAGTACAAGGTGAAAGACATGGTGAGAGAGAGGGAAAAAGGCCAGGGGTAGGTGGTGACATGGTGGTGATCATGTGAGTGGCATGGTGTGGCATTGTGATCTTTGGTGCATCTCCTTGGGTCTCTGAGGGCAGGGCATGATGATGTGAGGTGAGGCAAGAGGGTTTGACATGGTTAGCATAGTTGGACAGGGGTAGAGGGTGCACATTTGATTTATGTCAAAGTGCATGTGACATATGCCATGTACTTTGCATAGTTGGGTGTGATGGTGATCATGGCAAGATTAAGTGATGTCATGGTGAGTGGTTGGAGGTACTAGGCACTATAGATGAGCACAAGGGAGAGAGAGAGAGTGAGGTAGGAATAGTGGTTGAGAGTAGGTGTACCTTATAGTAACTATTGGATTTTGAGGTAAAAACCTCATGTGTGGGTAAAGTTTGCTAGGCTTCTTCATGGAGGAGTTCTAAATAAAGTTTGGCAGCAATGGGTGGCATTGGTTTGGGATTTGGAGATGGTTTGTGAAAATTCCAAAGTTTTGGGGGAATCTAGAATCTGTTTCCAGGTTGCAACTTGGCTTGACTAATTTAAGCAATGGTCAACGATCTGGTCGAAGTGGTCAATACCAAAGTTGTTCACCTTGATGAGGTCTTGGATGAGGTGCAAAGAACTGACAGGGTTTGGTTTAAGATTAGTTTTATAGAGAGGCTCAAAGTGGGTATGATGATGAAAAAGTCACAAGTGACCATTAGTGTATGTGAGTTGGAAAATCCTTTTATTTTCATTTTGATTTGGTTTTTCTTGATCCTACTGATGTGGTTGAGTGTTAAAATGGTATAAGAATGTAATCCAAACAATCAAACCAAGTTTGGTGGCCTTTTGCTCAAATTTGCAAAAATGGCCATAAGCACATGTATGTGATGAAGTGCATTTTTCTTATTTTCTTCTTTTCTTTGTCTTTGCTTCACTTAGGCATTGCTTAGGGTTGATTTAGTATTATATTGAGTTTGGTAAAGGTTTCATACCATTTGAGCAAAGTAGAGGTGCATAGGTCAAGATTTGGTAATATGGCTATGTGCCACATATGCCTCTATGCATATGTTTATTTTATTTTTGTTTCTCACTTGATTTGGATGGTAAGTACTAGGTTAGGTTTGTTGATGTTTTCAAAACATTTAATCAAGATAGAAAGCCTAGGTAAAAGTTTTACCAAAAATAGCCATAGGCACATAGGCCCTTTTCTTATTTAATTTAATTTCTTTTTATTTTATTTATAATGGATGGTGAGAAGAGGGGTGAGGTTTAGGGTTTAGTGGAGTCTAACAATGGTTCACCACTATTTAGAAAAGTAAGAAGGGTATTAGTCAAGATTTTCATACTAGGGCTACATGCCCACATATGTCTTTTTATTTATTTTTAGTTCCTTCTTATTTGATCCTATTTGGTTTTGAGAAGGTTAGGGTTTAGTGTTTTGGAAATATGTTCAATGCAATAAACAAACAATCATGGAAATAACACAAGAATTAGGTATGAGCACTATGCATAGCATCATATGTAAGAAAGTTTTTGTTCGTTCTCATATTTGGAAAAAGTAATTCATTTTCTTCTTTGTTGGAAAATTTGGGATGTTACAAACCCTTCCCCCTTAAACAAATCTCGTCCTGAGATTTTAAGAAAAGTTAGGTTCCTAAGAGAGATTGGGCGAATGATTTAACAGGAAAACATACTTGGCATGGCCTGAGGTGCTTCTGGTGCTTCTGTTGCATTCATTTGGTAGAGGCATCCGTTGTGGTTGTTCTGGTTCCTTCTGGCTGCAAAGCGGCGCTGTTGCTGGGCAGGTGTAGCAGTATTGGGGGCAGTCTTGGCAAGTTTCTTGGGGCATTCATTGGAGTAATGCCCAACAGTTCCACATTCATAGCAGGTTACCGTTGACTTATCCTTTGGGGTGACGGGGATAGCGTTGCTTCCAGTCCTTGGGCCAGTGTTGGTGTTGTTGTTGTTACCATTGTTGTTGTTGCTGTTGTGGTTGTTGTTGTTGCTGTGGTTGTTGTTGTTGCTGCCTCCGGGTTTCGGGTGTCCTCCATTGTTGTTGGAGTAGTTTGGGCGGTATGTCTGAGCAGTTGGCTTGTTGTGTCTTGGGGTAAATCCTCCAGAGGAGTTGTTGCGGTACTTCTGTGTATGGTTGGGTCCATTCTGGTTCATCATTCTTCTCTTGCGGTTCTCGTTGGCTTGATGCAGTTTCCCTTCCATCTGTATGGCTGAGTCCACTAGGGCTTCCAAGTCAGCGAACGGAATGTTCACTAACACAGTTTGCATTTCGTCATGCAGTCCGTTCAGAAACCTTTCCTTTCTCTTCTCGTTGGTGTCGGTCTCATCCGGGGCGTACCTTGACAGAGTGAGGAATCTGTCGCGGTATTCCACCACGGACATCCTTCCTTGTTTGAGTTTGCGGAACTCGTCCCTCATCTTCTTGATCAGCCCTTGGGGCACATGATATTTGCTGAACTTGAGTTTGAAGTCTTCCCAAGTCATCATTTGTCCCGCATTCATTGCACGGGCACTTGTCCACCAGGCTCTTGCAGGTCCTAACAGGTAGTGGGTGGCGAACAGTACTTTCTCTGCGGCTTCAACTCCCGCAACTTCTAGGTTGTTCTCCATGGTTTGGAGCCAGTCATCTGCGTCAAGTGGCTCTTCTGTCTTGCTAAACATAGGTGGGTTGGTGTTTTGAAAATTCTTCAGCTTTGACCCAGGGTGATCATGGTTTCCATGGCCTTGATTGTTCTGAGCTATCTGCTGCAGTGCAGCAATGTTGGCTTGTCGTTCAGCTCTCTCGGCTTTGATGCGTGTAGTTGACACGTCCGTTGGGAACCCCAAGAGGAAGGTGTGATGCGCACAGCGGCAAGTTTCCCTCAGTTAGAAACCAAGGTTTAATCGAACCAGTAGGAGTCAAGAAGCACGTTGAAGGTTGATGGCGGCGGGATGTAGTGCGGCGCAACACCGGAGATTCCGGCGCCAACGTGGAACCCGCACAACACAACCAAAGTACTTTGCCCCAACGAAACAAGGTGAGGTTGTCAATCTCACCGGCTTGTCTGTAACAAAGGATTAACCGTATTGTGTGGAAGATGATTGTTTGCGAGAGAAAATAGTAAAAAAAGTATTGCAGCAGATTTGTATTTCGATATTAAAAGAATGGACCGGGGTCCACAGTTCACTAGAGGTGTCTCTCCCATAAGATAAAAGCATGTTGGGTGAACAAATTACAGTCGGGCAATTGACAAATAGAGAGGGCATAACAATGCACATACATGACATGATAAGTATAGTGAGATTTAATTGGGCATTACGACAAAGTACATAGACCGCCATCCAACCGCATCTATGCCTAAAAAGTCCACCTTCAGGTTATCATCCGAACCCCCTCCAGTATTAAGTTGCAAAGCAACGAGACAATTGCATTAAGTATGGTGCGTAATGTAATCAACAACTAAATCCTCGGACATAGCGCCAATGTTTTATCCCTAGTGGCAACGAGCACAACACAACCTTAGAACTTTTCGTCACTCGTCCCAGGTGTTAATGCGAGCATGAACCCACTATCGAGCATAAATACTCCCTCTTGGAGTTAAAAGTAAAAACTTGGCCAGAGCCTCTACTAGAAACGGAGAGCATGCAAGATCATAAACAACACATATGTAATAACTTGATAATTAACATGACATGGTATTCTCTATCCATCGGATCCCGACAAACACAACATATAGAATTACGGATAGATGATCTTGATCATGTTAGGCAGCTCACAAGATCCAACAATGAAGCACAATGAGGAGAAGACAACCATCTAGCTACTGCTATGGACCCATAGTCCGGGGGTGAACTACTCACTCATCACTCCGGAGGCGACCATGGCGGTGTAGAGTCCTCCCGGAGATGAATCCCCTCTCCGGCAGGGTGCCGGAGGAGATCTCCAGAATCCCCCGAGATGGGATCGGCGGCGGCGTCTCAGTAAGGTTTTCCGTATCGTGGTTTTTCGCATCAGGGGTTTCGCGACGGAGGCTTTAAGTAGGCGGAAGGGCAGAGTCGGGGGCCTGACGAGGGGGCCACACCATAGGGCGGCGCGGGCCCCCCCTTGGCCGCGCCGCCATGTGGTGTCGCCACCTCGTGGCCCCACTTCGTATGTTCTTCGGTCTTCTGGAAGCTCCGTGGAAAAATAGGCCCCTGGGTCTTCGTTTCATCCAATTCCGAGAATATTTCGTTACTAGGATTTCTGAAACCAAAAACGGCGAGAAACGAGAACCGGCACTTCGGCATCTTGTTTAATAGGTTAGTTCCGGAAAATGCACGAATATGACATAAAGTGTGCATAAAACATGTAGGTATCATCAATAATATGGCATAGAACATAAGAAATTATCGATACGTCGGAGACGTATCAAGCATCCCCAAGCTTAGTTCGCTCGTCCCGAGCGAGGTAAAACGATAACAAAGATAATTTCTGAAGTGATATGCCATCATAACCTTGATCATACTATTTGTAAACATATGTAGTGGATGCAGCGATCAAAACAATGGTAATGACATGAGTAAACAAGTGAATCATAAAGCAAAGACTTTTCATGAATAGTACTTCAAGACAAGTATTAATAAGTCTTGCATAAGAGTTAACTCATAAAGCAATAAATCAAAGTAAAGGCATTGAAGCAACACAAAGGAAGATTAAGTTTCAGCGGTTGCTTTCAACTTGTAACATGTATATCTCATGGATAATTGTCAACATAGAGTAATATAACAAGTACAATATGCAAGTATGTAGGAATCAATGCACAGTTCACACAAGTGTTTGCTTCTTGAGGGGGAGAGAAATAGGTGAACCGACTCAACATAAAAGTAAAGAGAATGGTCCTTCAAAGAGGAAAGCATCGATTGCTATATTTGTGCTAGAGCTTTTATTTTGAAAACATGAAACAATTTTGTCAACGGTAGTAATAAAGCATATGATTTATGTACATTATATCTTACAAGTTGCAAGTCTCATGCATAGTATACTAATAGTGCCCGCACCTTGTCCTAATTAACTTGGACTACCGGATCTTTGCAATGCACATATTTTGACCAAGTGTCACAATGGGGTACCTCCATGCCGCCTGTACAAAGTTCTAAGGAGAAAGCTCGCATTTTGGATTTCTCGCTTTTGATTATTCTCAACTTAGACATCCATACCGGGACAACATGGACAACAGATAATGGACTCCTCTTTAATGCATAAGCATGTGGCAACAATTATTATTCTCATATGAGATTGAGGATATATGTCCAAAACTGAAACTTCCACCATGATTCATGGCTTTAGTTAGCGGCCCAATGTTCTTCTCTAACAATATGCATGCTCCAACCATGAAGGTGGTAGATCTCTCTTGCTTCAGACAAGACGGACATGCATAGCAACTCACATGATATCCAACAAAGAATAGTTGATGGCGTCCCCGTAAACATGGTTATCGCACAACAAGCAACTTAATAAGAGATAAAGTGCATAAGTACATATTCAATACCACAATAGTTTTTAAGCTATTTGTCCCATGAGATATATATTGCAAAGGTGAATGATGGAATTTTAAAGGTAGCACTCAAGCAATTTACTTTGGAATGGCGGATAAATACCATGTAGTAGGTAGGTATGGTGGACACAAATGGCATAGTGGTTGGCTCAAGTATTTTGGATGCATGAGAAGTATTCCCTCTCGATACAAGGTTTAGGCTAGCAAGGTTATTTGAAACAAACACAAGGATGAACGGTACAGCAAAACTCACATAAAAGACATATGGCAAACATTATAAGACTCCATACCGTCTTCCTTGTTGTTCAAAACTCAATACTAGATGTTATCTAGACTCTAGAGAAACCAAATATGCAAACCAAATTAGCAAGCTCTAAGTATTTCTTCATTAATGGGTGCAAAGTATATGATGCAAGAGATTAAACATGAGCACAACAATTGCCAAGTATCAAATTATCCAAGACATTTTAGAGTTACTACATGTAGCATTTTCCAATTCCAACCAAATAACAATTTAACGAAGAAGAAACTTCGCCTTGAATACTATGAGTAGAGCCTAAGGACAAATTTGTCCATATGCTACAGCGGAGCGTGTCTCTCTCCCATAAAGTGAATGCTAGGATCCATTTTATTCAAACAAAACAAAAAACAAAAACAAACCGACGCTCCAAGCAAAGTGCATAAGATGTGACGGAATAAAAATATAGTTTCAGGGGAGGAACCTGATAATGTTGTCGATGAAGAAGGGGATGCCTTGGGCATCCCCAAGCTTAGACGCTTGAGTCTTCTTAGAATATGCAGGGGTGAACCACCGGGGCATCCCCAAGCTTAGAACTTTCACTCTCCTTGATCATATTGCATCATACTCCTCTCTTGATCCTTGAAAACTTCCTCCACACCAAACTCGAAACAACTCATTAGAGGGTTAGTGCATAATAAAAATTCACATGTTCAGAGGTGACACAATCATTCTTAACACTTCGGACATTGCTTAAAGCTACTGGACATTAATGGATCAAAGAAATTCATCCAACATAGCAAAAGAGGCAATGCGAAATAAAAGACAGAATCTGTCAAAACGGAACAGTCCGTAAAGATGGATTTTATTAGGCCACCAGACTTGCTCAAACGAAAATGCTCAAATTGAATGAAAGTTGCGTACATATCTGAGGATCATGCTCGTAAATTGGCGTAATTTTCTGAGCTACCTACGAGGAGATAGACCCAGATTCGTGACAGACAAAGAAATGCGGAACTGCTGCGAGTAATCCAAATCTAGTACTTACTTTTCTATCAAAGACTTTACTTGGCACAACAAAACATAAAACTAAGATAAGGAGAGGTTGCTACAGTAGTAAACAACTTCCAAGACACAAATATAAAACAAAAATACTGGAGTAAAAACATGGGTTGTCTCCCATAAGCGCTTTTCTTTAACGCCTTTCAGCTAGGCGCAGAAAGTGTATCTCAAGTTACATCGAGAGATGAAGCATCAACATCATAATTTGTTCTAATAATAGAATCATAAGGTACCTTCATTCTCTTTCTAGGGAAGTGTTCCATACGTTTCTTGAGAGGAAATTGTTATTTAATATTACCTTCCTTCATATCAATAGTAGCACCGCCGGTTCGAAGAAAAGGTCTTCCCAATATAATGGGGCAAGATGCATTGCATTCAATATCCAAGACAACAAAATCAACGGGGACAAGGTTATTGTTAACCATAATATGAACATTATCAACTTTCCCCAAAGGTTTCTTTTTAGCATTATCAGCGAGATTAACATCCAAATAACAATTTTTTAATGGTGGCAAGTCAAGCATATCATAGACTTTTTTAGGCATAACAGAAATACTTGCACCAAGATCACATAAAGCATTACAATCAAAATCTTTGACTCTCATTTTAATGATGGGCTCCCAACCATCCTCTAGCTTTCTAGGAATAGAAGTTTCAAGTTTTAGTTTCTCTTCTCTAGCTTTTATGAGAGCATTTGTAATATGTTTTGTGAAAGCCAAATTTATAGCGCTAGCATTGGGACTCTTAGCAAGTTTTTGCAAGAACTTTATAACTTCAGAGATGTGGCAATCATCAAAATCTAAATCATTACAATCTAAAGCAATGGGATTATCATCCCCAAGGTTGGAAAAAATTTCAGCAGTTTTATCACAGGCAGTTTCAGCAGTTTTAGTAATTTTGCGCGCTTTGCACTAGGAGTAGAAGCATTGCTAACACCGATTATTTTACCATTGATAGTAGGA